>NW_027227664.1:0-298106 GCF_037783145.1 Equus przewalskii | reverse complement strand
GCCTGCACGTTGGGCCTTTCAGCTCTAGGGCAATGTCACACACCCAGAGCAGAAGTCCTACTTCAGCCAGATCAGGCCTGCATAGACACTGCGTTTCACAGGCCTTTGGAAGAGATGTTCCCGGTAGGCTGTAAGAGCACTGTGCAGAGCGAGTTGTTTCTTAGCTTCCCAAAGAGCTGGAAGCAAGATGCTGTGGGGACCAACTCGCCCTTTGGAAAGAAGCCTGCACGCTGTGCCTTTCAGCTCTAGGGCAATGTAGCACACCCAGAGCAGAAGTCCTACTTCAGCCAGATCAGGCCTGCAAAGAAACTGCGTTTCACAGGCCTTTGGAAGAGATGTTCCCGGTAGGTTGTAAGAGCACTGTGCAGAGCGAGTTGTTTCTTAGCTTCCCAAAGAGCTGGAAGCAAGATGCTGTGGGGCCCAACTCGCCCTTTGGAAAGAAGCCTGCACGTTGTGCCTTTCAGCTCTAGGGCAAAGTAGCACACCCAGAGCTGAAGTCCTACTTCAGCCAGATCAGGCCTGCAAAGAAACTGCGTTTGACAGGCCTTTCGATGAGATGTTCCCGGTAGGCTGTAAGAGCACTGTGCAGAGCGAGTTGTTTCTTAGCTTCCCAAAGAGCTGGAAGCAAGATGCTGTGGGGCCCAACTCGCCCTTTGGAAAGAAGCCTGCACGTTGTGCCTTTCAGCTCTAGGGCAAAGTAGCACACCCACAGCAGAAGTCCTACTTCAGCCAGATCAGGCCTGCAAAGAAACTGCGTTTCACAGGCCTTTGGAAGAGATGTTCCGGGTAGGCTGTAAGAGCACTGAGCAGAGCGAGTTGTTTCTTAGCTTCCCAAAGAGCTGGAAGCAAGATGCTGTGGGGCCCAACTCACCCTTTGGAAAGAAGCCTGCACGTTGTGCCTTTCAGCTCTAGGGCAGTGTAGCACACCCAGAGCAGAAGTCCTACTTCAGCCAGATCAGGCCTGCAAAGAAACTGCCTTACACATGCCTTTGGAAGAGACGTTCCCACTAGGCTGTAAGAGCACTGTGCAGAGCGAGTTGTTTCTTAGCTTCCCAAAGAGCTGGAAGCAAGATGCTGTGGGGACCAACTGGCCCTTTGGAAAGAATCCTGCACGCTGTGCCTTTCAGCTCTAGGGCAATGTAGCACACCCAGAGCAGAAGTCCTACTTCAACCAGAGCAGGCCTGCAAAGAAACTGCGTTTCACAAGCCTAAGGAAGAGATGTTCCCGGTAGGTTGTAAGAGCACTGTGCAGAGCGAGTTGTTTCTTAGCTTCCCAAAGAGCTGGAAGCAAGATGCTGTGGGGCCCAACTCGCCCTTTGGAAAGAAGCCTGCACGTTGTGCCTTTCAGCTCTAGGGCAATGTAGCACACCCAGAGCAGAAGTCCTACTTCAGCCAGATCAGGCCTGCAAAGTAACTGCGTTTCACATGCCTTTGGAAGAGATGTTCCCACTAGGATGTAAGAGCACTGAGCAGAGCGATTTGTTTCTTATCTTCCCAAAGAGCTGGAAGGAAGATGCTGTGGGGCCCAACTCGCCCTTTGGAAAGCAGCCTGCACGTTGTGCCTTTCAGCTCTAGGGCAATGTAACACACCAAGAGCAGAAGTCCTACTTCAGACACATCAGTCCTGCAAAGAAACTGCGTTTAGCAGGCCTTTGGAAGAGATGTTCCCGGTAGGCTGTAAGAGCACTGTGCAGAGGGAGTGGTTTCTTAGCTTCTCAAAGAGCTGGAAGCAAGATTCTGTGGGGCCCAACTCGCTCCTTGGAAAGAAGCCTGCACGTTGTGACTTTCTGCTCTAGGGCAATGTAACACAAGCAGAGCAGAAATCCTACTTCAGCCATATCAGGCCTGATAAGAAACTGCGTTTCACAGGCCTTTGGATGAGATGTTCCCGGTGGGGTGTAAGAGCACTGTGCAGAGCGAGTTGTTTCTTAGCTTCCCAAAGAGCTGGAAGCAAGATGTTGTGGGGCCCAACTCGCCCTTTGGAAAGAAGCCTGCACGTTGTGCCTTTCAGCTCTAGGGCAAAGTAGCACACCCAGAGCAGAAGTCCTACTTCAGCCAGATCAGGCCTGCAAAGAAACTGCGTTTCACAGGCCTTTGGAAGAGATGTTCCCGGTAGGCTGTAAGAGCACTGTGCAGAGCGAGTTGTTTCTTAGCTTCCCAAAGAGCTGGAAGCAAGATGATGTGGGGCCCAACTCGCCCTTTGGAAAGAAGCCTGCACGTTGTGCCTTTCAGCTCTAGGGCAAAGTAGCACACCCAGAGCAGAAGTCCTACTTCAGCCAGATCAGGCCTGCAAAGAAACTGCGTTTCACAGGCCTTTGGAAGAGATGTTCCCGGTAGGCTGTAAGAGCACTGTGCAGAGCGAGTTGTTTCTTAGCTTCCCAAAGAGCTGGAAGCAAGATGCTGTGGGGCCCAACTCGCCCTTTTGAAAGAAGCCTGCACGTTGTGCCTTTCAGCTCTAGGGCAAAATAGCAAACCAGAGCAGACGTCCTACTTCAGCCAGATCAGGCCTGCAAAGAAACTGCGTTTCACAGGCCTTTGGAAGAGATGTTCCCGGTAGGCTGTAAGAGCACTGTGCAGAGCGAGTTGTTTCTTAGCTTCCCAAAGAGCTGGAAGCAAGATGCTCTGGGGCCCAACTCGCCCTTTGGAAAGAAGCCTGCACGTTGTGCCTTTCAGCTCTAGGGCAAAATAGCAAACCAGAGCAGACGTCCTACTTCAGCCAGATCAGGCCTGCAAAGAAACTGCGTTTCACAGGCCTTTGGAAGAGATGTTCCGGGTAGGCTGTAAGAGCACTGTGCAGAGCGAGTTGTTTCTTAGCTTCCCAAAGAGCTGGAAGCAAGATGCTCTGGGGCCCAACTCGCCCTTTGGAAAGAAGCCTGCACGTTGTGCCTTTCAGCTCTAGGGCAAAATAGCAAACCAGAGCAGACGTCCTACTTCAGCCAGATCAGGCCTGCAAAGAAACTGCGTTACACAGGCCTTTGGAAGAGATGTTCCGGGTAGGCTGTAAGAGCACTGTGCAGAGCGAGTTGTTTCTTAGCTTCCCAAAGAGCTGGAAGCAAGATGCTGTGGGGCCCAACTCGCCCTTTGGAAAGAAGCCTGCACGTTGTGCCTTTCAGCTCTAGGGCAATGTAGCACACGCAGAGCAGAAGTCCTACTTCAGCCAGATCAGGCCTGCAAAGACACTGCGTTTCACAGGCCTTTGGAAGAGATGTTCCGGGTAGGCTGTAAGAGCACTGGGCAGAGAGAGCTGTTTCTTAGCTTCCCAACGAGCTGGAAGCAAGATGCTGTGGGGCAAACTCGCCCTTTGGAAAGCAGCCTGCACGTTGTGCCTTTCAGCTCTAGGGCAATGTAGCACACCCAGAGCAGAAGTCCTACTTCAGCCAGATCAGGCCTGCAAAGAAACTGCGTTTCAGAGGCCTTTCGAAGAGATGTTCCCGGTAGGCTTTAAGAGCACTGTGCAGAGCGAGTTGTTTCTTAGCTTCCCAAAGAGCTTGAAGCAAGATGCTGTGGGGCCCAACTCGCCCTTTGGAAAGAAGCCTGCACGTTGTGCCTTTCAGCTCTAGGGCAATGTAGCACACCCAGAGCAGAAATCCTACTTCAGCCATATCAGGCCTGATAAGAAACTGCGTTTCACAGGCCTTTGGAAGAGATGTTCCCGGTGGGGTGTAAGAGCACTGTGCAGAGCGAGTTGTTTCTTAGCTTCCCAAAGAGCTGGAAGCAAGATGCTGTGGTGACCAACTCGCCCTTTGGAAAGAAGCCTGCACGTTGGGCCTTTCAGCTCTAGGGCAATGTCACACACCCAGAGCAGAAGTCCTACTTCAGCCAGATCAGGCCTGCATAGACACTGCGTTTCACAGGCCTTTGGAAGAGATGTTCCCGGTAGGCTGTAAGAGCACTGTGCAGAGCGAGTTGTTTCTTAGCTTCCCAAAGAGCTGGAAGCAAGATGCTGTGGGGACCAACTCGCCCTTTGGAAAGCAGCCTGCACGTTGTGCCTTTCAGCTCTAGGGCAATGTAGCACACCCAGAGCAGAAGTCCTACTTCAGCCAGATCAGGCCTGCAAAGAAACTGCGTTTCACAGGCTTTTGGAAGAGATGTTCCCGGTAGGTTGTAAGAGCACTGTGCAGAGCGAGTTGTTTCTTAGCTTCCCAAAGAGCTGGAAGCAAGATGCTGTGGGGCCCAACTCGCCCTTTGGAAAGAAGCCTGCGCGTTGTGCCTTTCAGCTCTAGGGCAAAGTAGCACACCCAGAGCAGAAGTCCTACTTCAGCCAGATCAGGCCTGCAAAGAAACTGCGTTTGACAGGCCTTTCGATGAGATGTTCCCGGTAGGCTGTAAGAGCACTGTGCAGAGCGAGTTGTTTCTTAGCTTCCCAAAGAGCTGGAAGCAAGATGCTCTGGGGCCCAACTCGCCCTTTGGAAAGAAGCCTGCACGTTGTGCCTTTCAGCTCTAGGGCAAAGTAGCACACCCAGAGCAGAAGTCCTACTTCAGCCAGATCAGGCCTGCAAAGAAACTGCGTTTCACAGGCCTTTGGAAGAGATTTTCCCGGTAGGCTGTAAGAGCACTGTGCAGAGCAAGTTGTTTCTTAGCTTCCCAAAGAGCTGGAAGCAAGATGCGGTGGGGCCCAACCCGCCCTTTGGAAAGAAGCCTGAAAGTTGTGCCTTTCAGCTCTAGGGCAAAATAGCAAACCAGAGGAGACGTCCTACTTCAGCCAGATCAGGCCTGCAAAGAAACTGCGTTACACATGCCTTTGGAAGAGATGTTCCCACTAGGCTGTAAGAGCACTGAGCAGAGCGATTTGTTTCTTAGCTTCCCAAAGAGCTGGAAGGAAGATGCTGTGGGGCCCAACTCGCCCTTTGGAAAGAAGCCTGCACGTTGTTCCTTTCAGCTCTAGGGCAATGTAGCACACCAAGAGCAGAAGTCCTACTTCAGACAGATCAGTCCTGCAAAGAAACTGCGTTTCACAGGCCTTTGGAAGAGATGTTCCCGGTAGGCTGTAAGAGCACTGTGCAGAGGGAGTGGTTTCTTAGCTTCCCAAAGAGCTGGAAGCAAGATTCTGTGGGGCCCAACTCGCCCCTTGGAAAGAAGCCTGCACGTTGTGCCTTTCTGCTCTAGGGCAATGTAGCACACCCAGAGCAGAAGTCCTACTTCAGCCAGATCAGGCCTGCAAAGAAACTGAGTTACACAGGCCTTTGGAAGAGATCTTCCCGGTAGGCTGCAAGAGCACTGTGCAGAGCGAGTTGTTTCTTAGCTTCCCAAAGAGCTGGAAGCAAGATGCTGTGGGGACCAACTCGCCCTTTGGAAAGAAGACTGCACGTTGTGCCTTTCAGCTCTAGGGCAATGTAGCACACCCAGAGCAGAAGTTCTACTTCAGCCAGATCATGCCTGCAAAGAAACTGCATTCCACAGGCGTTTGGAAGAGATATTCCCGGTAGGCTGTAAGAGCACTGTGCAGAGCGAGTTGTTTCTTAGCTTCCCAAAGAGCTGGAAGCAAGATGCTGTGGGGCCCAACTCGCCCTTTGGAAAGAAGCCTGCACGTTGTGCCTTTCAGCTCTAGGGCAATGTAGCACACCCAGAGCAGAAGTCCTACTTCAGCCAGATCAGGCCTGCAAAGACACTGCGTTTCACAGGCCTTTGGAAGAGATGTTCCGGGTAGGCTGTAAGAGCACTGGGCAGAGAGAGCTGTTTCTTAGCTTCCCAACGAGCTGGAAGCAAGATGCTGTGGGGCAAACTCGCCCTTTGGAAAGCAGCCTGCACGTTGTGCCTTTCAGCTCTAGAGCAATGTCACACACCCAGAGCAGAAGTCCTACTTCAGCCAGATCAGGCCTTCAAAGAAACTGCGTTTCACAGGCCTTTGGAAGAGATGTTCCCGGTAGGCTGTAAGAGCACTGTGCAGAGCGAGTTGTTTCTTAGCTTCCCAAAGAGCTGGAAGCAAGATGCTGTGGGGCCCAACTCGCTCTTTGGAAAGAAGCCTGCACGTTGTGCCTTTCAGCTCTAGGGCAATGTAGCACACCCATAGCAGAAGTCCTACTTCAGCCAGATCAGGCCTGCAAAGCAACTGCGTTTCACAGGCCTTTGGAAGAGATGTTCCCGGTCGGTTGTAAGAGCACTGTGCAGAGCGAGTTGTTTCTTAGCTTCCCAAAGAGCTGGAAGCAAGATGCTGTGGGGCCCAACTCACCCCTTGGAAAGAAGCCTGCACGTTGTGCCTTTCAGCTCTAGGGCAAAGTAGCACACACAGAAGTCCTACTTCAGCCAGATCAGGCCTTCAACCAAACTGCGTTTCACAGGCCTTTGGAAGAGATGTTCCTGGTAGGCTGTAAGAGCACTGTGCAGAGCGAGTTGTTTCTTAGCTTCCCAAAGAGCTGGAAGCAAGATGCTGTGGGGCCCAACTCGCCCTTTGGAAAGAAGCCTGCACGTTGTGCCTTTCAGCTCTAGGGCAAAGTAGCACACCCAGAGCAGAAGTCCTACTTCAGCCAGATCAGGCCTGCAAAGAAACTGCGTTTCACAGGCCTTTGGAAGAGATGTTTCCGGTAGGCTGTAAGAGCACTGTGCAGAGCGAGTTGTTTCTTAGCTTCCCAAAGAGCTGGAAGCAAGATGCTCTGGGGCCCAACTCGCCCTTTTGAAAGAAGCCTGCACGTTGTGCCTTTCAGCTCTAGGGCAAAATAGCAAACCAGAGCAGACGTCCTACTTCAGCCAGATCAGGCCTGCAAAGAAACTGCGTTTCACAGGCCTTTGGAAGAGATGTTCCGGGTAGGCTGTAAGAGCACTGTGCAGAGCGAGTTGTTTCTTAGCTTCCCAAAGAGCTGGAAGCAAGATGCTCTGGGGCCCAACTCGCCCTTTGGAAAGAAGCCTGCACGTTGTGCCTTTCAGCTCTAGGGCAAAATAGCAAACCAGAGCAGACGTCCTACTTCAGCCAGATCAGGCCTGCAAAGAAACTGCGTTTCACAGGCCTTTGGAAGAGATGTTCCCGGTAGGCTGTAAGAGCACTGTGCAGAGCGAGTTGTTTCTTAGCTTCCCAAAGAGCTGGAAGCAAGATGCTCTGGGGCCCAACTCGCCCTTTGGAAAGAAGCCTGCACGTTGTGCCTTTCAGCTCTAGGGCAAAATAGCAAACCAGAGCAGACGTTCTACTTCAGCCAGATCAGGCCTGCAAAGAAACTGCGTTCCACAGGCCTTTGGAAGAGATGTTCCGGGTAGGCTGTAAGAGCACTGTGCAGAGCGAGTTGTTTCTTAGCTTCCCAAAGAGCTGGAAGCAAGATGCTGTGGGGCCCAACTCACCCTTTGGAAAGAAGCCTGCACGTTGTGCCTTTCAGCTCTAGGGCAATGTAGCACACGCAGAGCAGAAGTCCTACTTCAGCCAGATCAGGCCTGCAAAGACACTGCGTTTCACAGGCCTTTGGAAGAGATGTTCCGGGTAGGCTGTAAGAGCACTGGGCAGAGAGAGCTGTTTCTTAGCTTCCCAACGACCTGGAAGCAAGATGCTTTGGGGCAAACTCGCCCTTTGGAAAGCAGCCTGCACGTTGTGCCTTTCAGCTCTAGGGCAATGTAGCACACCCAGAGCAGAAGTCCTACTTCAGCCAGATCAGGCCTGCAAAGAAACTGCGTTTCACAGGCCTTTGGAAGAGATGTTCCCGGTAGGCTTTAAGAGCACTGTGCAGAGCGAGTTGCTTCTTAGCTTCCCAAAGAGCTGGAAGCAAGATGCTGTGGGGCCCAACTCGCCCCTTGGAAAGAAGCCTGCACGTTGTGCCTTTCAGCTCTAGGGCAATGTAGCACACCCAGAGCAGAAATCCTACTTCAGCCATATCAGGCCTGATAAGAAACTGCGTTTCACAGGCCTTTGGAAGAGATGTTCCCGGTGGGGTGTAAGAGCACTGTGCAGAGCGAGTTGTTTCTTAGCTTACCAAAGAGCTGGAAGCAAGATGCTGTGGGGACCAACTCGCCCTTTGGAAAGAAGCCTGCACGTTGGGCCTTTCAGCTCTAGGGCAATGTCACACACCCAGAGCAGAAGTCCTACTTCAGCCAGATCAGGCCTGCATAGACACGGCGTTTCACAGGCCTTTGGAAGAGATGTTCCCGGTAGGCTGTAAGAGCACTGTGCAGAGCGAGTTGTTTCTTAGCTTCCCAAAGAGCTGAAAGCAAGATGCTGTGGGGACCAACTCGCCCTTTGGAAAGCAGCCTGCACGTTGTGCCTTTCAGCTCTAGGGCAATGTGGCACACCCAGAGCAGAAGTCCTACTTCAGCCAGATCAGGCCTGCAAAGAAACTGCGTTTCACAGGCTTTTGGAAGAGATGTTCCCGGTAGGTTGTAAGAGCACTGTGCAGAGCGAGTTGTTTCTTAGCTTCCCAAAGAGCTGGAAGCAAGATGCTGTGGGGCCCAACTCGCCCTTTGGAAAGAAGACTGCGCGTTGTGCCTTTCAGCTCTAGGGCAAAGTAGCACACCCAGAGCAGAAGTCCTACTTCAGCCAGATCAGGCCTGCAAAGAAACTGCGTTTGACAGGCCTTTCGATGAGATGTTCCCGGTAGGCTGTAAGAGCACTGTGCAGAGCGAGTTGTTTCTTAGCTTCCCAAAGAGCTGGAAGCAAGATGCTGTGGGGCCCAACTCGCCCTTTGGAAAGAAGCCTGCACGTTGTGCCTTTCAGCTCTAGGGCAAAGTAGCACACCCAGAGCAGAAGTCCTACTTCAGCCAGATCAGGCCTGCAAAGAAACTGCGTTTCACAGGCCTTTGGAAGAGATGTTCCCGGTAGGCTGTAAGAGCACTGTGCAGAGCAAGTTGTTTCTTAGCTTCCCAAAGAGCTGGAAGCAAGATGCGGTGGGGCCCAACTCGCCCTTTGGAAAGAAGCCTGAAAGTTGTGCCTTTCAGCTCTAGGGCAAAACAGCAAACCAGAGCAGACGTCCTACTTCAGCCAGATCAGGCCTGCAAAGAAACTGCGTTACACATGCCTTTGGAAGAGATGTTCCCACTAGGCTGTAAGAGCACTGAGCAGAGCAAGTTGTTTCTTAGCTTCCCAAAGAGCTGGAAGGAAGATGCTGTGGGGCCCAACTCGCCCTTTGGAAAGAAGCCTGCACGTTGTGCCTTTCTGCTCTAGGGCAATGTAGCACACCCAGAGCAGAAGTCCTACTTCAGCCAGATCAGGCCTGCAAAGAAACTGAGTTACAGAGGCCTTTGGAAGAGATCTTCCCGGTAGGCTGCAAGAGCACTGTGCAGAGCGAGTTGTTTCTTAGCTTCCCAAAGAGCTGGAAGCATGATGCTGTGGGGACCAACTCGCCCTTTGGAAAGAAGACTGCACGTTGTGCCTTTCAGCTCTAGGGCAATGTAGCACACCCAGAGCAGAAGTTCTACTTCAGCCAGATCATGCCTGCAAAGAAACTGCATTCCACAGGCGTTTGGAAGAGATATTCCCGGTAGGCTGTAAGAGCACTGTGCAGAGCGAGTTGTTTCTTAGCTTCCCAAAGAGCTGGAAGCAAGATGCTGTGGGGCCCAACTCGCCCTTTGGAAAGAAGCCTGCACATTGTGCCTTTCAGCTCTAGGGCAATGTAGCACACCCAGAGCAGAAGTCCTACTTCAGCCAGATCAGGCCTGCAAAGACACTGCGTTTCACAGGCCTTTGGAAGAGATGTTCCGGGTAGGCTGTAAGAGCACTGGGCAGAGAGAGCTGTTTCTTAGCTTCCCAACGAGCTGGAAGCAAGATGCTGTGGGGCAAAGTCGCCCTTTGGAAAGCAGCCTGCACGTTGTGCCTTTCAGCTCTAGAGCAATGTAGCACACCCATAGCAGAAGTCCTACTTCAGCCAGATCAGGCCTGCAAAGCAACTGCGTTTCACAGGCCTTTGGAAGAGATGTTCCCGGTCGGTTGTAAGAGCACTGTGCAGAGCGAGTTGTTTCTTAGCTTCCCAAAGAGCTGGAAGCAAGATGCTGTGGGGCCCAACTCACCCCTTGGAAAGAAGCCTGCACGTTGTGCCTTTCAGCTCTAGGGCAATGTAGCACACCCATAGCAGAAGTCCTACTTCAGCCAGATCAGGCCTGCAAAGAAACTGCATTTCACAGGCCTTTGGAAGAGATGTTCCCGGTAGGCTGTAAGAGCACTGTGCAGAGCGAGTTGTTTCTTAGCTTCCCAAAGAGCTGGAAGCAAGATGCTGTGGGGCCCAGCTGGCGCTTTGGAAAGAAGCCTGCACGTTGTGCCTTTCAGCTCTAGGGCAAAGTAGCACACACAGAAGTCCTACTTCAGCCAGATCAGGCCTGCAACGAAACTGCGTTTCACAGGCCTTTGGAAGAGATGTTCCTGGTAGGCTGTAAGAGCACTGTGCAGAGCGAGTTGTTTCTTAGCTTCCCAAAGAGCTGGAAGCAAGATGCTGTGGGGCCCAACTCGCCCTTTGGAAAGAAGCCTGCACGTTGTGCCTTTCAGCTCTAGGGCAATGCAGCACACCCATAGCAGAAGTCCTACTTCAGCCAAATCAGGCCTGCAAAGCAACTGCGTTTCACAGGCCTTTGGAAGAGATGTTCCCGGTAGGTTGTAAGAGCACTGTGCAGAGCGAGTTGTTTCTTAGCTTCCCAAAGAGCTGGAAGCAAGATGCTGTGGGGCCCAACTCGCCCTTTGGAAAGAAGCCTGCACGTTGTGCCTTTCAGCTCTAGGGCAAAGTAGCACACCTAGAGCAGAAGTCCTACTTCAGCCAGATCAGGCCTGCAAAGAAACTGCGTTTCACAGGCCTTTGGAAGAGATGTTCCCGGGAGGCTGTAAGAGCACTGTGCAGAGCGAGTTGTTTCTTAGCTTCCGAAAGAGCTGGAAGCAAGATGCTGTGGGGCCCAGCTGGCGCTTTGGAAAGAAGTCTGCACGTTGTGCCTTTCAGCTCTAGGGCAAAGTAGCACACACAGAAGTCCTACTTCAGCCAGATCAGGCCTGCAAAGAAACTGCGTTTCACAGGCCTTTGAAGAGATGTTCCCGGTAGGCTGTAAGAGCACTGTGCAGAGCGAGTTGTTTCGTAGCTTCCCAAAGAGCTGGAAGCAAGATGCTGTGGGGCCCAACTCGCCCTTTGGAAAGAAGCCTGCACGTTGTGCCTTTCAGCTCTAGGGCAATGTAGCACACCCAGAGCAGAAGTCCTACTTCAGCCAGATCAGGCCTGCAAAGAATCTGCGTTTCACAGGCCCTTGGAAGAGATGTTCCCACTAGGCTGGAAGAGCACTGTGCAGAGCGAGTTGTTTCTTAGCTTCCCAAAGAGCTGGAAGCAAGATGCTGTGGGGCCCAACTCGCCCTTTGGAAAGAAGCCTGCACGTTGTGCCTTTCAGCTCTAGGGCAATGTAGCACACGCAGAGCAGAAGTGCTACTTCAGCCAGATCAGGCCTGCAAAGAAACTGCGTTTCACAGGCCTTTGGAAGAGATGTTCCCGGTAGGCTGTAAGAGCACTGTGCAGAGCGAGTTGTTTCTTAGCTTCCCAAAGAGCTGGAAGCAAGATGCTGTGGGGCCCAACTCGCCCTTTGGAAACAAGCCTGCACGTTATGCCTTTCAGCTCTAGCGCAAAGCAGCAGACCCAGAGCAGAAGTCCTACTTCAGCCAGATCAGGCCTGCAAAGAAACTGCGTTTCACAGGCCTTTGGAAGAGATGTTCCCGGTAGGCTGTAAGAGCACTGTGCAGAGCGAGTTGTTTCTTAGCTTCCCAAAGAGCTGGAAGCAAGATGCTGTGGGGCCCAACTCGCCCTTTGGAAAGAAGCCTGCACGTTGTGCCTTTCAGCTCTAGCGCAAAGTAGTACACCCAGAGGTGAAGTCCTACTTCAGCCAGATCAGGCCTGCAAAGAAACTGCGTTACACATTCCTTTGGAAGAGATGTTCCCACTAGGCTGTAAGAGCACTGAGCAGAGCGAGTTGTTTCTTAGCTTCCCAATGAGCTGGAAGCAAGATGCTGTGGGGCCCAACTCGCCCTTTGGAAAGAAGCCTGCACGTTGTGCCTTTCAGCTCTTGGGCAATGTAGCACACCCAGAGCAGAAGTCCTACTTCAGCCAGATCAGGCCTGCAAAGAAACTGCGTTACACATGCCTTTGGAAGAGATGTTCCCACTAGGCTGTAAGAGCACTGAGCAGGGCGATTTGTTTCTTAGCTTCCCAAAGAGCTGGAAGGAAGATGCTGTGAGGCCCAACTCGCCCTTTGGAAAGAAGCCTGCACATTGTTCCTTTCAGCTCTAGGGCAATGTAGCACACCAAGAGCAGAAGTCCTACTTCAGACAGATCAGTCCTGCAAAGAAACTGCGTTTCACAGGCCTTTGGAAGAGATGTTCCCGGTAGGCTGTAAGAGCACTGTGCAGAGGGAGTTGTTTCTTAGCTTCCCAAAGAGCTGGAAGCAAGATGCTGTGGGGCCCAACTCGCCCTTTCGAAAGAAGCCTGCATGTTGTGCCTTTCAGCTCTAGGGCAATGTAGCACACCCAGAGCAGAAGTCCTACTTCAGCCAGATCAGGCCTGCAAAGAAACTGCGTTTCACAGGCCTTTGGAAGAGATGTTCCCGGTAGGCTTTAAGAGCACTGTGCAGAGCGAGTTGTTTCTTAGCTTCCCACAGAGCTGGAAGCAAGATGGTGTGGGGCCCAACTCGCCCCTTGGAAAGAAGCCTGCACGTTGTGCCTTTCAGCTCTAGGGCAATGTAGCACACCCAGAGCAGAAGTCTTACTTCAGCCAGATCAGGCCTGCAAAGAAACTGCGTTTCACAGGCCTTTGGAAGAGATGTTCCCGGTAGGCTGTAAGAGCACTGTGCAGAGCGAGTTGTTTCTTAGCTTCCCAAGGAGCTGGAAGCAAGATGCTGTGGGGCCCAGCTGGCGCTTTGGAAAGAAGCCTGCACGTTGTGCCTTTCAGCTCTAGGGCAAAGTAGCACACACAGAAGTCCTACTTCAGCCAGATCAGGCCTGCAAAGAAACTGCGTTTCACAGGCCTTTGGAAGAGATGTTCCCGGTAGGCTGTAAGAGCACTGTGCAGAGCGAGTTGTTTCGTAGCTTCCCAAAGAGCTGGAAGCAAGATGCTCTGGGGCCCAACTCGCCCTTTGGAAAGAAGCCTGCACGCTGTGCCTTTCAGCTCTAGGGCAAAATAGCAAACCAGAGCAGACGTCCTACTTCAGCCAGATCAGGCCTGCAAAGAAACTGCGTTTCACAGGCCTTTGGAAGAGATGTTCCGGGTAGGCTGTAAGAGCACTGTGCAGAGCGAGTTGTTTCTTAGCTTCCCAAAGAGCTGGAAGCAAGATGCTGTGGGGCCCAACTCGCCCTTTGGAAAGAAGCCTGCACGTTGTGCCTTTCAGCTCTAGGGCAATGTAGCACACGCAGAGCAGAAGTGCTACTTCAGCCAGATCAGGCCTGCAAAGAAACTGCGTTTCACAGGCCTTTGGAAGAGATGTTCCCGGTAGGCTGTAAGAGCACTGTGCAGAGCGAGTTGTTTCTTAGCTTCCCAAAGAGCTGGAAGCAAGATGCTGTGGGGCCCAACTCGCCCTTTGGAAACAAGCCTGCACGTTATGCCTTTCAGCTCTAGCGCAAAGCAGCAGACCCAGAGCAGAAGTCCTACTTCAGCCAGATCAGGCCTGCAAAGAAACTGCGTTTCACAGGCCTTTGGAAGAGATGTTCCCGGTAGGCTGTAAGAGCACTGTGCAGAGCGAGTTGTTTCTTAGCTTCCCAAAGAGCTGGAAGCAAGATGCTGTGGGGCCCAACTCGCCCTTTGGAAAGAAGCCTGCACGTTGTGCCTTTCAGCTCTAGCGCAAAGTAGTACACCCAGAGGTGAAGTCCTACTTCAGCCAGATCAGGCCTGCAAAGAAACTGCGTTACACATTCCTTTGGAAGAGATGTTCCCACTAGGCTGTAAGAGCACTGAGCAGAGCGAGTTGTTTCTTAGCTTCCCAATGAGCTGGAAGCAAGATGCTGTGGGGCCCAACTCGCCCTTTGGAAAGAAGCCTGCACGTTGTGCCTTTCAGCTCTTGGGCAATGTAGCACACCCAGAGCAGAAGTCCTACTTCAGCCAGATCAGGCCTGCAAAGAAACTGCGTTACACATGCCTTTGGAAGAGATGTTCCCACTAGGCTGTAAGAGCACTGAGCAGGGCGATTTGTTTCTTAGCTTCCCAAAGAGCTGGAAGGAAGATGCTGTGAGGCCCAACTCGCCCTTTGGAAAGAAGCCTGCACATTGTTCCTTTCAGCTCTAGGGCAATGTAGCACACCAAGAGCAGAAGTCCTACTTCAGACAGATCAGTCCTGCAAAGAAACTGCGTTTCACAGGCCTTTGGAAGAGATGTTCCCGGTAGGCTGTAAGAGCACTGTGCAGAGGGAGTTGTTTCTTAGCTTCCCAAAGAGCTGGAAGCAAGATGCTGTGGGGCCCAACTCGCCCTTTCGAAAGAAGCCTGCATGTTGTGCCTTTCAGCTCTAGGGCAATGTAGCACACCCAGAGCAGAAGTCCTACTTCAGCCAGATCAGGCCTGCAAAGAAACTGCGTTTCACAGGCCTTTGGAAGAGATGTTCCCGGTAGGCTTTAAGAGCACTGTGCAGAGCGAGTTGTTTCTTAGCTTCCCACAGAGCTGGAAGCAAGATGGTGTGGGGCCCAACTCGCCCCTTGGAAAGAAGCCTGCACGTTGTGCCTTTCAGCTCTAGGGCAATGTAGCACACCCAGAGCAGAAGTCTTACTTCAGCCAGATCAGGCCTGCAAAGAAACTGCGTTTCACAGGCCTTTGGAAGAGATGTTCCCGGTAGGCTGTAAGAGCACTGTGCAGAGCGAGTTGTTTCTTAGCTTCCCAAGGAGCTGGAAGCAAGATGCTGTGGGGCCCAGCTGGCGCTTTGGAAAGAAGCCTGCACGTTGTGCCTTTCAGCTCTAGGGCAAAGTAGCACACACAGAAGTCCTACTTCAGCCAGATCAGGCCTGCAAAGAAACTGCGTTTCACAGGCCTTTGGAAGAGATGTTCCCGGTAGGCTGTAAGAGCACTGTGCAGAGCGAGTTGTTTCGTAGCTTCCCAAAGAGCTGGAAGCAAGATGCTCTGGGGCCCAACTCGCCCTTTGGAAAGAAGCCTGCACGCTGTGCCTTTCAGCTCTAGGGCAAAATAGCAAACCAGAGCAGACGTCCTACTTCAGCCAGATCAGGCCTGCAAAGAAACTGCGTTTCACAGGCCTTTGGAAGAGATGTTCCGGGTAGGCTGTAAGAGCACTGTGCAGAGCGAGTTGTTTCTTAGCTTCCCAAAGAGCTGGAAGCAAGATGCTGTGGGGCCCAACTCGCCCTTTGGAAAGAAGCCTGCACGTTGTGCCTTTCAGCTCTAGGGCAATGTAGCACACCCAGAGCAGAAGTCCTACTTCAGCCAGATCAGGCCTGCAAAGAAACTGAGTTACACAGGCCTTTGGAAGAGATGTTCCCGGTAGGCTGTAAGAGCACTGTGCAGAGCGAGTTGTTTCTTAGCTTCCCAAAGAGCTGGAAGCAAGATGCTGTGGGGCCCAACTCGCCCTTTGGAAAGAAGACTGCACGTTGTGCCTTTCAGCTCTAGGGCAAAGTAGCACACCCAGATCAGAAGTCCTACTTCAGCCAGATCAGGCCTGCAAAGAAACTGCGTTTCACAGGCCTTTGGAAGAGATGTTCCCGGTAGGCTGTAAGAGGACTGTGCAGAGCGAGTTGTTTCTTAGCTTCCCATAGAGCTGGAAGCAAGATGCTGTGGGGCCCAACTCGCCCTTTGGAAAGAAGCCTGCACGTTGTGCCTTTCAGCTCTAGGGCAAAGTAGCACACCCAGAGCAGAAGTCCTACTTCAGCCAGATCAGGCCTGCAAAGAAACTGCGTTTCACAGGCCTTTCTAAGAGATGTTCCCGGTAGGCTGTAAGAGCACTGTGCAGAGAGAGTTGTTTCTTAGCTTCCCAAAGAGCTGGAAGCAAGATGCTGTGGGGCCCAACTCGCCCTTTGGAAAGAAGCCTGCACGTTGTGCCTTTCAGCTCTAGGGCAAAGTAGCACACCCAGAGCAGAAGTCCTACTTCAGCCAGATCAGGCCTGCAAAGAAACTGCGTTTCACAGGCCTTTGGAAGAGATGTTCCCGGTAGGCTGTAAGAGCACTGTGCAGAGCGAGTTGTTTCTTAGCTTCCCAAAGAGCTGGAAGCAAGATGCGGTGGGGCAAAACTCGCCCTTTGGAAAGAAGCCTGCACGTTGTGCCTTTCAGCTCTAGGGCAAAATAGCAAACGAGAGCAGACGTCCTACTTCAGCCAGATCAGGCCTTCAAAGAAACTGCGTTTCACAGGCCTTTGGAAGAGATGTTCCGGGTAGGCTGTAAGAGCACTGTGCAGAGCGAGTTGTTTCTTAGCTTCCCAAAGAGCTGGAAGCAAGATGCTGTGGGGCCCAACTCGCCCTTTGTAAAGAAGCCTGCACGTTGTTCCTTTCAGCTCTAGGGCAATGTAGCACACCCAGAGCAGAAGTCCTACTTCAGCCAGATCAGGCCTGCAAAGATACTGCGTTTCACAGGCCTTTGGAAGAGAAGTTCCCGGTAGGCTTTAAGAGCACTGTGCAGAGCGAGTTGTTTCTTAGCTTCCCAAAGAGCTGGAAGCAAGATGCTGTGGGGCCCAACTCGCCCCTTGGAAAGAAGCCTGCACGTTGTGCCTTTCAGCTCTAGGGCAATGTAGCACACCCAGAGCAGAAATCATACTTCAGCCATATCAGGCCTGATAAGAAACTGCGTTTCACAGGCCTTTGGAAGAGATGTTTCCGGTGGGGTGTAAGAGCACTGTGCAGAGCGAGTTGTTTCTTAGCTTCCCAAAGAGCTGGAAGCAAGATGCTGTGGGGACCAACTCGCCCTTTGGAAAGAAGCCTGCACGTTGGGCCTTTCAGCTCTAGGGCAATGTCACACACCCAGAGCAGAAGTCCTACTTCAGCCATATCAGGCCTGCAAAGAAACTGCGTTTCACAGGCCTTTGGAAGAAATGTTCCGGGTAGGCTGTAAGAGCACTGTGCAGAGCGAGTTGTTTCTTAGCTTCCCAAAGAGCTGGAAGCAAGATGCTCTGGGGCCCAACTCGCCCTTTGGAAAGAAGCCTGCACGTTGTGCCTTTCAGCTCTAGGGCAAAATAGCAAACCAGAGCAGACGTCCTACTTCAGCCAGATCAGGCCTGCAAAGAAACTGCGTTTCACAGGCCTTTGGAAGAGATGTTCCGGGTAGGCTGTAAGAGCACTGGGCAGAGAGAGCTGTTTCTTAGCTTCCCAACGAGCTGGAAGCAAGATGCTGTGGGGCAAACTCGCCCTTTGGAAAGCAGCCTGCACGTTGTGCCTTTCAGCTCTAGGGCAATGTAGCACACCCAGAGCAGAAGTCCTACTTCAGCCAGATCAGGCCTGCAAAGAAACTGCGTTTCACAGGCCTTTGGAAGAGATGTTCCAGGTAGGCTGTAAGAGCACTGTGCAGAGCGAGTTGTTTCTTAGCTTCCCAAAGAGCTGGAAGCAAGATGCTGTGGGGCCCAACTCGCCCTTTGGAAAGAAGCCTGCACGTTGTGCCTTTCAGCTCTAGGGCAATGTAGCACACCCAGAGCAGAAATTCTACTTCAGCCATATCAGGCCTGATAAGAAACTGCGTTTCACAGGCCTTTGGAAGAGATGTTCCCGGTGGGGTGTAAGAGCACTGTGCAGAGCGAGTTGTTTCTTAGCTTCCCAAAGAGCTGGAAGCAAGATGCTGTGGGGACCAACTCGCCCTTTGGAAAGAAGCCTGCACGTTGGGCCTTTCAGCTCTAGGGCAATGTCACACACCCAGAGCAGAAGTCCTACTTCAGCCAGATCAGGCCTGCATAGACACTGCGTTTCACAGGCCTTTGGAAGAGATGTTCCCGGTAGGCTGTAAGAGCACTGTGCAGAGCGAGTTGTTTCTTAGCTTCCCAAAGAGCTGGCAGCAAGATGCTGTGGGGACCAACTCGCCCTTTGGAAAGAAGCCTGCACGCTGTGCCTTTCAGCTCTAGGGCAATGTAGCACACCCAGAGCAGAAGTCCTACTTCAGCCAGATCAGGCCTGCAAAGGAACTGCGTTTCACAGTCCTTTGGAAGAGATGTTCCCGGTAGGTTGTAAGAGCACTGTGCAGAGCGAGTTGTTTCTTAGCTTCCCAAAGAGCTGGAAGCAAGATGCTGTGGGGCCCAACTCGCCCTTTGGAAAGAAGCCTGCACGTTGTGCCTTTCAGCTCTAGGGCAAAGTAGCACACCCAGAGCAGAAGTCCTACTTCAGCCAGATCAGGCCTGCAAAGAAACTGCGTTTGACAGGCCTTTGGAAGAGATGTTCCCGGTAGGCTGTAAGAGCACTGTGCAGAGCGAGTTGTTTCTTAGCTTCCCAAAGAGCTGGAAGCAAGATGCTGTGGGGCCCAACTCGCCCTTTGGAAAGAAGCCTGCACGTTGTGCCTTTCAGCTCTAGGGCAAAGTGGCACACCCACATCAGAAGTCCTACTTCAGCCAGATCAGGCCTGCAAAGAAACTGCGTTTCACAGGCCTTTGGAAGAGATGTTCCCGGTAGGTTGTAAGAGCACTGTGCAGAGCGAGTTGTTTCTTAGCTTCCCAAAGAGCTGGAAGCAAGATGCTGTGGGGCCCAACTCGCCCTTTGGAAAGAAGCCTGCACGTTGTGCCTTTCAGCTCTAGGGCAATGTAGCACACCCAGAGCAGAAGTCCTACTTCAGCCAGATCAGGCCTGCAAAGTCACTGCGTTTCACATGCCTTTGGAAGAGATGTTCCCACTAGGCTGTAAGAGCACTGAGCAGAGCGATTTTTTTCTTAGCTTCCCAAAGAGCTGGAAGGAAGATGCTGTGGGGCCCAACTCGCCCTTTGGAAAGAAGCCTGCACGTTGTTCCTTTCAGCTCTAGGGCAATGTAGCACACCAAGAGCAGAAGTCCTACTTCAGACAGATCAGTCCTGCAAAGAAACTGCGTTTCACAGGCCTTTGGAAGAGATGTTCCCGGTAGGTTGTAAGAGCACTGTGCAGAGGGAGTGGTTTCTTAGCTTCCCAAAGAGCTGGAAGCAAGATTCTGTGGGGCCCAACTCGCTCCTTGGAAAGAAGCCTGCACGTTGTGCCTTTCTGCTCTAGGGCAATGTAGCACAAGCAGAGCAGAAATCCTACTTCAGCCATATCAGGCCTGATAAGAAACTGCGTTTCACAGGCCTTTGGAAGAGATGTTCCCGGTGGGGTGTAAGAGCACTGTGCAGAGCGAGTTGTTTCTTAGCTTCCCAAAGAGCTGGAAGCAAGATGTTGTGGGGCCCAACTCGCCCTTTGGAAAGAAGCCTGCACGTTGTGCCTTTCAGCTCTAGGGCAAAGTAGCACACCCAGAGCAGAAGTCCTACTTCAGCCAGATCAGGCCTGCAAAGAAACTGCGTTTCACAGGCCTTTGGAAGAGATGTTCCCGGTAGGCTGTAAGAGCACTGTGCAGAGCGAATTGTTTCTTAGCTTCCCAAAGAGCTGGAAGCAAGATGCGGTGGGGCCCAACTCGCCCTTTGGAAAGAAGCCTGCACGTTGTGCCTTTCAGCTCTAGGGCAAACTAGCACACTCAGAGCAGAAGTCCTACTTCAGCCAGATCAGGCCTGCAAAGAAACTGCGTTTCACAGGCCTTTCGAAGAGATGTTCCCGGTAGGCTGTAAGAGCACTGTGCAGAGCGAGTTGTTTCTTAGCTTCCCAAAGAGCTGGAAGCAAGATGCTGTGGGGCCCAACTCGCCCTTTGGAAAGAAGCCTGCACGTTGTGCCTTTCAGCTCTAGGGCAATGTAGCACACCCAGAGCAGGAGTCCTACTTCAGCCAGATCAGGCCTGCAAAGACACTGCGTTTCACAGGCCTTTGGAAGAGATGTTCCGGGTAGGCTGTAAGAGCACTGGGCAGAGAGAGCTGTTTCTTAGCTTCCCAACGAGCTGGAAGCAAGATGCTGTGGGGCAAACTCGCCCTTTGGAAAGCAGCCTGCACGTTGTGCCTTTCAGCTCTAGGGCAATGTAGCACACCCAGAGCAGAAGTCCTACTTCAGCCAGATCAGGCCTGCAAAGACACTGCGGTCACAGGCCTTTGGAAGAGATGTTCCCGGTAGGCTGTTAGAGCACTGTGCAGAGCGAGTTGTTTCTTAGCTTCCCAAAGAGCTGGAAGCAAGATGCTGTGGGGCCCAGCTGGCGCTTTGGAAAGAAGCCTGCACGTTGTGCCTTTCAGCTCTATGGCAAAGTAGCACACACAGAAGTCCTACTTCAGCCAGATCAGGCCTGCATAGAAACTGCGTTTCACAGGCCTTTGGAAGAGATGTTCCCGGTAGGCTGTAAGAGCACTGTGCAGAGCGAGTTGTTTCTTAGCTTCCCAAAGAGCTGGAAGCAAGATGCTGTGGGGCCCAACTCACCCTTTGGAAAGAAGCCTGCACGTTGTGCCTTTCAGCTCTAGGTCAATGTAGCACACCCAGAGCAGAAGTCCTTCTTCAGCCAGATCAGGCCTGCAAAGAATCTGCGTTTCACAGGCCCTTGGAAGAGATGTTCCCACTAGGCTGGAAGAGCACTGTGCAGAGCGAGTTGTTTCTTAGCTTCCCAAAGAGCTGGAAGCAAGATGCTGTGGTGCCCAACTCGCCCTTTGGAAAGAAGCCTGCACGTTGTGCCTTTCAGCTCTAGGGCAATGTAGCACACGCAGAGCAGAAGTGCTACTTCAGCCAGATCAGGCCTGCAAAGAAACTGCGTTTCACATGCCTTTGGAAGAGATGTTCCCGGTAGGCTGTAAGAGCAATGTGCAGAGCGAGTTGTTTCTTAGCTTCCCAAAGAGCTGGAAGCAAGATGCTCTGGGGCCCAACTCGCCCTTTGGAAACAAGCCTGCACGTTGTGCCTTTCAGCTCTAGCGCAAAGTAGCAGACCCAGAGCAGAAGTCCTAGTTCAGCCAGATCAGGCCTGCAAAGAATCTGCGTTTCACAGTCCTTTGGAAGAGATGTTCCCGGTAGGCTGTAAGAGCACTGTGCAGAGCGAGTTGTTTCTTAGCTTCCCAAAGAGCTGGAAGCAAGATGCTGTGGGGCCCAACTCGCCCTTTGGAAAGAAGCCTGCACGTTGTGCCTTTCAGCTCTAGGGCAATGTAGCACACCCAGAGCAGAAGTCCAACTTCAGCCAGATCAGGCCTGCAAAGAAACTGCGTTTCACAGGCCCTTGGAAGAGATGTTCCCGGTAGGCTGTAAGAGCACTGTGCAGAGCGATTTGTTCTTTAGCTTCCCAAAGAGCTGGAAGGAAGATGCTGTGGGGCCCAACTCGCCCTTTGGAAAGAAGCCTGCACGTTGTTCCTTTCAGCTCTAGGGCAATGTAACACACGAAGAGCAGAAGTCCTACTTCAGACAGATCAGTCCTGCAAAGAAACTGCGTTTCACAGGCCTTTGGAAGAGATGTTCCCGGTAGGCTGTAAGAGCACTGTGCAGAGCGAGTTGTTTCTTAGCTTCCCAAAGAGCTGGAAGCAAGATGCTGTGGGGCCCAAGATGCCCTTTGGAAAGACGCCTGCACGTTGTGCCTTTCAGCTCTAGGGCAAAGTAGCACACCCAGAGCAGAAGTCCTACTTCAGCCAGATCAGGCCTGCAAAGAAACTGCGTTTCACAGGCTTTTGGAAGAGATGTTCCCGGTAGGCTGTAAGAGCACTGTGCAGAGCGAGTTGTTTCTTAGCTTCCCAAAGAGCTGGAAGCAAGATGCTGTGGGGCCCAACTCACCCTTTGGAAAGAAGCCTGCACGTTGTGCCTTTCAGCTCTAGCGCAAAGTAGCACACCCAGAGCAGAAGTCCTACTTCAGCCAGATCAGGCCTGCAAAGAAACTGCGTTACACATTCCTTTGGAAGAGATGTTCCCACTAGGCTGTAAGAGCACTGAGCAGAGCGAGTTGTTTCATAGCTTCCCAAAGAGCTGGAAGCAAGATGCTGTGGGGCCCCACTCGCCCGTTGGAAAGAAGCCTGCACATTGTGCCTTTCAGCTCTAGGGCAATGTAGCACACCCAGAGCAGAAGTCCAACTTCAGCCAGATCAGGCCTGCAAAGAAACTGCGTTTCACAGGCCTTTGGAAGAGATGTTCCGGGTAGGCTGTAAGAGCACTGTGCAGAGCGAGTTGTTTGTTAGCTTCCCAAAGAGCTGGAAGCAAGATGCTGTGGGGCCCAACTCGCCCTTTGGAAAGAAGCCTGCACGTTGTGCCTTTCAGCTATAGGGCAATGTAGCACACGCAGAGCAGAAGTCCTACTTCAGCCAGATCAGGCCTGCAAAGACACTGCGTTTCACAGGCCTTTGGAAGAGATGTTCCGGGTAGGCTGTAAGAGCACTGGGCAGAGAGAGCTGTTTCTTAGCTTCCCAACGAGCTGGAAGCAAGATGCTGTGGGGCAAACTCGCCCTTTGGAAAGCAGCATGCACGTTGTGCCTTTCAGCTCTAGGGCAATGTAGCACACCCAGAGCAGAAGTCCTACTTCAGCCAGATCAGGCCTGCAAAGAAACTGCGTTTCACAGGCCTTTGGAAGAGATGTTCCCGGTAGGCTTTAAGAGCACTGTGCAGAGCGAGTTGTTTCTTAGCTTCCCAAAGAGCTGGAAGCAAGATGCTGTGGTGCCCAACTCGCCCCTTGGAAAGAAGCCTGCACGTTGTGCCTTTCAGCTCTAGGGCAATGTAGCACACCCAGAGCAGAAATTCTACTTCAGCCATATCAGGCCTGATAAGAAACTGCGTTTCACAGGCCTTTGGAAGAGATGTTCCAGGTGGGGTGTAAGAGCACTGTGCAGAGCGAGTTGTTTCTTAGCTTCCCAAAGAGCTGGAAGCAAGATGCTGTGGGGACCAACTCGCCCTTTGGAAAGAAGCCTGCACGTTGGGCCTTTCAGCTCTAGGGCAATGTCACACACCCAGAGCAGAAGTCCTACTTCAGCCAGATCAGGCCTGCATAGACACTGCGTTTCACAGGCCTTTGGAAGAGATGTTCCCGGTAGGCTGTAAGAGCACTGTGCAGAGCGAGTTGTTTCTTAGCTTCCCAAAGAGCTGGAAGCAAGATGCTGTGGGGCCCAACTCACCCTTTGGAAAGAAGCCTGCACGTTGTGCTTTTTAGCTCTAGGGCAAAGTAGCACACCCAGAGCAGAAGTCCTACTTCAGCCAGATCAGGCCTGCAAAGAAACTGCGTTTGACAGGCCTTTCGATGAGATGTTCCCGGTAGGCTGTAAGAGCACTGTGCAGAGCGAGTTGTTTCTTAGCTTCCCAAAGAGCTGGAAGCAAGATGCTGTGGGGCCCAACTCGCCCTTTGGAAAGAAGCCTGCACGTTGTGCCTTTCAGCTCTAGGGGAAAGTAGCACACCCACAGCAGAAGTCCTACTTCAGCCAGATCAGGCCTGCAAAGAAACTGCGTTTCACAGGCCTTTGGAAGAGATGTTCCGGGTAGGCTGTAAGAGCACTGAGCAGAGCGAGTTGTTTCTTAGCTTCACAAAGAGCTGGAAGCAAGATGCTGTGGGGCCCAACTCACCCTTTGGAAAGAAGCCTGCACGTTGTGCCTTTCAGCTCTAGGGCAATGTAGCACACCCAGAGCAAAAGTCCTACTTCAGCCAGATCAGGCCTGCAAAGAAACTGCCTTACACATGCCTTTGGAAGAGACGTTCCCACTAGGCTGTAAGAGCACTGTGCAGAGCGAGTTGTTTCTTAGCTTCCCAAAGAGCTGGAAGCAAGATGCTGTGGGGACCAACTCGCCCTTTGGAAAGAAGCCTGCACGCTGTGCCTTTCAGCTCTAGGGAAATGTAGCACACCCACAGCAGAAGTCCTACTTCAGCCAGATCAGGCCTGCAAAGAAACTGCGTTTCACAAGCCTTTGGAAGAGATGTTCCCGGTAGGTTGTAAGAGCACTGTGCAGAGCGAGTTGTTTCTTAGCTTCCCAAAGAGCTGGAAGCAAGATGCGGTGGGGCCCAACTCGCCCTTTGGAAAGAAGCCTGCACGTTGTGCCTTTCAGCTCTAGGGCAAACTAGCACACTCAGAGCAGAAGTCCTACTTCAGCCAGATCAGGCCTGCAAAGAAACTGCGTTTCACAGGCCTTTCGAAGAGATGTTCCCGGTAGGCTGTAAGAGCACTGTGCAGAGAGAGTTGTTTCTTAGCTTCCCAAAGAGCTGGAAGCAAGATGCTGTGGGGCCCAACTCGCCCTTTGGAAAGAAGCCTGCACGTTGTGCCTTTCAGCTCTAGGGCAATGTAGCACACCCAGAGCAGGAGTCCTACTTCAGCCAGATCAGGCCTGCAAAGACACTGCGTTTCACAGGACTTTGGAAGAGATGTTCCGGGTAGGCTGTAAGAGCACTGGGCAGAGAGAGCTGTTTCTTAGCTTCCCAACGAGCTGGAAGCAAGATGCTGTGGGGCAAACTCGCCCTTTGGAAAGCAGCCTGCACGTTGTGCCTTTCAGCTCTAGGGCAATGTAGCACACCCAGAGCAGAAGTCCTACTTCAGCCAGATCAGGCCTGCAAAGAAACTGCGTTTCACAGGCCTTTGGAAGAGATGTTCCCGGTAGGCTGTAAGAGCACTGTGCAGAGCGAGTTGTTTCTTAGCTTCCCAAAGAGCTGGAAGCAAGATGCTGTGGGGCCCCACTCACCCTTTGGAAAGAAGCCTGCACGTTGTGCCTTTCAGCTGTAGGGCAATGTAGCACAACCAGAGCAGAAGTCCTACTTCAGCCAGATCAGGCCTGCAAAGACACTGAGTTTCACAGGCCTTTGGAAGAGATGTTCCCGGTAGGCTGTAAGAGCACTGTGCAGAGCGAGTTGTTTCTTAGCTTCCGAAAGAGCTGGAAGCAAGATGCTGTGGGGCCCAACTCGCCCTTTGGAAAGAAGCCTGCACGTTGTGCCTTTCAGCTCTAGGGCAAAGTAGCACACCCAGAGCAGAAGTCCTACTTCAGCCAGATCAGGCCTGCAAAGAAACATCGTTTCACAGGCCTTTGGAAGAGATGTTCCCGGTAGGCTGTAAGAGCGCTGGGCAGAGAGAGCTGTTTCTTAGATTCCCAAAGAGCTGGAAGCAAGATGCTGTGGGGCAAAGTCGCCCTTTGGAAAGCAGCCTGCACCTTGTGCCTTTCAGCTCTAGGGCAATGTAGCACACCCAGAGCAGAAGTCCTACTTCAGCCACATCAGGCCTGCAAAGAAACTGCGTTTCACAGGCCTTTGGAAGAGATGTTCCCGGTAGGCTGTAAGAGCACTGTGCAGAGCGAGTTGTTTCTTAGGTTCCCAAAGAGCTGGAAGCAAGATGCTGTGGGGCCCAGCTGGCGCTTTGGAAAGAAGCCTGCACGTTGTGCCTTTCAGCTCTATGGCAAAGTAGCACACACAGAAGTCCTACTTCAGCCAGATCAGGCCTGCATAGAAACTGCGTTTCACAGGCCTTTGGAAGAGATGTTCCCGGTAGGCTGTAAGAGCACTGTGCAGAGCGAGTTGTTTCTTAGCTTCCCAAAGAGCTGGAAGCAAGATGCTGTGGGGCCCAACTCACCCTTTGGAAAGAAGCCTGCACGTTGTGCCTTTCAGCTCTAGGTCAATGTAGCACACCCAGAGCAGAAGTCCTACTTCAGCCAGATCAGGCCTGCAAAGAATCTGCGTTTCACAGGCCCTTGGAAGAGATGTTCCCACTAGGCTGGAAGAGCACTGTGCAGAGCGAGTTGTTTCTTAGCTTCCCAAAGAGCTGGAAGCAAGATGCTGTGGGGCCCAACTCGCCCTTTGGAAAGAAGCCTGCACGTTGTGCCTTTCAGCTCTAGGGCAATGTAGCACACCCAGAGCAGAAGTCCAACTTCAGCCAGATCAGGCCTGCAAAGAAACTGCGTTTCACAGGCCTTTGGAAGAGATGTTCCCGGTAGGCTGTAAGAGCACTGTGCAGAGCGAGTTGTTTCTTAGCTTCCCAAAGAGCTGGAAGCAAGATGCTGTGGGGCCCAACTTGCCCTTTGGAAAGAAGCCTGCACGTTGTGCCTTTCAGCTCTAGGGCAAAGTAGCACACCCAGAGCAGAAGTCCTACTTCAGCCAGATCAGGCCTGCAAAGAAACTGCGTTTCACAGGCCTTTGGAAGAGATGTTCCCGGGAGGCTGTAAGAGCACTGTGCAGAGCGAGTTGTTTCTTAGCTTCCCAAAGAGCTGGAAGCAAGATGCTGTGGGGCCCAACTCGCCCTTTGGAAAGAAGCCTGCACGTTGTGCCTTTCAGCTCTAGGGCAATGTAGCACACCCAGAGCAGAAGTCCTACTTCAGCCAGATCAGGCCTGCAAAGAAACTGCGTTACACATGCCTTTGGAAGAGATGTTCCCACTAGGCTGTAAGAGCACTGAGCAGAGCGATTTGTTCTTTAGCTTCCCAAAGAGCTGGAAGGAAGATGCTGTGGGGCCCAACTCGCCCTTTGGAAAGAAGCCTGCACGTTGTTCCTTTCAGCTCTAGGGCAATGTAGCACACGAAGAGCAGAAGTCCTACTTCAGACAGATCAGTCCTGCAAAGAAACTGCGTTTCACAGGCCTTTGGAAGAGATGTTCCCGGTAGGCTGTAAGAGCACTGTGCAGAGCGAGTTGTTTCTTAGCTTCCCAAAGAGCTGGAAGCAAGATGCTGTGGGGCCCAACATGCCCTTTGGAAAGATGCCTGCACGTTGTGCCTTTCAGCTCTAGGGCAAAGTAGCACACCTAGAGCAGAAGTCCTACTTCAGCCAGATCAGGCCTGCAAAGACACTGAGTTTCACAGGCCTTTGGAAGAGATGTTCCCGGTAGGCTGTAAGAGCACTGTGCAGAGCGAGTTGTTTCTTAGCTTCCGAAAGAGCTGGAAGCAAGATGCTGTGGGGCCCAACTCGCCCTTTGGAAAGAAGCCTGCACGTTGTGCCTTTCAGCTCTAGGGCAAAGTAGCACACCCAGAGCAGAAGTCCTACTTCAGCCAGATCAGGCCTGCAAAGAAACATCGTTTCACAGGCCTTTGGAAGAGATGTTCCCGGTAGGCTGTAAGAGCGCTGGCCAGAGAGAGCTGTTTCTTAGATTCCCAAAGAGCTGGAAGCAAGATGCTGTGGGGCAAAGTCGCCCTTTGGAAAGCAGCCTGCACCTTGTGCCTTTCAGCTCTAGGGCAATGTAGCACACCCAGAGCAGAAGTCCTACTTCAGCCACATCAGGCCTGCAAAGAAACTGCGTTTCACAGGCCTTTGGAAGAGATGTTCCCGGTAGGCTGTAAGAGCACTGTGCAGAGCGAGTTGTTTCTTAGGTTCCCAAAGAGCTGGAAGCAAGATGCTGTGGGGCCCAGCTGGCGCTTTGGAAAGAAGCCTGCACGTTGTGCCTTTCAGCTCTATGGCAAAGTAGCACACACAGAAGTCCTACTTCAGCCAGATCAGGCCTGCATAGAAACTGCGTTTCACAGGCCTTTGGAAGAGATGTTCCCGGTAGGCTGTAAGAGCACTGTGCAGAGCGAGTTGTTTCTTAGCTTCCCAAAGAGCTGGAAGCAAGATGCTGTGGGGCCCAACTCACCCTTTGGAAAGAAGCCTGCACGTTGTGCCTTTCAGCTCTAGGTCAATGTAGCACACCCAGAGCAGAAGTCCTACTTCAGCCAGATCAGGCCTGCAAAGAATCTGCGTTTCACAGGCCCTTGGAAGAGATGTTCCCACTAGGCTGGAAGAGCACTGTGCAGAGCGAGTTGTTTCTTAGCTTCCCAAAGAGCTTGAAGCAAGATGCTGTGGGGCCCAACTCGCCCTTTGGAAAGAAGCCTGCACGTTGTGCCTTTCAGCTCTAGGGCAATGTAGCACACCCAGAGCAGAAGTCCAACTTCAGCCAGATCAGGCCTGCAAAGAAACTGCGTTTCACAGGCCTTTGGAAGAGATGTTCCCGGTAGGCTGTAAGAGCACTGTGCAGAGCGAGTTGTTTCTTAGCTTCCCAAAGAGCTGGAAGCAAGATGCTGTGGGGCCCAACTTGCCCTTTGGAAAGAAGCCTGCACGTTGTGCCTTTCAGCTCTAGGGCAAAGTAGCACACCCAGAGCAGAAGTCCTACTTCAGCCAGATCAGGCCTGCAAAGAAACTGCGTTTCACAGGCCTTTGGAAGAGATGTTCCCGGGAGGCTGTAAGAGCACTGTGCAGAGCGAGTTGTTTCTTAGCTTCCCAAAGAGCTGGAAGCAAGATGCTGTGGGGCCCAACATGCCCTTTGGAAAGATGCCTGCACGTTGTGCCTTTCAGCTCTAGGGCAAAGTAGCACACCTAGAGCAGAAGTCCTACTTCAGCCAGATCAGGCCTGCAAAGAAACTGCGTTTCACAGGCCTTTGGAAGAGATGTTCCCGGTAGGCTGTAAGAGCACTGTGCAGAGCGAGTTGTTTCTTAGGTTCCCAAAGAGCTGGAAGCAAGATGCTGTGGGGCCCAGCTGGCGCTTTGGAAAGAAGCCTGCACGTTGTGCCTTTCAGCTCTATGGCAAAGTAGCACACACAGAAGTCCTACTTCAGCCAGATCAGGCCTGCATTGAAACTGCGTTTCACAGGCCTTTGGAAGAGATGTTCCCGGTAGGCTGTAAGAGCACTGTGCAGAGCGAGTTGTTTCTTAGCTTCCCAAAGAGCTGGAAGCAAGATGCTGTGGGGCCCAACTCACCCTTTGGAAAGAAGCCTGCACGTTGTGCCTTTCAGCTCTAGGTCAATGTAGCACACCCAGAGCAGAAGTCCTACTTCAGCCAGATCAGGCCTGCAAAGAATCTGCGTTTCACAGGCCCTTGGAAGAGATGTTCCCACTAGGCTGGAAGAGCACTGTGCAGAGCGAGTTGTTTCTTAGCTTCCCAAAGAGCTGGAAGCAAGATGCTGTGGGGCCCAACTCGCCCTTTGGAAAGAAGCCTGCACGTTGTGCCTTTCAGCTCTAGGGCAATGTAGCACACCCAGAGCAGAAGTCCTACTTCAGCCAGATCAGGCCTGCAAAGAAACTGCGTTTCACAGGCCTTTGGAAGAGATGTTCCCGGTAGGCTGTAAGAGCAATGTGCAGAGCGAGTTGTTTCTTAGCTTCCCAAAGAGCTGGAAGCAAGATGCTCTGGGGCCCAACTCGGCCTTTGGAAACAAGCCTGCACGTTGTGCCTTTCAGCTCTAGCGCAAAGTAGCAGACCCAGAGCAGAAGTCCTACTTCAGCCAGATCAGGCCTGCAAAGAAACTGCGTTTCACAGGCCTTTGGAAGAGATGTTCCGGGTAGGCTGTAAGAGCACTGAGCAGAGCGAGTTGTTTCTTAGCTTCACAAAGAGCTGGAAGCAAGATGCTGTGGGGCCCAACTCACCCTTTGGAAAGAAGCCTGCACGTTGTGCCTTTCAGCTCTAGGGCAATGTAGCACACCCAGAGCAAAAGTCCTACTTCAGCCAGATCAGGCCTGCAAAGAAACTGCCTTACACATGCCTTTGGAAGAGACGTTCCCACTAGGCTGTAAGAGCACTGTGCAGAGCGAGTTGTTTCTTAGCTTCCCAAAGAGCTGGAAGCAAGATGCTGTGGGGACCAACTCGCCCTTTGGAAAGAAGCCTGCACGCTGTGCCTTTCAGCTCTAGGGAAATGTAGCACACCCACAGCAGAAGTCCTACTTCAGCCAGATCAGGCCTGCAAAGAAACTGCGTTTCACAGGCCTTTCGAAGAGATGTTCCCGGTAGGCTGTAAGAGCACTGTGCAGAGAGAGTTGTTTCTTAGCTTCCCAAAGAGCTGGAAGCAAGATGCTGTGGGGCCCAACTCGCCCTTTGGAAAGAAGCCTGCACGTTGTGCCTTTCAGCTCTAGGGCAATGTAGCACACCCAGAGCAGGAGTCCTACTTCAGCCAGATCAGGCCTGCAAAGACACTGCGTTACACATGCCTTTGGAAGAGATGTTCCCACTAGGCTGTAAGAGCACTGAGCAGAGCGATTTGTTCTTTAGCTTCCCAAAGAGCTGGAAGGAAGATGCTGTGGGGCCCAACTCGCCCTTTGGAAAGAAGCCTGCACGTTGTTCCTTTCAGCTCTAGGGCAATGTAGCACACGAAGAGCAGAAGTCCTACTTCAGACAGATCAGTCCTGCAAAGAAACTGCGTTTCACAGGCCTTTGGAAGAGATGTTCCCGGTAGGCTGTAAGAGCACTGTGCAGAGCGAGTTGTTTCTTAGCTTCCCAAAGAGCTGGAAGCAAGATGCTGTGGGGCCTAACATGCCCTTTGGAAAGATGCCTGCACGTTGTGCCTTTCAGCTCTAGGGCAAAGTAGCACACCTAGAGCAGAAGTCCTACTTCAGCCAGATCAGGCCTGCAAAGAAACTGCGTTTCACAGGCCTTTGGAAGAGATGTTCCCGGTAGGCTGTAAGAGCACTGTGCAGAGCGAGTTGTTTCTTAGGTTCCCAAAGAGCTGGAAGCAAGATGCTGTGGGGCCCAGCTGGCGCTTTGGAAAGAAGCCTGCACGTTGTGCCTTTCAGCTCTATGGCAAAGTAGCACACACAGAAGTCCTACTTCAGCCAGATCAGGCCTGCATTGAAACTGCGTTTCACAGGCCTTTGGAAGAGATGTTCCCGGTAGGCTGTAAGAGCACTGTGCAGAGCGAGTTGTTTCTTAGCTTCCCAAAGAGCTGGAAGCAAGATGCTGTGGGGCCCAACTCACCCTTTGGAAAGAAGCCTGCACGTTGTGCCTTTCAGCTCTAGGTCAATGTAGCACACCCAGAGCAGAAGTCCTACTTCAGCCAGATCAGGCCTGCAAAGAATCTGCGTTTCACAGGCCCTTGGAAGAGATGTTCCCACTAGGCTGGAAGAGCACTGTGCAGAGCGAGTTGTTTCTTAGCTTCCCAAAGAGCTGGAAGCAAGATGCTGTGGGGCCCAACTCGCCCTTTGGAAAGAAGCCTGCACGTTGTGCCTTTCAGCTCTAGGGCAATGTAGCACACCCAGAGCAGAAGTCCTACTTCAGCCAGATCAGGCCTGCAAAGAAACTGCGTTTCACAGGCCTTTGGAAGAGATGTTCCCGGTAGGCTGTAAGAGCAATGTGCAGAGCGAGTTGTTTCTTAGCTTCCCAAAGAGCTGGAAGCAAGATGCTCTGGGGCCCAACTCGGCCTTTGGAAACAAGCCTGCACGTTGTGCCTTTCAGCTCTAGCGCAAAGTAGCAGACCCAGAGCAGAAGTCCTACTTCAGCCAGATCAGGCCTGCAAAGAAACTGCGTTTCACAGGCCTTTGGAAGAGATGTTCCGGGTAGGCTGTAAGAGCACTGAGCAGAGCGAGTTGTTTCTTAGCTTCACAAAGAGCTGGAAGCAAGATGCTGTGGGGCCCAACTCACCCTTTGGAAAGAAGCCTGCACGTTGTGCCTTTCAGCTCTAGGGCAATGTAGCACACCCAGAGCAAAAGTCCTACTTCAGCCAGATCAGGCCTGCAAAGAAACTGCCTTACACATGCCTTTGGAAGAGACGTTCCCACTAGGCTGTAAGAGCACTGTGCAGAGCGAGTTGTTTCTTAGCTTCCCAAAGAGCTGGAAGCAAGATGCTGTGGGGACCAACTCGCCCTTTGGAAAGAAGCCTGCACGCTGTGCCTTTCAGCTCTAGGGAAATGTAGCACACCCACAGCAGAAGTCCTACTTCAGCCAGATCAGGCCTGCAAAGAAACTGCGTTTCACAAGCCTTTGGAAGAGATGTTCCCGGTAGGTTGTAAGAGCACTGTGCAGAGCGAGTTGTTTCTTAGCTTCCCAAAGAGCTGGAAGCAAGATGCGGTGGGGCCCAACTCGCCCTTTGGAAAGAAGCCTGCACGTTGTGCCTTTCAGCTCTAGGGCAAACTAGCACACTCAGAGCAGAAGTCCTACTTCAGCCAGATCAGGCCTGCAAAGAAACTGCGTTTCACAGGCCTTTCGAAGAGATGTTCCCGGTAGGCTGTAAGAGCACTGTGCAGAGAGAGTTGTTTCTTAGCTTCCCAAAGAGCTGGAAGCAAGATGCTGTGGGGCCCAACTCGCCCTTTGGAAAGAAGCCTGCACGTTGTGCCTTTCAGCTCTAGGGCAATGTAGCACACCCAGAGCAGGAGTCCTACTTCAGCCAGATCAGGCCTGCAAAGACACTGCGTTTCACAGGACTTTGGAAGAGATGTTCCGGGTAGGCTGTAAGAGCACTGGGCAGAGAGAGCTGTTTCTTAGCTTCCCAACGAGCTGGAAGCAAGATGCTGTGGGGCAAACTCGCCCTTTGGAAAGCAGCCTGCACGTTGTGCCTTTCAGCTCTAGGGCAATGTAGCACACCCAGAGCAGAAGTCCTACTTCAGCCAGATCAGGCCTGCAAAGAAACTGCGTTTCACAGGCCTTTGGAAGAGATGTTCCCGGTAGGCTGTAAGAGCACTGTGCAGAGCGAGTTGTTTCTTAGCTTCCCAAAGAGCTGGAAGCAAGATGCTGTGGGGCCCCACTCACCCTTTGGAAAGAAGCCTGCACGTTGTGCCTTTCAGCTGTAGGGCAATGTAGCACAACCAGAGCAGAAGTCCTACTTCAGCCAGATCAGGCCTGCAAAGACACTGAGTTTCACAGGCCTTTGGAAGAGATGTTCCCGGTAGGCTGTAAGAGCACTGTGCAGAGCGAGTTGTTTCTTAGCTTCCGAAAGAGCTGGAAGCAAGATGCTGTGGGGCCCAACTCGCCCTTTGGAAAGAAGCCTGCACGTTGTGCCTTTCAGCTCTAGGGCAAAGTAGCACACCCAGAGCAGAAGTCCTACTTCAGCCAGATCAGGCCTGCAAAGAAACATCGTTTCACAGGCCTTTGGAAGAGATGTTCCCGGTAGGCTGTAAGAGCGCTGGGCAGAGAGAGCTGTTTCTTAGATTCCCAAAGAGCTGGAAGCAAGATGCTGTGGGGCAAAGTCGCCCTTTGGAAAGCAGCCTGCACCTTGTGCCTTTCAGCTCTAGGGCAATGTAGCACACCCAGAGCAGAAGTCCTACTTCAGCCACATCAGGCCTGCAAAGAAACTGCGTTTCACAGGCCTTTGGAAGAGATGTTCCCGGTAGGCTGTAAGAGCACTGTGCAGAGCGAGTTGTTTCTTAGGTTCCCAAAGAGCTGGAAGCAAGATGCTGTGGGGCCCAGCTGGCGCTTTGGAAAGAAGCCTGCACGTTGTGCCTTTCAGCTCTATGGCAAAGTAGCACACACAGAAGTCCTACTTCAGCCAGATCAGGCCTGCATAGAAACTGCGTTTCACAGGCCTTTGGAAGAGATGTTCCCGGTAGGCTGTAAGAGCACTGTGCAGAGCGAGTTGTTTCTTAGCTTCCCAAAGAGCTGGAAGCAAGATGCTGTGGGGCCCAACTCACCCTTTGGAAAGAAGCCTGCACGTTGTGCCTTTCAGCTCTAGGTCAATGTAGCACACCCAGAGCAGAAGTCCTACTTCAGCCAGATCAGGCCTGCAAAGAATCTGCGTTTCACAGGCCCTTGGAAGAGATGTTCCCACTAGGCTGGAAGAGCACTGTGCAGAGCGAGTTGTTTCTTAGCTTCCCAAAGAGCTGGAAGCAAGATGCTGTGGGGCCCAACTCGCCCTTTGGAAAGAAGCCTGCACGTTGTGCCTTTCAGCTCTAGGGCAATGTAGCACACCCAGAGCAGAAGTCCAACTTCAGCCTGATCAGGCCTGCAAAGAAACTGCGTTTCACAGGCCTTTGGAAGAGATGTTCCCGGTAGGCTGTAAGAGCACTGTGCAGAGCGAGTTGTTTCTTAGCTTCCCAAAGAGCTGGAAGCAAGATGCTGTGGGGCCCAACTTGCCCTTTGGAAAGAAGCCTGCACGTTGTGCCTTTCAGCTCTAGGGCAAAGTAGCACACCCAGAGCAGAAGTCCTACTTCAGCCAGATCAGGCCTGCAAAGAAACTGCGTTTCACAGGCCTTTGGAAGAGATGTTCCCGGGAGGCTGTAAGAGCACTGTGCAGAGCGAGTTGTTTCTTAGCTTCCCAAAGAGCTGGAAGCAAGATGCTGTGGGGCCCAACTCGCCCTTTGGAAAGAAGCCTGCACGTTGTGCCTTTCAGCTCTAGGGCAATGTAGCACACCCAGAGCAGAAGTCCTACTTCAGCCAGATCAGGCCTGCAAAGAAACTGCGTTACACATGCCTTTGGAAGAGATGTTCCCACTAGGCTGTAAGAGCACTGAGCAGAGCGATTTGTTCTTTAGCTTCCCAAAGAGCTGGAAGGAAGATGCTGTGGGGCCCAACTCGCCCTTTGGAAAGAAGCCTGCACGTTGTTCCTTTCAGCTCTAGGGCAATGTAGCACACGAAGAGCAGAAGTCCTACTTCAGACAGATCAGTCCTGCAAAGAAACTGCGTTTCACAGGCCTTTGGAAGAGATGTTCCCGGTAGGCTGTAAGAGCACTGTGCAGAGCGAGTTGTTTCTTAGCTTCCCAAAGAGCTGGAAGCAAGATGCTGTGGGGCCCAACATGCCCTTTGGAAAGATGCCTGCACGTTGTGCCTTTCAGCTCTAGGGCAAAGTAGCACACCTAGAGCAGAAGTCCTACTTCAGCCAGATCAGGCCTGCAAAGAAACTGCGTTTCACAGGCCTTTGGAAGAGATGTTCCCGGTAGGCTGTAAGAGCACTGTGCAGAGCGAGTTGTTTCTTAGGTTCCCAAAGAGCTGGAAGCAAGATGCTGTGGGGCCCAGCTGGCGCTTTGGAAAGAAGCCTGCACGTTGTGCCTTTCAGCTCTATGGCAAAGTAGCACACACAGAAGTCCTACTTCAGCCAGATCAGGCCTGCATTGAAACTGCGTTTCACAGGCCTTTGGAAGAGATGTTCCCGGTAGGCTGTAAGAGCACTGTGCAGAGCGAGTTGTTTCTTAGCTTCCCAAAGAGCTGGAAGCAAGATGCTGTGGGGCCCAACTCACCCTTTGGAAAGAAGCCTGCACGTTGTGCCTTTCAGCTCTAGGTCAATGTAGCACACCCAGAGCAGAAGTCCTACTTCAGCCAGATCAGGCCTGCAAAGAATCTGCGTTTCACAGGCCCTTGGAAGAGATGTTCCCACTAGGCTGGAAGAGCACTGTGCAGAGCGAGTTGTTTCTTAGCTTCCCAAAGAGCTGGAAGCAAGATGCTGTGGGGCCCAACTCGCCCTTTGGAAAGAAGCCTGCACGTTGTGCCTTTCAGCTCTAGGGCAATGTAGCACACCCAGAGCTGAAGTCCTACTTCAGCCAGATCAGGCCTGCAAAGAAACTGCGTTTCACAGGCCTTTGGAAGAGATGTTCCCGGTAGGCTGTAAGAGCAATGTGCAGAGCGAGTTGTTTCTTAGCTTCCCAAAGAGCTGGAAGCAAGATGCTCTGGGGCCCAACTCGGCCTTTGGAAACAAGCCTGCACGTTGTGCCTTTCAGCTCTAGCGCAAAGTAGCAGACCCAGAGCAGAAGTCCTACTTCAGCCAGATCAGGCCTGCAAAGAATCTGCGTTTCACAGTCCTTTGGAAGAGATGTTCCCGGTAGGCTGTAAGAGCACTGTGCAGAGCGAGTTGTTTCTTAGCTTCCCAAAGAGCTGGAAGCAAGATGCTGTGGGGCCCAACTCGCCCTTTGGAAAGAAGCCTGCACGTTGTGCCTTTCAGCTCTAGGGCAATGTAGCACACCCAGAGCAGAAGTCCAACTTCAGCCAGATCAGGCCTGCAAAGAAACTGCGTTTCACAGGCCTTTGGAAGAGATGTTCCGGGTAGGCTGTAAGAGCACTGTGCAGAGCGAGTTGTTTGTTAGCTTCCCAAAGAGCTGGAAGCAAGATGCTGTGGGGCCCAACTCGCCCTTTGGAAAGAAGCCTGCACGTTGTGCCTTTCAGCTATAGGGCAATGTAGCACACGCAGAGCAGAAGTCCTACTTCAGCCAGATCAGGCCTGCAAGACACTGCGTTTCACAGGCCTTTGGAAGAGATGTTCCGGGTAGGCTGTAAGAGCACTGGGCAGAGAGAGCTGTTTCTTAGCTTCCCAACGAGCTGGAAGCAAGATGCTGTGGGGCAAACTCGCCCTTTGGAAAGCAGCATGCACGTTGTGCCTTTCAGCTCTAGGGCAATGTAGCACACCCAGAGCAGAAGTCCTACTTCAGCCAGATCAGGCCTGCAAAGAAACTGCGTTTCACAGGCCTTTGGAAGAGATGTTCCCGGTAGGCTTTAAGAGCACTGTGCAGAGCGAGTTGTTTCTTAGCTTCCCAAAGAGCTGGAAGCAAGATGCTGTGGTGCCCAACTCGCCCCTTGGAAAGAAGCCTGCACGTTGTGCCTTTCAGCTCTAGGGCAATGTAGCACACCCAGAGCAGAAATTCTACTTCAGCCATATCAGGCCTGATAAGAAACTGCGTTTCACAGGCCTTTGGAAGAGATGTTCCAGGTGGGGTGTAAGAGCACTGTGCAGAGCGAGTTGTTTCTTAGCTTCCCAAAGAGCTGGAAGCAAGATGCTGTGGGGACCAACTCGCCCTTTGGAAAGAAGCCTGCACGTTGGGCCTTTCAGCTCTAGGGCAATGTCACACACCCAGAGCAGAAGTCCTACTTCAGCCAGATCAGGCCTGCATAGACACTGCGTTTCACAGGCCTTTGGAAGAGATGTTCCCGGTAGGCTGTAAGAGCACTGTGCAGAGCGAGTTGTTTCTTAGCTTCCCAAAGAGCTGGAAGCAAGATGCTGTGGGGCCCAACTCACCCTTTGGAAAGAAGCCTGCACGTTGTGCTTTTCAGCTCTAGGGCAAAGTAGCACACCCAGAGCAGAAGTCCTACTTCAGCCAGATCAGGCCTGCAAAGAAACTGCGTTTGACAGGCCTTTCGATGAGATGTTCCCGGTAGGCTGTAAGAGCACTGTGCAGAGCGAGTTGTTTCTTAGCTTCCCAAAGAGCTGGAAGCAAGATGCTGTGGGGCCCAACTCGCCCTTTGGAAAGAAGCCTGCACGTTGTGCCTTTCAGCTCTAGGGGAAAGTAGCACACCCACAGCAGAAGTCCTACTTCAGCCAGATCAGGCCTGCAAAGAAACTGCGTTTCACAGGCCTTTGGAAGAGATGTTCCGGGTAGGCTGTAAGAGCACTGAGCAGAGCGAGTTGTTTCTTAGCTTCACAAAGAGCTGGAAGCAAGATGCTGTGGGGCCCAACTCACCCTTTGGAAAGAAGCCTGCACGTTGTGCCTTTCAGCTCTAGGGCAATGTAGCACACCCAGAGCAAAAGTCCTACTTCAGCCAGATCAGGCCTGCAAAGAAACTGCCTTACACATGCCTTTGGAAGAGACGTTCCCACTAGGCTGTAAGAGCACTGTGCAGAGCGAGTTGTTTCTTAGCTTCCCAAAGAGCTGGAAGCAAGATGCTGTGGGGACCAACTCGCCCTTTGGAAAGAAGCCTGCACGCTGTGCCTTTCAGCTCTAGGGAAATGTAGCACACCCACAGCAGAAGTCCTACTTCAGCCAGATCAGGCCTGCAAAGAAACTGCGTTTCACAAGCCTTTGGAAGAGATGTTCCCGGTAGGTTGTAAGAGCACTGTGCAGAGCGAGTTGTTTCTTAGCTTCCCAAAGAGCTGGAAGCAAGATGCGGTGGGGCCCAACTCGCCCTTTGGAAAGAAGCCTGCACGTTGTGCCTTTCAGCTCTAGGGCAAACTAGCACACTCAGAGCAGAAGTCCTACTTCAGCCAGATCAGGCCTGCAAAGAAACTGCGTTTCACAGGCCTTTCGAAGAGATGTTCCCGGTAGGCTGTAAGAGCACTGTGCAGAGAGAGTTGTTTCTTAGCTTCCCAAAGAGCTGGAAGCAAGATGCTGTGGGGCCCAACTCGCCCTTTGGAAAGAAGCCTGCACGTTGTGCCTTTCAGCTCTAGGGCAATGTAGCACACCCAGAGCAGGAGTCCTACTTCAGCCAGATCAGGCCTGCAAAGACACTGCGTTTCACAGGACTTTGGAAGAGATGTTCCGGGTAGGCTGTAAGAGCACTGGGCAGAGAGAGCTGTTTCTTAGCTTCCCAACGAGCTGGAAGCAAGATGCTGTGGGGCAAACTCGCCCTTTGGAAAGCAGCCTGCACGTTGTGCCTTTCAGCTCTAGGGCAATGTAGCACACCCAGAGCAGAAGTCCTACTTCAGCCAGATCAGGCCTGCAAAGAAACTGCGTTTCACAGGCCTTTGGAAGAGATGTTCCCGGTAGGCTGTAAGAGCACTGTGCAGAGCGAGTTGTTTCTTAGCTTCCCAAAGAGCTGGAAGCAAGATGCTGTGGGGCCCCACTCACCCTTTGGAAAGAAGCCTGCACGTTGTGCCTTTCAGCTGTAGGGCAATGTAGCACAACCAGAGCAGAAGTCCTACTTCAGCCAGATCAGGCCTGCAAAGACACTGAGTTTCACAGGCCTTTGGAAGAGATGTTCCCGGTAGGCTGTAAGAGCACTGTGCAGAGCGAGTTGTTTCTTAGCTTCCGAAAGAGCTGGAAGCAAGATGCTGTGGGGCCCAACTCGCCCTTTGGAAAGAAGCCTGCACGTTGTGCCTTTCAGCTCTAGGGCAAAGTAGCACACCCAGAGCAGAAGTCCTACTTCAGCCAGATCAGGCCTGCAAAGAAACATCGTTTCACAGGCCTTTGGAAGAGATGTTCCCGGTAGGCTGTAAGAGCGCTGGGCAGAGAGAGCTGTTTCTTAGATTCCCAAAGAGCTGGAAGCAAGATGCTGTGGGGCAAAGTCGCCCTTTGGAAAGCAGCCTGCACCTTGTGCCTTTCAGCTCTAGGGCAATGTAGCACACCCAGAGCAGAAGTCCTACTTCAGCCACATCAGGCCTGCAAAGAAACTGCGTTTCACAGGCCTTTGGAAGAGATGTTCCCGGTAGGCTGTAAGAGCACTGTGCAGAGCGAGTTGTTTCTTAGGTTCCCAAAGAGCTGGAAGCAAGATGCTGTGGGGCCCAGCTGGCGCTTTGGAAAGAAGCCTGCACGTTGTGCCTTTCAGCTCTATGGCAAAGTAGCACACACAGAAGTCCTACTTCAGCCAGATCAGGCCTGCATAGAAACTGCGTTTCACAGGCCTTTGGAAGAGATGTTCCCGGTAGGCTGTAAGAGCACTGTGCAGAGCGAGTTGTTTCTTAGCTTCCCAAAGAGCTGGAAGCAAGATGCTGTGGGGCCCAACTCACCCTTTGGAAAGAAGCCTGCACGTTGTGCCTTTCAGCTCTAGGTCAATGTAGCACACCCAGAGCAGAAGTCCTACTTCAGCCAGATCAGGCCTGCAAAGAATCTGCGTTTCACAGGCCCTTGGAAGAGATGTTCCCACTAGGCTGGAAGAGCACTGTGCAGAGCGAGTTGTTTCTTAGCTTCCCAAAGAGCTGGAAGCAAGATGCTGTGGGGCCCAACTCGCCCTTTGGAAAGAAGCCTGCACGTTGTGCCTTTCAGCTCTAGGGCAATGTAGCACACCCAGAGCAGAAGTCCAACTTCAGCCAGATCAGGCCTGCAAAGAAACTGCGTTTCACAGGCCTTTGGAAGAGATGTTCCCGGTAGGCTGTAAGAGCACTGTGCAGAGCGAGTTGTTTCTTAGCTTCCCAAAGAGCTGGAAGCAAGATGCTGTGGGGCCCAACTTGCCCTTTGGAAAGAAGCCTGCACGTTGTGCCTTTCAGCTCTAGGGCAAAGTAGCACACCCAGAGCAGAAGTCCTACTTCAGCCAGATCAGGCCTGCAAAGAAACTGCGTTTCACAGGCCTTTGGAAGAGATGTTCCCGGGAAGCTGTAAGAGCACTGTGCAGAGCGAGTTGTTTCTTAGCTTCCCAAAGAGCTGGAAGCAAGATGCTGTGGGGCCCAACTCGCCCTTTGGAAAGAAGCCTGCACGTTGTGCCTTTCAGCTCTAGGGCAATGTAGCACACCCAGAGCAGAAGTCCTACTTCAGCCAGATCAGGCCTGCAAAGAAACTGCGTTACACATGCCTTTGGAAGAGATGTTCCCACTAGGCTGTAAGAGCACTGAGCAGAGCGATTTGTTCTTTAGCTTCCCAAAGAGCTGGAAGGAAGATGCTGTGGGGCCCAACTCGCCCTTTGGAAAGAAGCCTGCACGTTGTTCCTTTCAGCTCTAGGGCAATGTAGCACACGAAGAGCAGAAGTCCTACTTCAGACAGATCAGTCCTGCAAAGAAACTGCGTTTCACAGGCCTTTGGAAGAGATGTTCCCGGTAGGCTGTAAGAGCACTGTGCAGAGCGAGTTGTTTCTTAGCTTCCCAAAGAGCTGGAAGCAAGATGCTGTGGGGCCCAACATGCCCTTTGGAAAGATGCCTGCACGTTGTGCCTTTCAGCTCTAGGGCAAAGTAGCACACCTAGAGCAGAAGTCCTACTTCAGCCAGATCAGGCCTGCAAAGAAACTGCGTTTCACAGGCCTTTGGAAGAGATGTTCCCGGTAGGCTGTAAGAGCACTGTGCAGAGCGAGTTGTTTCTTAGGTTCCCAAAGAGCTGGAAGCAAGATGCTGTGGGGCCCAGCTGGCGCTTTGGAAAGAAGCCTGCACGTTGTGCCTTTCAGCTCTATGGCAAAGTAGCACACACAGAAGTCCTACTTCAGCCAGATCAGGCCTGCATTGAAACTGCGTTTCACAGGCCTTTGGAAGAGATGTTCCCGGTAGGCTGTAAGAGCACTGTGCAGAGCGAGTTGTTTCTTAGCTTCCCAAAGAGCTGGAAGCAAGATGCTGTGGGGCCCAACTCACCCTTTGGAAAGAAGCCTGCACGTTGTGCCTTTCAGCTCTAGGTCAATGTAGCACACCCAGAGCAGAAGTCCTACTTCAGCCAGATCAGGCCTGCAAAGAATCTGCGTTTCACAGGCCCTTGGAAGAGATGTTCCCACTAGGCTGGAAGAGCACTGTGCAGAGCGAGTTGTTTCTTAGCTTCCCAAAGAGCTGGAAGCAAGATGCTGTGGGGCCCAACTCGCCCTTTGGAAAGAAGCCTGCACGTTGTGCCTTTCAGCTCTAGGGCAATGTAGCACACCCAGAGCAGAAGTCCTACTTCAGCCAGATCAGGCCTGCAAAGAAACTGCGTTTCACAGGCCTTTGGAAGAGATGTTCCCGGTAGGCTGTAAGAGCAATGTGCAGAGCGAGTTGTTTCTTAGCTTCCCAAAGAGCTGGAAGCAAGATGCTCTGGGGCCCAACTCGGCCTTTGGAAACAAGCCTGCACGTTGTGCCTTTCAGCTCTAGCGCAAAGTAGCAGACCCAGAGCAGAAGTCCTACTTCAGCCAGATCAGGCCTGCAAAGAATCTGCGTTTCACAGTCCTTTGGAAGAGATGTTCCCGGTAGGCTGTAAGAGCACTGTGCAGAGCGAGTTGTTTCTTAGCTTCCCAAAGAGCTGGAAGCAAGATGCTGTGGGGCCCAACTCGCCCTTTGGAAAGAAGCCTGCACGTTGTGCCTTTCAGCTCTAGGGCAATGTAGCACACCCAGAGCAGAAGTCCAACTTCAGCCAGATCAGGCCTGCAAAGAAACTGCGTTTCACAGGCCTTTGGAAGAGATGTTTCCTGTAGGCTGTAAGAGCACTGTGCAGAGCGAGTTGTTTCTTAGCTTCCCAAAGAGCTGGAAGCAAGATGCTGTGGGGCCCAACTTGCCCTTTGGAAAGAAGCCTGCACGTTGTGCCTTTCAGCTCTAGGGCAAAGTAGCACACCCAGAGCAGAAGTCCTACTTCAGCCAGATCAGGCCTGCAAAGAAACTGCGTTTCACAGGCCTTTGGAAGAGATGTTCCCGGGAGGCTGTAAGAGCACTGTGCAGAGCGAGTTGTTTCTTAGCTTCCCAAAGAGCTGGAAGCAAGATGCTGTGGGGCCCAACTCGCCCTTTGGAAAGAAGCCTGCACGTTGTGCCTTTCAGCTCTAGGGCAATGTAGCACACCCAGAGCAGAAGTCCTACTTCAGCCAGATCAGGCCTGCAAAGAAACTGCGTTACACATGCCTTTGGAAGAGATGTTCCCACTAGGCTGTAAGAGCACTGAGCAGAGCGATTTGTTCTTTAGCTTCCCAAAGAGCTGGAAGGAAGATGCTGTGGGGCCCAACTCGCCCTTTGGAAAGAAGCCTGCACGTTGTGCCTTTCAGCTCTAGGGCAATGTAGCACACGAAGAGCAGAAGTCCTACTTCAGACAGATCAGTCCTGCAAAGAAACTGCGTTTCACAGGCCTTTGGAAGAGATGTTCCCGGTAGGCTGTAAGAGCACTGTGCAGAGCGAGTTGTTTCTTAGCTTCCCAAAGAGCTGGAAGCAAGATGCTGTGGGGCCCAACATGCCCTTTGGAAAGACGCCTGCACGTTGTGCCTTTCAGCTCTAGGGCAAAGTAGCACACCCAGAGCAGAAGTCCTACTTCAGCCAGATCAGGCCTGCAAAGAAACTGCGTTTGACAGGCTTTTGGAAGAGATGTTCCCGGTAGGCTGTAAGAGCACTGTGCAGAGCGAGTTGTTTCTTAGCTTCCCAAAGAGCTGGAAGCAAGATGCTGTGGGGCCCAACTCACCCTTTGGAAAGAAGCCTGCACGTTGTGCCTTTCAGCTCTAGGTCAATGTAACACACACAGAGCAGAAGTCCTACTTCAGCCAGATCAGGCCTGCAAAGAATCTGCGTTTCACAGGCCCTTGGAAGAGATGTTCCCACTAGGCTGGAAGAGCACTGTGCAGAGCGAGTTGTTTCTTAGCTTCCCAAAGAGCTGGAAGCAAGATGCTGTGGGGCCCAACTCGCCCTTTGGAAAGAAGCCTGCACGTTGTGCCTTTCAGCTCTAGGGCAATGTAGCACACCCAGAGCAGAAGTGCTACTTCAGCCAGATCAGGCCTGCAAAGAAACTGCGTTTCACAGGCCTTTGGAAGAGATCTTCCCGGTAGGCTGTAAGAGCACTGTGCAGAGAGAGTTGTTTCTTAGCTTCCCAAAGAGCTGGAAGCAAGATGCTGTGGGGCCCAACTCGCCCTTTGGAAAGAAGCCTGCACGTTGTGCCTTTCAGCTCTAGGGCAATGTAGCACACCCAGAGCAGAAGTCCTACTTCAGCCAGATCAGGCCTGCAAAGAAACTGCGTTACACATGCCTTTGGAAGAGATGTTCCCACTAGGCTGTAAGAGCACTGAGCAGAGCGATTTGTTCTTTAGCTTCCCAAAGAGCTGGAAGGAAGATGCTGTGGGGCCCAACTCGCCCTTTGGAAAGAAGCCTGCACGTTGTTCCTTTCAGCTCTAGGGCAATGTAGCACACGAAGAGCAGAAGTCCTACTTCAGACAGATCAGTCCTGCAAAGAAACTGCGTTTCACAGGCCTTTGGAAGAGATGTTCCCGGTAGGCTGTAAGAGCACTGTGCAGAGCGAGTTGTTTCTTAGCTTCCCAAAGAGCTGGAAGCAAGATGCTGTGGGGCCCAACATGCCCTTTGGAAAGACGCCTGCACGTTGTGCCTTTCAGCTCTAGGGCAAAGTAGCACACCCAGAGCAGAAGTCCTACTTCAGCCAGATCAGGCCTGCAAAGAAACTGCGTTTCACAGGCTTTTGGAAGAGATGTTCCCCGGTAGGCTGTAAGAGCACTGTGCAGAGCGAGTTGTTTCTTAGCTTCCCAAAGAGCTGGAAGCAAGATGCTGTGGGGCCCAACTCACCCTTTGGAAAGAAGCCTGCACGTTGTGCCTTTCAGCTCTAGCGCAAAGTAGCACACCCAGAGCAGAAGTCCTACTTCAGCCAGATCAGGCCTGCAAAGAAACTGCGTTATGCATTCCTTTGGAAGAGATGTTCCCACTAGGCTGTAAGAGCACTGAGAAGAGCGAGTTGTTTCTTAGCTTCCCAAAGAGCTGGAAGCAAGATGCTGTGGGGCCCAACTCGCCCGTTGGAAAGAAGCCTGCACGTTGTGCCTTTCAGCTCTAGGGCAATGTAGCACACCCAGAGCAGAAGTCCTACTTTAGCCAGATCAGGCCTGCAAAGAAACTGCGTTACACATGCCTTTGGAAGAGATGTTCCCACTAGGCTGTAAGAGCACTGTGCAGAGGGAGTGGTTTCTTAGCTTCCCAAAGAGCTGGAAGCAAGATGCTGTGGGGCCCAACTCGCCCCTTGGAAAGAAGCCTGCACGTTGTGCCTTTCTGCTCTAGGGCAATGTAGCACACCCAGAGCAGAAGTCCTACTTCAGCCAGATAAGGCCTGCAAAGAAACTGAGTTACACAGGCCTTTGGAAGAGATCTTCCCGGTAGGCTGTAAGAGCACTGTGCAGAGCGAGTTGTTTCTTAGCTTCCCAAAGAGCTGGAAGCAAGATGCTGTGGGGCCCCACTCGCCCTTTGGAAAGAAGCCTGCACGTTGTGCCTTTCAGCTCTAGGGAAAAGTAGCACACCCAGAGCAGAAGTCCTACTTCAGCCAGATCAGGCCTGCAAAGAAACTGCGTTTCACAGGCCTTTGGAAGAGATGTTCCCGGTAGGCTGTAAGAGCACTGTGCAGAGCGAGTTGTTTCTTAGCTTCCCAAAGAGCTGGAAGCAAGATGCTGTGGGGCCCAACTCGCCCCTTGGAAAGAAGCCTGCACGTTGTGCCTTTCTGCTCTAGGGCAATGTAGCACACCCAGAGCAGAAGTCCTACTTCAGCCAGATCAGGCCTTCAAAGAAACTGAGTTACACAGGTCTTTGGAAGAGATCTTCCCGGTAGGCTGTAAGAGCACTGTGCAGAGCGAGTTGTTTCTTAGCTTCCCAAAGAGCTGGAAGCAAGATGCTGTGGGGCCCAACTCGCCCTTTGGAAAGAAGCCTGCACGTTGGGCCTTTCAGCTCTAGGGCAAAGTAGCACACCCAGAGCAGAAGTCCTACTTCAGCCAGATCAGGCCTGCAAAGAAACTGCGTTTCACAGGCCTTTGGAAGAGACGTTCCCGGTAGGCTGTAAGAGCACTGTGCAGAGAGAGTTGTTTCTTAGCTTCCCAAAGAGCTTGAAGCAAGATGCTGTGGGGCCCAACTCGCCCTTTGGAAAGAAGCCTGCACGTTGTGCCTTTCAGCTCTAGGGCAAAGTAGCACACCCAGAGCAGAAGTCCTACTTCAGCCAGATCAGGCCTGCAAAGAAACTGCGTTTCACAGGCCTTTGGAAGAGATGTTCCCGGTAGGCTGTAAGAGCACTGTGCAGAGCGAGTTGTTTCTTAGCTTCCCAAAGAGCTGGAAGCAAGATGCGGTGGGGCCCAACTCGCCCTTTGGAAAGAAGCCTGCACGTTGTGCCTTTCAGCTCTAGGGCAAAATAGAAAACCAGAGCAGACGTCCTACTTCAGCCAGATCAGGCCTGCAAAGAAACTGCGTTTCACAGGCCTTTGGAAGAGATGTTCCGGGTAGGCTGTAAGAGCACTGTGCAGAGCGAGTTGTTTCTTAGCTTCCCAAAGAGCTGGAAGCAAGATGCTCTGCGGCCGAACTCGCCCTTTGGAGAGAAGCTGCACGTTGCCTTCAGCTCTAGGGCAATGTAGCACACCCAGAGCAGAAGTCCTACTTCAGCCAGATCAGGCCTGCAAAGAAACTGCGTTTCACAGGCCTTTGCGAAAGATCTTCCCGGTAGGCTTTAAGAGCACTGCACAGAGCGAGTTGTTTCTTAGCTTCCCAAAGAGCTGGAAGCAAGATGCTTTGGGGTCCAATTCCCCCTTTGGAAAGAAGCCTGCACGTTGAGCCTTTCAGCTCTAGGCCAATGTAGCACACCCAGAGCAGAAGTTCTACTTCAGCCAGATCAGGCCTGCAAAGAAACTGCGTTTCACAGGCCTTTGTAAGAGATGTTCCCTGTAGGCTGTAAGAGCACTGTGCAGAGCGAGTTGTTTCTTAGCTTCCCAAAGAGCTGGGAAGCAAGATGCTTTGGGGCCCAACTCGCCCTTTGGAAAGAAGCCTGCTCGTTGTGCCTTTCAGCTCTAGGCCAATGTAGCACACCCAGAGCAGAAGTTCTACTTCAACCACATCAGGGCTGCAAACAAATTGCGTTTCACAGACGTTTGTAAGAGACGTTCCCTGTAGGCTGTAAGAGCGCTGTGCAGAGCGAGTTGTTTCTTAGCTTTCCAAAGAGCTGGAAGCAAGATGCTTTGCGTCCCTACTCGCCCTTTGGAAAGAAGCCTGCACGTTGTGCCTTTCCGCTGTAGGGCAATGTAGCACAGGCAGAGCAGAAGTTCTACTTCAGCCAGATCAGGCCTGCAAAGAAACTGCGTTTCACAGGCCTTCGTAAGAGATGTTCCCGGTAGGCTGTAAGAGCACTGCGCAGAGCGAGTTGTTCTAGCTTCCCAAAGAGCTGGAAGCCAGATGCTTTGGGGCCCAACTCGCCCTTTGGCAAAGAAGCCTGCACGTTGTGCCTTTCATCTCTAGGGCCATGTAGCACACGCAGAGCAGAAGTTCTACTTCAGCCAGATCAGGCCTGCAAAGAAACTGCGTTTCACAGACGTTTGTAAGAGATGTTCCCTGTAGGCTGTAAGAGCACTGTGCAGAGCGAGTTGTTTCTTAGCTTCCCAAAGAGCTGGAAGCAAGATGCTTTGTGGCCCAACTCGCCCTTTGTAAAGAAGCCTGCACATTGTGCCTTTCAGCTCTAGGGCCATGTAGCACACCCAGAGCAGAAGTTCTACTTCAGCCAGATCAGGCCTGCAAAGAAACTGCGTTTCACAGGCCTTTGTAAGAGATGTTCCCGCATGGATGTAAGAGCACTGTGCAGAGCGAGTTGTTTCTTATCTTCCCAAAGAGCTGGAAGCAAGATGCTTTGGGGCCCAACTGCCGGTTAGGAAAGAGCCTTGCAGGTTGTGCCTTTCAGCTCTAGGACCATGTAGCACACCCAGAGCAGAAGTTCTACTTCAGCCAGATCAGGCCTGCAAAGAAACTGCGTTTCACAGGCCTTTGTAAGAGATGTTCCCGGTAGGCTGTTAGAGCACTGTGCAGAGCGAGTTGTTTCTTAGCTTCCCAAAGAGCTGGAAGCAAGATGCTTTTGCGGCCCAACTCGCCCTTTGGAAAGAAGCCTGCACGTTGTGCCTTTCAGCTCTAGGGCAAAGTAGCACACCCAGAGCAGAAGTCCTACTTCAGCCAGATCAGGCCTGCAAAGAAACTGCGTTTCACAGGCCTTTGGAAGAGATGTTCCCGGTAGGCTGTAAGAGCACTGTGCAGAGCGAGTTGTTTCTTAGCTTCCCAAAGAGCTGGAAGCAAGATGCTGTGGGGCCCAACTCGCCCTTTGGAAAGAAGCCTGCACGTTGTGCCTTTCAGCTCTAGGGCAAAGTAGCACACCCAGAGCAGAAGTCCTACTTCAGCCAGATCAGGCCTGCAAAGAAACTGCGTTTCACAGGCCTTTGGAAGAGATGTTCCCGGTAGGCTGTAAGAGCACTGTGCAGAGCGAGTTGTTTCTTAGCTTCCCAAAGAGCTGGAAGCAAGATGCTGTGGGGCCCAACTCGCCCTTTGGAAAGAAGCCTGCACGTTGTGCCTTTCAGCTCTAGGGCAAAGTAGCACACCCAGAGCAGAAGTCCTACTTCAGCCAGATCAGGCCTGCAAAGAAACTGCGTTTCACAGGCCTTTGGAAGAGATGTTCCCGGTAGGCTGTAAGAGCACTGTGCAGAGCGAGTTGTTTCTTAGCTTCCCAAAGAGCTGGAAGCAAGATGCTGTGGGGCCCAACTCGCCCTTTGGAAAGAAGCCTGCACGTTGTGCCTTTCAGCTCTAGGGCAAAGTAGCACACCCAGAGCAGAAGTCCTACTTCAGCCAGATCAGGCCTGCAAAGAAACTGCGTTTCACAGGCCTTTGGAAGAGATGTTCCCGGTAGGCTGTAAGAGCACTGTGCAGAGCGAGTTGTTTCTTAGCTTCCCAAAGAGCTGGAAGCAAGATGCTGTGGGGCCCAACTCGCCCTTTGGAAAGAAGCCTGCACGTTGTGCCTTTCAGCTCTAGGGCAAAGTAGCACACCCAGAGCAGAAGTCCTACTTCAGCCAGATCAGGCCTGCAAAGAAACTGCGTTTCACAGGCCTTTGGAAGAGATGTTCCCGGTAGGCTGTAAGAGCACTGTGCAGAGCGAGTTGTTTCTTAGCTTCCCAAAGAGCTGGAAGCAAGATGCTGTGGGGCCCAACTCGCCCTTTGGAAAGAAGCCTGCACGTTGTGCCTTTCAGCTCTAGGGCAAAGTAGCACACCCAGAGCAGAAGTCCTACTTCAGCCAGATCAGGCCTGCAAAGAAACTGCGTTTCACAGGCCTTTGGAAGAGATGTTCCCGGTAGGCTGTAAGAGCACTGTGCAGAGCGAGTTGTTTCTTAGCTTCCCAAAGAGCTGGAAGCAAGATGCTGTGGGGCCCAACTCGCCCTTTGGAAAGAAGCCTGCACGTTGTGCCTTTCAGCTCTAGGGCAAAGTAGCACACCCAGAGCAGAAGTCCTACTTCAGACAGATCAGTCCTGCAAAGAAACTGCGTTTCACAGGCCTTTGGAAGAGATGTTCCCGATAGGCTGCAAGAGCACTGTGCAGAGCGAGTTGTTTCTTAGCTTCCCCAAAGAGCTGGAAGCAAGATGCTGTGGGGACCAACTCGCCCTTTGGAAAGAAGCCTGTACGTTGTGCCTTTCAGCTCTAGGGCAATGTAGCACACCCAGAGCAGAAGTTCTACTTCAGCCAGATCATGCCTGCAAAGAAACTGCATTCCACAGGCGTTTGGAAGAGATATTCCCGGTAGGCTGTAAGAGCACTGTGCAGAGCGAGTTGTTTCTTAGCTTCCCAAAGAGCTGGAAGCAAGATGCTGTGGTGCCCAACTCACCTTGGAAAGAAGCCTGCACATTGTGCCTTTCAGCTCTAGGTCAATGTAGCACACCCAGAGCAGAAGTCCTACTTCAGCCAGATTGGCCTCAAAGACACTGCGTTTCGCAGGCCTTTGGAAGAGATGTTCCGGGTAGGCTGTAAGAGCACTGGGCAGAGAGAGCTGTTTCTTAGCTTCCCAACGAGCTGGAAGCAAGATGCTGTGGGGCAAACTCACCCTTTGGAAAGCAGCCTGCACGTTGTGCCTTTCAGCTCTAGAGCAATGTCACACACCCAGAGCAGAAGTCCTACTTCAGCCAGATCAGGCCTTCAAAGAAACTGCGTTTCACAGGCCTTTCGAAGAGATGTTCCCGGTAGGCTGTAAGAGCACTGTGCAGAGCGAGTTGTTTCTTAGCTTCCCAAAGAGCTGGAAGCAAGATGCTGTGGGGCCCAACTCGCTCTTTGGAAAGAAGCCTGCACGTTGTGCCTTTCAGCTCTAGGGCAAAGTAGCACACCCAGAGCAGAAGTCCTACTTCAGCCAGATCAGGCCTGCAAAGCAACTGCGTTTCACAGGCCTTTGGAAGAGATGTTCCCGGTCGGTTGTAAGAGCACTGTGCAGAGCGAGTTGTTTCTTAGCTTCCCAAAGAGCTGGAAGCAAGATGCTGTGGGGCCCAACTCGCCCCTTGGAAAGAAGCCTGCACGTTGTGCCTTTCAGCTCTAGGGCAAAGTAGCACACACAGAAGTCCTACTTCAGCCAGATCAGGCCTGCAACGAAACTGCGTTTCACAGGCCTTTGGAAGAGATGTTCCCGGTAGGCTGTAAGAGCACTGTGCAGAGCGAGTTGTTTCTTAGCTTCCCAAAGAGCTGGAAGCAAGATGCTGTGGGGCTCAACTCGCCCTTTGGAAAGAAGCCTGCACGTTGTGCCTTTCAGCTCTAGGGCAATGCAGCACACCCATAGCAGAAGTCCTACTTCAGCCAGATCAGGCCTGCAAAGCAACTGCGTTTCACAGGCCTTTGGAAGAGATGTTCCCGGTAGGTTGTAAGAGCACTGTGCAGAGCGAGTTGTTTCTTAGCTTCCCAAAGAGCTGGAAGCAAGATGCTGTGGGGCCCAACTCGCCCCTTCGAAAGAAGCCTGCACGTTGTGCCTTTCAGCTCTAGGGCAATGTAGCACACCCAGAGCAGAAGTCCTACTTCAGCCAGATCAGGCCTGCAAAGAAACTGAGTTACACAGGCCTTTGGAAGAGATCTTCCCGGTAGGCTGTAAGAGCACTGTGCAGAGCGAATTGTTTCTTAGCTTCCCAAAGAGCTGGAAGCAAGATGCTGTGGGGCCCAACTCGCCCTTTGGAAAGAAGCCTGCACGTTGGGCCTTTCAGCTCTAGGGCAAAGTAGCACACCCAGAGCAGAAGTCCTACTTCAGCCAGATCAGGCCTGCAAAGAAACTGCGTTTCACAGGCCTTTGGAAGAGATGTTCCCGGTAGGCTGTAAGAGCACTGTGCAGAGAGAGTTGTTTCTTAGCTTACCAAAGAGCTTGAAGCAAGATGCTGTGGGGCCCAACTCGCCCTTTGGAAAGCAGCCTGCACGTTGTGCCTTTCAGCTCTAGGGCAATGTAGCACACCCAGAGCAGAAGTCCTACTTCAGCCAGATCAGGCCTGCAAAGAAACTGCGTTTCACAGGCCTTTGGAAGAGATGTTCCCGGTAGGCTGTAAGAGCACTGTGCAGAGCGAGTTGTTTCTTAGCTTCCCAAAGAGCTGGAAGCAAGATGCGGTGGGGCCCAACTCGCCCTTTGGAAAGAAGACTGCACGTTGTGCCTTTCAGCTCTAGGGCAATGTAGCACACCCAGAGCAGAAATCCTACTTCAGCCATATCAGGCCTGATAAGAAACTGCGTTTCAGAGGCCTTTGGAAGAGATGTTCCCGGTGGGGTGTAAGAGCACTGTGCAGAGCGAGTTGTTTCTTAGCTTCCCAAAGAGCTGGAAGCAAGATGCTGTGGGGAACAACTCGCCCTTTGGAAAGAAGCCTGCACGTTGGGCCTTTCAGCTCTAGGGCAAAATAGCAAACCCAGAGCAGACGTCCTACTTCAGCCAGATCAGGCCTGCAAAGAAACTGCGTTTCACAGGCCTTTGGAAGAGATGTTCCGGGTAGGCTGTAAGAGCACTGTGCAGAGCGAGTTGTTTCTTAGCTTCCCAAAGAGCTGGAAGCAAGATGCTGTGGGGCCCAACTCGCCCTTTGGAAAGAAGCCTGCACGTTGTGCCTTTCAGCTCTAGGGCAAAATAGCAAACCAGAGCAGACGTCCTACTTCAGCCAGATCAGGCCTGCAAAGAAACTGCGTTTCACAGGCCTTTGGAAGAGATGTTCCCGGTAGGCTGTAAGAGCACTGTGCAGAGCGAGTTGTTTCTTAGCTTCCCAAAGAGCTGGAAGCAAGATGCTGTGGGGCCCAACTCGCCCTTTGGAAAGAAGCCTGCACGTTGTGCCTTTCAGCTCTAGGGCAAAATAGCAAACCCAGAGCAGACGTCCTACTTCAGCCAGATCAGGCCTGCAAAGAAACTGCGTTTCACAGGCCTTTGGAAGAGATGTACCCGGTAGGCTGTAAGAGCACTGTGCAGAGCGAGTTGTTTCTTAGCTTCCCAAAGAGCTGGAAGCAAGATGCTGTGGGGCCCAACTCGCCCTTTGGAAAGAAGCCTGCACGTTGTGCCTTTCAGCTCTAGGGCAATGTAGCACACCCAGAGCAGAAGTCCTACTTCAGCCAGATCAGGCCTGCAAAGACACTGCGTTTCACAGGCCTTTGGAAGAGATGTTCCCGGTAGGCTGTAAGAGCACTGGGCAGAGAGAGCTGTTTCTTAGCTTCCCAACGAGCTGGAAGCAAGATGCTGTGGGGCCAACTCGCCCTTTGGAAAGCAGCCTGCACGTTGTGCCTTTCAGCTCTAGGGCAATGTAGCACACCCAGAGCAGAAGTCCTACTTCAGCCAGATCAGGCCTGCAAAGAAACTGCGTTTCACAGGCCTTTGGAAGAGATGTTCCCGGTAGGCTGTAAGAGCACTGTGCAGAGCGAGTTCTTTCTTAGCTTCCCAAAGAGCTGGAAGCAAGATGCTGTGGGGCCCAACTCGCCCCTTGGAAAGAAGCCTGCACGTTGTGCCTTTCAGCTCTAGGGCAATGTAGCACACCCAGAGCAGAAATCCTACTTCAGCCATATCAGGCCTGCTAAGAAACTGCGTTTCACAGGCCTTTGGAAGAGATGTTCCCGGTGGGCTGTAAGAGCACTGTGCAGAGCGAGTTGTTTCTTAGCTTCCCAAAGAGCTGGAAGCAAGATGCTGTGGGGCCCAACTCGCCCTTTGGAAAGAAGCCTGCACGTTGTGCCTTTCAGCTCTAGGGCAAAGTAGCACACCCAGAGCAGAAGTCCTACTTCAGCCAGATCAGGCCTGCAAAGAAACTGCGTTTCACAGGCCTTTGGAAGAGATGTTCCCGGTAGGCTGTAAGAGCACTGTGCAGAGCGAGTTGTTTCTTAGCTTCCCAAAGAGCTGGAAGCAAGATGCTGTGGGGCCCAACTCGCCCTTTGGAAAGAAGCCTGCACGTTGTGCCTTTCAGCTCTAGGGCAATGTAGCACACCCAGAGCAGAAGTCCTACTTCAGCCAGATCAGGCCTGCAAAGAAACTGCGTTTCACAGGCCTTTGGAAGAGATGTTCCCGGTAGGCTGTAAGAGCACTGTGCAGAGCGAGTTGTTTCTTAGCTTCCCAAAGAGCTGGAAGCAAGATGCTGTGGGGCCCAACTCGCCCTTTGGAAAGAAGCCTGCACGTTGTGCCTTTCAGCTCTAGGGCAAAGTAGCACACCCAGAGCAGAAGTCCTACTTCAGCCAGATCAGGCCTGCAAAGAAACTGCGTTTCACAGGCCTTTGGAAGAGATGTTCCCGCTAGGCTGTAAGAGCACTGTGCAGAGCGAGTTGTTTCTTAGCTTCCCAAAGAGCTGGAAGCAAGATGCTGTGGGGCCCAACTCGCCCTTTGGAAAGAAGCCTGCACGTTGTGCCTTTCAGCTCTAGGGCAAAGTAGCACACCCAGAGCAGAAGTCCTACTTCAGCCAGATCAGGCCTGCAAAGAAACTGCGTTTCACAGGCCTTTGGAAGAGATGTTCCCGGTAGGCTGTAAGAGCACTGTGCAGAGCGAGTTGTTTCTTAGCTTCCCAAAGAGCTGGAAGCAAGATGCTGTGGGGCCCAACTCGCCCTTTGGAAAGAAGCCTGCACGTTGTGCCTTTCAGCTCTAGGGCAATGTAGCACACCCAGAGCAGAAGTCCTACTTCAGCCAGATCAGGCCTGCAAAGAAACTGCGTTTCACAGGCCTTTGGAAGAGATGTTCCCGGTAGGCTGTAAGAGCACTGTGCAGAGCGAGTTGTTTCTTAGCTTCCCAAAGAGCTGGAAGCAAGATGCTGTGGGGCCCAACTCGCCCTTTGGAAAGAAGCCTGCACGTTGTGCCTTTCAGCTCTAGGGCAATGTAGCACACCCAGAGCAGAAGTCCTACTTCAGCCAGATCAGGCCTGCATAAGAAACTGCGTTTCACAGGCCTTTGGAAGAGATGTTCCCGGTGGGCTGTAAGAGCACTGTGCAGAGCGAGTTGTTTCTTAGCTTCCCAAAGAGCTGGAAGCAAGATGCTGTGGGGCACAACTCGCCCTTTGGAAAGAAGCCTGCACGTTGTGCCTTTCAGCTCTAGGGCAAAGTAGCACACCCAGAGCAGAAGTCCTACTTCAGCCAGATCAGGCCTGCAAAGAAACTGCGTTTCACAGGCCTTTGGAAGAGATGTTCCCGGTAGGCTGTAAGAGCACTGTGCAGAGCGAGTGGTTTCTTAGCTTCCCAAAGAGCTGGAAGCAAGATTCTGTGGGGCCCAACTCGCCCTTTGGAAAGAAGCCTGCACGTTGTGCCTTTCTGCTCTAGGGCAATGTAGCACACCCAGAGCAGAAGTCCTACTTCAGCCAGATCAGGCCTGCAAAGAAACTGCGTTTCACAGGCCTTTGGAAGAGATGTTCCCGGTAGGCTGCAAAAGCAGTGTGCAGAGCGATTTGTTTCTTAGCTTCCCAAAGAGCTGGAAGCAAGATGCTGTGGGGACCAACTCGCCCTTTGGAAAGAAGCCTGCACGTTGTGCCTTTCAGCTCTAGGGCAAAGTAGCACACCCAGAGCAGAAGTCCTACTTCAGCCAGATCATGCCTGCAAAGAAACTGCGTTTCACAGGCCTTTGGAAGAGATGTTCCCGGTAGGCTGTAAGAGCACTGTGCAGAGCGAGTTGTTTCTTAGCTTCCCAAAGAGCTGGAAGCAAGATGCTGTGGGGCCCAACTCGCCCTTTGGAAAGAAGCCTGCACGTTGTGCCTTTCAGCTCTAGGGCAATGTAGCACACCCATAGCAGAAGTCCTACTTCAGCCAGATCAGGCCTGCAAAGAAACTGCGTTTCACAGGCCTTTGGAAGAGATGTTCCCGCTAGGCTGTAAGAGCACTGTGCAGAGCGAGTTGTTTCTTAGCTTCCCAAAGAGCTGGAAGCAAGATGCTGTGGGGCCCAACTCGCCCCTTCGAAAGAAGCCTGCACGTTGTGCCTTTCAGCTCTAGGGCAATGTATCACACCCAGAGCAGAAGTGCTACTTCAGCCAGATCAGGCCTGCAAAGAAACTGCGTTTCACAGGCCTTTGGAAGAGATGTTCCCGGTAGGCTGTAAGAGCACTGTGCAGAGCGAGTTGTTTCTTAGCTTCCCAAAGAGCTGGAAGCAAGATGCTGTGGGGCCCAACTCGCCCTTTGGAAAGCAGCCTGCACGTTGTGCCTTTCAGCTCTAGGGCAATGTAGCACACCCAGAGCAGAAGTCCTACTTCAGCCACATCAGGCCTGCAAAGAAACTGCGTTTCACAGGCCTTTGGAAGAGATGCTCCCGGTAGGCTTTAAGAGCACTGTGCAGAGCGAGTTGTTTCTTAGCTTCCCAAAGAGCTGGAAGCAAGATGCTGTTGGGCCCAGCTGGCGCTTTGGAAAGAAGCCTGCACGTTGTGCCTTTCAGCTCTAGGGCAAAGTAGCACACACAGAAGTCCTACTTCAGCCAGATCAGGCCTGCAAAGAAACTGCGTTTCACAGGCCTTTGGAAGAGATGTTCCCGGGAGGCTGTAAGAGCACTGTGTAGAGCGAGTTGTTTCTTAGCTTCCCAAAGAGCTGGAAGCAAGATGCTGTGGGGCCCAACTCGCCCTTTGGAAAGAAGCCTGCACGTTGTGCCTTTCAGCTCTAGGGCAAAGTAGCACACCCAGATCAGAAGTCCTACTTCAGCCAGATCAGGCCTGCAAAGAAACTGCGTTTCACAGGCCTTTGGAAGAGATGTTCCCGGTAGGCTGTAAGAGCACTGTGCAGAGCGAGTTGTTTCTTAGCTTCCCATAGAGCTGGAAGCAAGATGCTGTGGGGCCCAACTCGCCCTTTGGAAAGAAACCTGCACGTTGTGCCTTTCAGCTCTAGGGCAAAGTAGCACACCCAGAGCAGAAGTCCTACTTCAGCCAGATCAGGCCTGCAAAGAAACTGCGTTTCACAGGCCTTTGGAAGAGATGTTCCCGGTAGGCTGTAAGAGCACTGTGCAGAGCGAGTTGTTTCTTAGCTTCCCAAAGAGCTGGAAGCAAGATGCGGTGGGGCAAAACTCGCCCTTTGGAAAGAAGCCTGCACGTTGTGCCTTTCAGCTCTAGGGCAAAATAGCAAACCAGAGCAGACGTCCTACTTCAGCCAGATCAGGCCTTCAAAGAAACTGCGTTTCACAGGCCTTTGGAAGAGATGTTCCGGGTAGGCTGTAAGAGCACTGTGCAGAGCGAGTTGTTTCTTAGCTTCCCAAAGAGCTGGAAGCAAGATGCTGTGGGGCCCAACTCGCCCTTTGGAAAGAAGCCTGCACGTTGTTCCTTTCAGCTCTAGGGCAATGTAGCACACCCAGAGCAGAAGTCCTACTTCAGCCAGATCAGGCCTGCAAAGATACTGCGTTTCACAGGCCTTTGGAAGAGAAGTTCCCGGTAGGCTTTAAGAGCACTGTGCAGAGCGAGTTGTTTCTTAGCTTCCCAAAGAGCTGGAAGCAAGATGCTGTGGGGCCCAACTCGCCCCTTGGAAAGAAGCCTGCACGTTGTGCCTTTCAGCTCTAGGGCAATGTGGCACACCCAGAGCAGAAATCCTACTTCAGCCTTATCAGGCCTGATAAGAAACTGCGTTTCACAGGCCTTTGGAAGAGATGTTTCCGGTGGGGTGTAAGAGCACTGTGCAGAGCGAGTTGTTTCTTAGCTTCCAAAAGAGCTGGAAGCAAGATGCTGTGGGGACCAACTCGCCCTTTGGGAAGAAGCCTGCACGTTGGGCCTTTCAGCTCTAGGGCAATGTCACACACCCAGAGCAGAAGTCCTACTTCAGCCAGATCAGGCCTGCATAGACACTGCGTTTCACAGGCCTTTGGAAGAGATGTTTCTGGTAGGCTGTAAGAGCACTGTGCAGAGCGAGTTGTTTCTTAGCTTCCCAAAGAGCTTGAAGCAAGATGCTGTGGGGCCCAACTCGCCCTTTGGAAAGAAGCCTGCACGTTGTGCCTTTCAGCTCTAGGGCAAAATAGCAAACCAGAGCAGACGTCCTACTTCAGCCATATCAGGCCTGCAAAGAAACTGCGTTTCACAGGCCTTTGGAAGAAATGTTCCGGGTAGGCTGTAAGAGCACTGTGCAGAGCGAGTTGTTTCTTAGCTTCCCAAAGAGCTGGAAGCAAGATGCTCTGGGTCCCAACTCGCCCTTTGGAAAGAAGCCTGCACGTTGTGCCTTTCAGCTCTAGGGCAAAATAGCAAACCAGAGCAGACGTCCTACTTCAGCCAGATCAGGCCTGCAAAGAAACATCGTTTCACAGGCCTTTGGAAGAGATGTTCCCGGTAGGCTGTAAGAGCGCTGGGCAGAGAGAGCTGTTTCTTAGATTCCCAAAGAGCTGGAAGCAAGATGCTGTGGGGCAAAGTCGCCCTTTGGAAAGCAGCCTGCACGTTGTGCCTTTCAGCTCTAGGGCAATGTAGCACACCCAGAGCAGAAGTCCTACTTCAGCCACATCAGGCCTGCAAAGAAACTGCGTTTCACAGGCCTTTGAAAGAGATGTTCCCGGTAGGCTGTAAGAGCACTGTGCAGAGCGAGTTGTTTCTTAGCTTCCCAAAGAGCTGGAAGCAAGATGCTGTGGGGCCCAGCTGGCGCTTTGGAAAGAAGCCTGCACGTTGTGCCTTTCAGCTCTATGGCAAAGTAGCACACACAGAAGTCCTACTTCAGCCAGATCAGGCCTGCATAGAAACTGCGTTTCACAGGCCTTTGGAAGAGATGTTCCCGGTAGGCTGTAAGAGCACTGTGCAGAGCGAGTTGTTTCTTAGCTTCCCAAAGAGCTGGAAGCAAGATGCTGTGGGGCCCAACTCACCCTTTGGAAAGAAGCCTGCACGTTGTGCCTTTCAGCTCTAGGTCAATGTAGCACACCCAGAGCAGAAGTCCTACTTCAGCCAGATCAGGCCTGCAAAGAATCTGCGTTTCACAGGCCCTTGGAAGAGATGTTCCCACTAGGCTGGAAGAGCACTGTGCAGAGCGAGTTGATTCTTAGCTTCCCAAAGAGCTGGAAGCAAGATGCTGTGGGGCCCAACTCGCCCTTTGGAAAGAAGCCTGCACGTTGTGCCTTTCAGCTCTAGGGCAATGTAGCACACGCAGAGCAGAAGTGCTACTTCAGCCAGATCAGGCCTGCAAAGAAACTGCGTTTCACAGGCCTTTGGAAGAGATGTTCCCGGTAGGCTGTAAGAGCAATGTGCAGAGCGAGTTGTTTCTTAGCTTCCCAAAGAGCTGGAAGCAAGATGCTGTGGGGCCCAACTCGCCCTTTGGAAAGAAGCCTGCACGTTGTGCCTTTCAGCTCTAGGGCAATGTAGCACACCCAGAGCAGAAGTCCTACTTCAGCCAGATCAGGCCTGCAAAGAAACTGCCTTTCACATGCCTTTGGAAGAGACGTTCCCACTAGGCTGTAAGAGCACTGTGCAGAGCGAGTTGTTTCTTAGCTTCCCAAAGAGCTGGAAGCAAGATGCTGTGGGGACCAACTCGCCCTTTGGAAAGAAGCCTGCACGCTGTGCCTTTCAGCTCTAGGGCAATGTAGCACACCCAGAGCAGAAGTCCTACTTCAGCCAGATCAGGCCTGCAAAGAAACTGCGTTTCACAAGCCTTTGGAAGAGATGTTCCCGGTAGGTTGTAAGAGCACTGTGCAGAGCGAGTTGTTTCTTAGCTTCCCAAAGAGCTGGAAGCAAGATGCTGTGGGGCCCAACTCGCCCTTTGGAAAGAAGCCTGCACGTTGTGCCTTTCAGCTCTAGGGCAATGTAGCACACCCAGAGCAGAAGTCCTACTTCAGCCAGATCAGGCCTGCAAAGTAACTGCGTTTCACATGCCTTTGGAAGAGATGTTCCCACTAGGCTGTAAGAGCACTGAGCAGAGCGATTTTTTTCTTAGCTTCCCAAAGAGCTGGAAGGAAGATGCTGTGGGGCCCAACTCGCCCTTTGGAAAGAAGCCTGCACGTTGTTCCTTTCAGCTCTAGGGCAATGTAGCACACCAAGAGCAGAAGTCCTACTTCAGACAGATCAGTCCTGCAAAGAAACTGCGTTTCACAGGCCTTTGGAAGAGATGTTCCCGGTAGGCTGTAAGAGCACTGTGCAGAGGGAGTGGTTTCTTAGCTTCCCAAAGAGACTGGAAGCAAGATTCTGTGGGGCCCAACTCGCTCCTTGGAAAGAAGCCTGCACGTTGTGCCTTTCAGCTCTAGGGCAAAGTAGCACACCCAGAGCAGAAGTCCTACTTCAGCCAGATCAGGCCTGCAAAGAAACATCGTTTCACAGGCCTTTGGAAGAGATGTTCCCGGTAGGCTGTAAGAGCGCTGGGCAGAGAGAGCTGTTTCTTAGATTCCCAAAGAGCTGGAAGCAAGATGCTGTGGGGCAAAGTCGCCCTTTGGAAAGCAGCCTGCACGTTGTGCCTTTCAGCTCTAGGGCAATGTAGCACACCCAGAGCAGAAGTCCTACTTCAGCCACATCAGGCCTGCAAAGAAACTGCGTTTCACAGGCCTTTGGAAGAGATGTTCCCGGTAGGCTGTAAGAGCACTGTGCAGAGCGAGTTGTTTCTTAGCTTCCCAAAGAGCTGGAAGCAAGATGCTGTGGGGCCCAGCTGGCGCTTTGGAAAGAAGCCTGCACGTTGTGCCTTTCAGCTCTATGGCAAAGTAGCACACCACAGAAGTCCTACTTCAGCCAGATCAGGCCTGCATAGAAACTGCGTTTCACAGGCCTTTGGAAGAGATGTTCCCGGTAGGCTGTAAGAGCACTGTGCAGAGCGAGTTGTTTCTTAGCTTCCCAAAGAGCTGGAAGCAAGATGCTGTGGGGCCCAACTCACCCTTTGGAAAGAAGCCTGCACGTTGTGCCTTTCAGCTCTAGGTCAATGTAGCACACCCAGAGCAGAAGTCCTACTTCAGCCAGATCAGGCCTGCAAAGAATCTGCGTTTCACAGGCCCTTGGAAGAGATGTTCCCACTAGGCTGGAAGAGCACTGTGCAGAGCGAGTTGTTTCTTAGCTTCCCAAAGAGCTGGAAGCAAGATGCTGTGGGGCCCAACTCGCCCTTTGGAAAGAAGCCTGCACGTTGTGCCTTTCAGCTCTAGGGCAATGTAGCACACGCAGAGCAGAAGTGCTACTTCAGCCAGATCAGGCCTGCAAAGAAACTGCGTTTCACAGGCCTTTGGAAGAGATGTTCCCGGTAGGCTGTAAGAGCAATGTGCAGAGCGAGTTGTTTCTTAGCTTCCCAAAGAGCTGGAAGCAAGATGCTGTGGGGCCCAACTCACCCTTTGGAAAGAAGCCTGCACGTTGTGCCTTTCAGCTCTAGGGCAATGTAGCACACCCAGAGCAGAAGTCCTACTTCAGCCAGATCAGGCCTGCAAAGAAACTGCCTTACACATGCCTTTGGAAGAGACGTTCCCACTAGGCTGTAAGAGCACTGTGCAGAGCGAGTTGTTTCTTAGCTTCCCAAAGAGCTGGAAGCAAGATGCTGTGGGGACCAACTCGCCCTTTGGAAAGAAGCCTGCACGCTGTGCCTTTCAGCTCTAGGGCAATGTAGCACACCCAGAGCAGAAGTCCTACTTCAGCCAGATCAGGCCTGCAAAGAAACTGCGTTTCACAAGCCTTTGGAAGAGATGTTCCCGGTAGGTTGTAAGAGCACTGTGCAGAGCGAGTTGTTTCTTAGCTTCCCAAAGAGCTGGAAGCAAGATGCTGTGGGGCCCAACTCGCCCTTTGGAAAGAAGCCTGCACGTTGTGCCTTTCAGCTCTAGGGCAATGTAGCACACCCAGAGCAGAAGTCCTACTTCAGCCAGATCAGGCCTGCAAAGTAACTGCGTTTCACATGCCTTTGGAAGAGATGTTCCCACTAGGCTGTAAGAGCACTGAGCAGAGCGATTTGTTTCTTAGCTTCCCAAAGAGCTGGAAGGAAGATGCTGTGGGGCCCAACTCGCCCTTTGGAAAGAAGCCTGCACGTTGTTCCTTTCAGCTCTAGGGCAATGTAGCACACCAAGAGCAGAAGTCCTACTTCAGACAGATCAGTCCTGCAAAGAAACTGCGTTTCACAGGCCTTTGGAAGAGATGTTCCCGGTAGGCTGTAAGAGCACTGTGCAGAGCGAGTGGTTTCTTAGCTTCCCAAAGAGCTGGAAGCAAGATGCTGTGGGGCCCAACTCGCCCTTTGGAAAGAAGCCTGCACGTTGTGCCTTTCAGCTCTAGGGCAAAGTAGCACACCCAGAGCAGAAGTCCTACTTCAGCCAGATCAGGCCTGCAAAGAAACATGCGTTTCACAGGCCTTTGGAAGAGATGTTCCCGGTAGGCTGTAAGAGCACTGTGCAGAGCGAGTTGTTTCTTAGATTCCCAAAGAGCTGGAAGCAAGATGCTGTGGGGCCCAACTCGCCCTTTGGAAAGAAGCCTGCACGTTGTGCCTTTCAGCTCTAGGGCAAAGTAGCACACCCAGAGCAGAAGTCCTACTTCAGCCAGATCAGGCCTGCAAAGAAACTGCGTTTCACAGGCCTTTGGAAGAGATGTTCCCGGTAGGCTGTAAGAGCACTGTGCAGAGCGAGTTGTTTCTTAGCTTCCCAAAGAGCTGGAAGCAAGATGCTGTGGGGCCCAACTCGCCCTTTGGAAAGAAGCCTGCACGTTGTGCCTTTCAGCTCTAGGGCAAAGTAGCACACCCAGAGCAGAAGTCCTACTTCAGCCAGATCAGGCCTGCAAAGAAACTGCGTTTCACAGGCCTTTGGAAGAGATGTTCCCGGTAGGCTGTAAGAGCACTGTGCAGAGCGAGTTGTTTCTTAGCTTCCCAAAGAGCTGGAAGCAAGATGCTGTGGGGCCCAACTCGCCCTTTGGAAAGAAGCCTGCACGTTGTGCCTTTCAGCTCTAGGGCAAAGTAGCACACCCAGAGCAGAAGTCCTACTTCAGCCAGATCAGGCCTGCAAAGAAACTGCGTTTCACAGGCCTTTGGAAGAGATGTTCCCGGTAGGCTGTAAGAGCACTGTGCAGAGCGAGTTGTTTCTTAGCTTCCCAAAGAGCTGGAAGCAAGATGCTGTGGGGCCCAACTCGCCCTTTGGAAAGAAGCCTGCACGTTGTGCCTTTCAGCTCTAGGGCAAAGTAGCACACCCAGAGCAGAAGTCCTACTTCAGCCAGATCAGGCCTGCAAAGAAACTGCGTTTCACAGGCCTTTGGAAGAGATGTTCCCACTAGGCTGTAAGAGCACTGTGCAGAGCGAGTTGTTTCTTAGCTTCCCAAAGAGCTGGAAGCAAGATGCTGTGGGGCCCAACTCGCCCTTTGGAAAGAAGCCTGCACGTTGTGCCTTTCAGCTCTAGGGCAAAGTAGCACACCCAGAGCAGAAGTCCTACTTCAGCCAGATCAGGCCTGCAAAGAAACTGCGTTTCACAGGCCTTTGGAAGAGATGTTCCCGGTAGGCTGTAAGAGCACTGTGCAGAGCGAGTTGTTTCTTAGCTTCCCAAAGAGCTGGAAGCAAGATGCTGTGGGGCCCAACTCGCCCTTTGGAAAGAAGCCTGCACGTTGTGCCTTTCAGCTCTAGGGCAAAGTAGCACACCCAGAGCAGAAGTCCTACTTCAGCCAGATCAGGCCTGCAAAGAAACTGCGTTTCACAGGCCTTTGGAAGAGATGTTCCCGCTAGGCTGTAAGAGCACTGTGCAGAGCGAGTTGTTTCTTAGCTTCCCAAAGAGCTGGAAGCAAGATGCTGTGGGGCCCAACTCGCCCTTTGGAAAGAAGCCTGCACGTTGTGCCTTTCAGCTCTAGGGCAAAGTAGCACACCCAGAGCAGAAGTCCTACTTCAGCCAGATCAGGCCTGCAAAGAAACTGCGTTTCACAGGCCTTTGGAAGAGATGTTCCCGGTAGGCTGTAAGAGCACTGTGCAGAGCGAGTTGTTTCTTAGCTTCCCAAAGAGCTGGAAGCAAGATGCTGTGGGGCCCAACTCGCCCTTTGGAAAGAAGCCTGCACGTTGTGCCTTTCAGCTCTAGGGCAAAGTAGCACACCCAGAGCAGAAGTCCTACTTCAGCCAGATCAGGCCTGCAAAGAAACTGCGTTTCACAGGCCTTTGGAAGAGATGTTCCCACTAGGCTGTAAGAGCACTGTGCAGAGCGAGTTGTTTCTTAGCTTCCCAAAGAGCTGGAAGCAAGATGCTGTGGGGCCCAACTCGCCCTTTGGAAAGAAGCCTGCACGTTGTGCCTTTCAGCTCTAGGGCAAAGTAGCACACCCAGAGCAGAAGTCCTACTTCAGCCAGATCAGGCCTGCAAAGAAACTGCGTTTCACAGGCCTTTGGAAGAGATGTTCCCGGTAGGCTGTAAGAGCACTGTGCAGAGCGAGTTGTTTCTTAGCTTCCCAAAGAGCTGGAAGCAAGATGCTGTGGGGCCCAACTCGCCCTTTGGAAAGAAGCCTGCACGTTGTGCCTTTCAGCTCTAGGGCAAAGTAGCACACCCAGAGCAGAAGTCCTACTTCAGCCAGATCAGGCCTGCAAAGAAACTGCGTTTCACAGGCCTTTGGAAGAGATGTTCCCGGTAGGCTGTAAGAGCACTGTGCAGAGCGAGTTGTTTCTTAGCTTCCCAAAGAGCTGGAAGCAAGATGCTGTGGGGCCCAACTCGCCCTTTGGAAAGAAGCCTGCACGTTGTGCCTTTCAGCTCTAGGGCAAAGTAGCACACCCAGAGCAGAAGTCCTACTTCAGCCAGATCAGGCCTGCAAAGAAACTGCGTTTCACAGGCCTTTGGAAGAGATGTTCCCGGTAGGCTGTAAGAGCACTGTGCAGAGCGAGTTGTTTCTTAGCTTCCCAAAGAGCTGGAAGCAAGATGCTGTGGGGCCCAACTCGCCCTTTGGAAAGAAGCCTGCACGTTGTGCCTTTCAGCTCTAGGGCAAAGTAGCACACCCAGAGCAGAAGTCCTACTTCAGCCAGATCAGGCCTGCAAAGAAACTGCGTTTCACAGGCCTTTGGAAGAGATGTTCCCGGTAGGCTGTAAGAGCACTGTGCAGAGCGAGTTGTTTCTTAGCTTCCCAAAGAGCTGGAAGCAAGATGCTGTGGGGCCCAACTCGCCCTTTGGAAAGAAGCCTGCACGTTGTGCCTTTCAGCTCTAGGGCAAAGTAGCACACCCAGAGCAGAAGTCCTACTTCAGCCAGATCAGGCCTGCAAAGAAACTGCGTTTCACAGGCCTTTGGAAGAGATGTTCCCACTAGGCTGTAAGAGCACTGTGCAGAGCGAGTTGTTTCTTAGCTTCCCAAAGAGCTGGAAGCAAGATGCTGTGGGGCCCAACTCGCCCTTTGGAAAGAAGCCTGCACGTTGTGCCTTTCAGCTCTAGGGCAAAGTAGCACACCCAGAGCAGAAGTCCTACTTCAGCCAGATCAGGCCTGCAAAGAAACTGCGTTTCACAGGCCTTTGGAAGAGATGTTCCCGCTAGGCTGTAAGAGCACTGTGCAGAGCGAGTTGTTTCTTAGCTTCCCAAAGAGCTGGAAGCAAGATGCTGTGGGGCCCAACTCGCCCTTTGGAAAGAAGCCTGCACGTTGTGCCTTTCAGCTCTAGGGCAAAGTAGCACACCCAGAGCAGAAGTCCTACTTCAGCCAGATCAGGCCTGCAAAGAAACTGCGTTTCACAGGCCTTTGGAAGAGATGTTCCCGGTAGGCTGTAAGAGCACTGTGCAGAGCGAGTTGTTTCTTAGCTTCCCAAAGAGCTGGAAGCAAGATGCTGTGGGGCCCAACTCGCCCTTTGGAAAGAAGCCTGCACGTTGTGCCTTTCAGCTCTAGGGCAAAGTAGCACACCCAGAGCAGAAGTCCTACTTCAGCCAGATCAGGCCTGCAAAGAAACTGCGTTTCACAGGCCTTTGGAAGAGATGTTCCCGGTAGGCTGTAAGAGCACTGTGCAGAGCGAGTTGTTTCTTAGCTTCCCAAAGAGCTGGAAGCAAGATGCTGTGGGGCCCAACTCGCCCTTTGGAAAGAAGCCTGCACGTTGTGCCTTTCAGCTCTAGGGCAAAGTAGCACACCCAGAGCAGAAGTCCTACTTCAGCCAGATCAGGCCTGCAAAGAAACTGCGTTTCACAGGCCTTTGGAAGAGATGTTCCCGGTAGGCTGTAAGAGCACTGTGCAGAGCGAGTTGTTTCTTAGCTTCCCATAGAGCTGGAAGCAAGATGCTGTGGGGCCCAACTCGCCCTTTGGAAAGAAGCCTGCACGTTGTGCCTTTCAGCTCTAGGGCAAAGTAGCACACCCAGAGCAGAAGTCCTACTTCAGCCAGATCAGGCCTGCAAAGAAACTGCGTTTCACAGGCCTTTGGAAGAGATGTTCCCGGTAGGCTGTAAGAGCACTGTGCAGAGCGAGTTGTTTCTTAGCTTCCCAAAGAGCTGGAAGCAAGATGCGGTGGGGCAAAACTCGCCCTTTGGAAAGAAGCCTGCACGTTGTGCCTTTCAGCTCTAGGGCAAAATAGCACACCCAGAGCAGACGTCCTACTTCAGCCAGATCAGGCCTTCAAAGAAACTGCGTTTCACAGGCCTTTGGAAGAGATGTTCCGGGTAGGCTGTAAGAGCACTGTGCAGAGCGAGTTGTTTCTTAGCTTCCCCAAAGAGCTGGAAGCAAGATGCTGTGGGGCCCAACTCGCCCTTTGGAAAGAAGCCTGCACGTTGTTCCTTTCAGCTCTAGGGCAATGTAGCACACCCAGAGCAGAAGTCCTACTTCAGCCAGATCAGGCCTGCAAAGATACTGCGTTTCACAGGCCTTTGGAAGAGAAGTTCCCGGTAGGCTGTAAGAGCACTGTGCAGAGCGAGTTGTTTCTTAGCTTCCCAAAGAGCTGGAAGCAAGATGCTGTGGGGCCCAACTCGCCCCTTGGAAAGAAGCCTGCACGTTGTGCCTTTCAGCTCTAGGGCAATGTAGCACACCCAGAGCAGAAGTCCTACTTCAGCCTGATCAGGCCTGCTAAGAAACTGCGTTTCACAGGCCTTTGGAAGAGATGTTCCCACTAGGCTGTAAGAGCACTGTGCAGAGCGAGTTGTTTCTTAGCTTCCCAAAGAGCTGGAAGCAAGATGCTGTGGGGCCCAACTCGCCCTTTGGAAAGAAGCCTGCACGTTGTGCCTTTCAGCTCTAGGGCAAAGTAGCACACCCAGAGCAGAAGTCCTACTTCAGCCAGATCAGGCCTGCAAAGAAACTGCGTTTCACAGGCCTTTGGAAGAGATGTTCCCGGTAGGCTGTAAGAGCACTGTGCAGAGCGAGTTGTTTCTTAGCTTCCCAAAGAGCTGGAAGCAAGATGCTGTGGGGCCCAACTCGCCCTTTGGAAAGAAGCCTGCACGTTGTGCCTTTCAGCTCTAGGGCAAAGTAGCACACCCAGAGCAGACGTCCTACTTCAGCCATATCAGGCCTGCAAAGAAACTGCGTTTCACAGGCCTTTGGAAGAAATGTTCCCGGTAGGCTGTAAGAGCACTGTGCAGAGCGAGTTGTTTCTTAGCTTCCCAAAGAGCTGGAAGCAAGATGCTGTGGGTCCCAACTCGCCCTTTGGAAAGAAGCCTGCACGTTGTGCCTTTCAGCTCTAGGGCAAAGTAGCACACCCAGAGCAGACGTCCTACTTCAGCCAGATCAGGCCTGCAAAGAAACATCGTTTCACAGGCCTTTGGAAGAGATGTTCCCGCTAGGCTGTAAGAGCACTGTGCAGAGCGAGTTGTTTCTTAGCTTCCCAAAGAGCTGGAAGCAAGATGCTGTGGGGCCCAACTCGCCCTTTGGAAAGAAGCCTGCACGTTGTGCCTTTCAGCTCTAGGGCAAAGTAGCACACCCAGAGCAGAAGTCCTACTTCAGCCAGATCAGGCCTGCAAAGAAACTGCGTTTCACAGGCCTTTGGAAGAGATGTTCCCGGTAGGCTGTAAGAGCACTGTGCAGAGCGAGTTGTTTCTTAGCTTCCCAAAGAGCTGGAAGCAAGATGCTGTGGGGCCCAACTCGCCCTTTGGAAAGAAGCCTGCACGTTGTGCCTTTCAGCTCTAGGGCAAAGTAGCACACCCAGAGCAGAAGTCCTACTTCAGCCAGATCAGGCCTGCAAAGAAACTGCGTTTCACAGGCCTTTGGAAGAGATGTTCCCGGTAGGCTGTAAGAGCACTGTGCAGAGCGAGTTGTTTCTTAGCTTCCCAAAGAGCTGGAAGCAAGATGCTGTGGGGCCCAACTCGCCCTTTGGAAAGAAGCCTGCACGTTGTGCCTTTCAGCTCTAGGGCAAAGTAGCACACCCAGAGCAGAAGTCCTACTTCAGCCAGATCAGGCCTGCAAAGAAACTGCGTTTCACAGGCCTTTGGAAGAGATGTTCCCGGTAGGCTGTAAGAGCACTGTGCAGAGCGAGTTGTTTCTTAGCTTCCCAAAGAGCTGGAAGCAAGATGCTGTGGGGCCCAACTCGCCCTTTGGAAAGAAGCCTGCACGTTGTGCCTTTCAGCTCTAGGGCAAAGTAGCACACCCAGAGCAGAAGTCCTACTTCAGCCAGATCAGGCCTGCAAAGAAACTGCGTTTCACAGGCCTTTGGAAGAGATGTTCCCGGTAGGCTGTAAGAGCACTGTGCAGAGCGAGTTGTTTCTTAGCTTCCCAAAGAGCTGGAAGCAAGATGCTGTGGGGCCCAACTCGCCCTTTGGAAAGAAGCCTGCACGTTGTGCCTTTCAGCTCTAGGGCAAAGTAGCACACCCAGAGCAGAAGTCCTACTTCAGCCAGATCAGGCCTGCAAAGAAACTGCGTTTCACAGGCCTTTGGAAGAGATGTTCCCACTAGGCTGTAAGAGCACTGTGCAGAGCGAGTTGTTTCTTAGCTTCCCAAAGAGCTGGAAGCAAGATGCTGTGGGGCCCAACTCGCCCTTTGGAAAGAAGCCTGCACGTTGTGCCTTTCAGCTCTAGGGCAAAGTAGCACACCCAGAGCAGAAGTCCTACTTCAGCCAGATCAGGCCTGCAAAGAAACTGCGTTTCACAGGCCTTTGGAAGAGATGTTCCCACTAGGCTGTAAGAGCACTGTGCAGAGCGAGTTGTTTCTTAGCTTCCCAAAGAGCTGGAAGCAAGATGCTGTGGGGCCCAACTCGCCCTTTGGAAAGAAGCCTGCACGTTGTGCCTTTCAGCTCTAGGGCAAAGTAGCACACCCAGAGCAGAAGTCCTACTTCAGCCAGATCAGGCCTGCAAAGAAACTGCGTTTCACAGGCCTTTGGAAGAGATATTCCCGGTAGGCTGTAAGAGCACTGTGCAGAGCGAGTTGTTTCTTAGCTTCCCAAAGAGCTGGAAGCAAGATGCTGTGGGGCCCAACTCGCCCTTTGGAAAGAAGCCTGCACGTTGTGCCTTTCAGCTCTAGGGCAAAGTAGCACACCCAGAGCAGAAGTCCTACTTCAGCCAGATCAGGCCTGCAAAGAAACTGCGTTTCACAGGCCTTTGGAAGAGATGTTCCCGGTAGGCTGTAAGAGCACTGTGCAGAGCGAGTTGTTTCTTAGCTTCCCAAAGAGCTGGAAGCAAGATGCTGTGGGGCCCAACTCGCCCTTTGGAAAGAAGCCTGCACGTTGTGCCTTTCAGCTCTAGGGCAAAGTAGCACACCCAGAGCAGAAGTCCTACTTCAGCCAGATCAGGCCTGCAAAGAAACTGCGTTTCACAGGCCTTTGGAAGAGATGTTCCCGGTAGGCTGTAAGAGCACTGTGCAGAGCGAGTTGTTTCTTAGCTTCCCAAAGAGCTGGAAGCAAGATGCTGTGGGGCCCAACTCGCCCTTTGGAAAGAAGCCTGCACGTTGTGCCTTTCAGCTCTAGGGCAAAGTAGCACACCCAGAGCAGAAGTCCTACTTCAGCCAGATCAGGCCTGCAAAGAAACTGCGTTTCACAGGCCTTTGGAAGAGATGTTCCCGGTAGGCTGTAAGAGCACTGTGCAGAGCGAGTTGTTTCTTAGCTTCCCAAAGAGCTGGAAGCAAGATGCTGTGGGGCCCAACTCGCCCTTTGGAAAGAAGCCTGCACGTTGTGCCTTTCAGCTCTAGGGCAAAGTAGCACACCCAGAGCAGAAGTCCTACTTCAGCCAGATCAGGCCTGCAAAGAAACTGCGTTTCACAGGCCTTTGGAAGAGATGTTCCCGCTAGGCTGTAAGAGCACTGTGCAGAGCGAGTTGTTTCTTAGCTTCCCAAAGAGCTGGAAGCAAGATGCTGTGGGGCCCAACTCGCCCTTTGGAAAGAAGCCTGCACGTTGTGCCTTTCAGCTCTAGGGCAAAGTAGCACACCCAGAGCAGAAGTCCTACTTCAGCCAGATCAGGCCTGCAAAGAAACTGCGTTTCACAGGCCTTTGGAAGAGATGTTCCCGCTAGGCTGTAAGAGCACTGTGCAGAGCGAGTTGTTTCTTAGCTTCCCAAAGAGCTGGAAGCAAGATGCTGTGGGGCCCAACTCGCCCTTTGGAAAGAAGCCTGCACGTTGTGCCTTTCAGCTCTAGGGCAAAGTAGCACACCCAGAGCAGAAGTCCTACTTCAGCCAGATCAGGCCTGCAAAGAAACTGCGTTTCACAGGCCTTTGGAAGAGATGTTCCCGCTAGGCTGTAAGAGCACTGTGCAGAGCGAGTTGTTTCTTAGCTTCCCAAAGAGCTGGAAGCAAGATGCTGTGGGGCCCAACTCGCCCTTTGGAAAGAAGCCTGCACGTTGTGCCTTTCAGCTCTAGGGCAAAGTAGCACACCCAGAGCAGAAGTCCTACTTCAGCCAGATCAGGCCTGCAAAGAAACTGCGTTTCACAGGCCTTTGGAAGAGATGTTCCCGCTAGGCTGTAAGAGCACTGTGCAGAGCGAGTTGTTTCTTAGCTTCCCAAAGAGCTGGAAGCAAGATGCTGTGGGGCCCAACTCGCCCTTTGGAAAGAAGCCTGCACGTTGTGCCTTTCAGCTCTAGGGCAAAGTAGCACACCCAGAGCAGAAGTCCTACTTCAGCCAGATCAGGCCTGCAAAGAAACTGCGTTTCACAGGCCTTTGGAAGAGATGTTCCCGGTAGGCTGTAAGAGCACTGTGCAGAGCGAGTTGTTTCTTAGCTTCCCAAAGAGCTGGAAGCAAGATGCTGTGGGGCCCAACTCGCCCTTTGGAAAGAAGCCTGCACGTTGTGCCTTTCAGCTCTAGGGCAAAGTAGCACACCCAGAGCAGAAGTCCTACTTCAGCCAGATCAGGCCTGCAAAGAAACTGCGTTTCACAGGCCTTTGGAAGAGATGTTCCCGCTAGGCTGTAAGAGCACTGTGCAGAGCGAGTTGTTTCTTAGCTTCCCAAAGAGCTGGAAGCAAGATGCTGTGGGGCCCAACTCGCCCTTTGGAAAGAAGCCTGCACGTTGTGCCTTTCAGCTCTAGGGCAAAGTAGCACACCCAGAGCAGAAGTCCTACTTCAGCCAGATCAGGCCTGCAAAGAAACTGCGTTTCACAGGCCTTTGGAAGAGATGTTCCCGGTAGGCTGTAAGAGCACTGTGCAGAGCGAGTTGTTTCTTAGCTTCCCAAAGAGCTGGAAGCAAGATGCTGTGGGGCCCAACTCGCCCTTTGGAAAGAAGCCTGCACGTTGTGCCTTTCAGCTCTAGGGCAAAGTAGCACACCCAGAGCAGAAGTCCTACTTCAGCCAGATCAGGCCTGCAAAGAAACTGCGTTTCACAGGCCTTTGGAAGAGATGTTCCCGGTAGGCTGTAAGAGCACTGTGCAGAGCGAGTTGTTTCTTAGCTTCCCAAAGAGCTGGAAGCAAGATGCTGTGGGGCCCAACTCGCCCTTTGGAAAGAAGCCTGCACGTTGTGCCTTTCAGCTCTAGGGCAAAGTAGCACACCCACAGAAGTCCTACTTCAGCCAGATCAGGCCTGCAAAGAAACTGCGTTTCACAGGCCTTTGGAAGAGATGTTCCCGGTAGGCTGTAAGAGCACTGTGCAGAGCGAGTTGTTTCTTAGCTTCCCAAAGAGCTGGAAGCAAGATGCTGTGGGGCCCAACTCGCCCTTTGGAAAGAAGCCTGCACGTTGTGCCTTTCAGCTCTAGGGCAAAGTAGCACACCCAGAGCAGAAGTCCTACTTCAGCCAGATCAGGCCTGCAAAGAAACTGCGTTTCACAGGCCTTTGGAAGAGATGTTCCCACTAGGCTGTAAGAGCACTGTGCAGAGCGAGTTGTTTCTTAGCTTCCCAAAGAGCTGGAAGCAAGATGCTGTGGGGCCCAACTCGCCCTTTGGAAAGAAGCCTGCACGTTGTGCCTTTCAGCTCTAGGGCAATGTAGCACACCCAGAGCAGAAGTCCTACTTCAGCCAGATCAGGCCTGCAAAGAAACTGCGTTTCACAGGCCTTTGGAAGAGATGTTCCCGGTAGGCTGTAAGAGCAATGTGCAGAGCGAGTTGTTTCTTAGCTTCCCAAAGAGCTGGAAGCAAGATGCTGTGGGGCCCAACTCGCCCTTTGGAAAGAAGCCTGCACGTTGTGCCTTTCAGCTCTAGGGCAAAGTAGCACACCCAGAGCAGAAGTCCTACTTCAGCCAGATCAGGCCTGCAAAGAAACTGCGTTTCACAGGCCTTTGGAAGAGATGTTCCCACTAGGCTGTAAGAGCACTGTGCAGAGCGAGTTGTTTCTTAGCTTCCCAAAGAGCTGGAAGCAAGATGCTGTGGGGCCCAACTCGCCCTTTGGAAAGAAGCCTGCACGTTGTGCCTTTCAGCTCTAGGGCAATGTAGCACACCCAGAGCAGAAGTCCTACTTCAGCCAGATCAGGCCTGCAAAGAAACTGCGTTTCACAGGCCTTTGGAAGAGATGTTCCCGGTAGGCTGTAAGAGCACTGTGCAGAGCGAGTTGTTTCTTAGCTTCCCAAAGAGCTGGAAGCAAGATGCTGTGGGGCCCAACTCGCCCTTTGGAAAGAAGCCTGCACGTTGTGCCTTTCAGCTCTAGGGCAAAGTAGCACACCCAGAGCAGAAGTCCTACTTCAGCCAGATCAGGCCTGCAAAGAAACTGCGTTTCACAGGCCTTTGGAAGAGATGTTCCCGCTAGGCTGTAAGAGCACTGTGCAGAGCGAGTTGTTTCTTAGCTTCCCAAAGAGCTGGAAGCAAGATGCTGTGGGGCCCAACTCGCCCTTTGGAAAGAAGCCTGCACGTTGTGCCTTTCAGCTCTAGGGCAATGTAGCACACCCAGAGCAGAAGTCCTACTTCAGCCAGATCAGGCCTGCAAAGAAACTGCGTTTCACAGGCCTTTGGAAGAGATGTTCCCGGTAGGCTGTAAGAGCACTGTGCAGAGCGAGTTGTTTCTTAGCTTCCCAAAGAGCTGGAAGCAAGATGCTGTGGGGCCCAACTCGCCCTTTGGAAAGAAGCCTGCACGTTGTGCCTTTCAGCTCTAGGGCAAAGTAGCACACCCAGAGCAGAAGTCCTACTTCAGCCAGATCAGGCCTGCAAAGAAACTGCGTTTCACAGGCCTTTGGAAGAGATGTTCCCGGTAGGCTGTAAGAGCACTGTGCAGAGAGAGTTGTTTCTTAGCTTCCCAAAGAGCTGGAAGCAAGATGCTGTGGGGCCCAACTCGCCCTTTGGAAAGAAGCCTGCACGTTGTGCCTTTCAGCTCTAGGGCAAAGTAGCACACCCAGAGCAGAAGTCCTACTTCAGCCAGATCAGGCCTGCAAAGAAACTGCGTTTCACAGGCCTTTGGAAGAGATGTTCCCGGTAGGCTGTAAGAGCACTGTGCAGAGCGAGTTGTTTCTTAGCTTCCCAAAGAGCTGGAAGCAAGATGCTGTGGGGCCCAACTCGCCCTTTGGAAAGAAGCCTGCACGTTGTGCCTTTCAGCTCTAGGGCAAAGTAGCACACCAGAGCAGAAGTCCTACTTCAGCCAGATCAGGCCTGCAAAGAAACTGCGTTTCACAGGCCTTTGGAAGAGATGTTCCCGGTAGGCTGTAAGAGCACTGTGCAGAGCGAGTTGTTTCTTAGCTTCCCAAAGAGCTGGAAGCAAGATGCTGTGGGGCCCAACTCGCCCTTTGGAAAGAAGCCTGCACGTTGTGCCTTTCAGCTCTAGGGCAAAGTAGCACACCCAGAGCAGAAGTCCTACTTCAGCCAGATCAGGCCTGCAAAGAAACTGCGTTTCACAGGCCTTTGGAAGAGATGTTCCCGGTAGGCTGTAAGAGCACTGTGCAGAGCGAGTTGTTTCTTAGCTTCCCAAAGAGCTGGAAGCAAGATGCTGTGGGGCCCAACTCGCCCTTTGGAAAGAAGCCTGCACGTTGTGCCTTTCAGCTCTAGGGCAATGTAGCACACCCAGAGCAGAAGTCCTACTTCAGCCAGATCAGGCCTGCAAAGACACTGCGTTTCACAGGCCTTTGGAAGAGATGTTCCCGGTAGGCTGTAAGAGCACTGTGCAGAGCGAGTTGTTTCTTAGCTTCCCAAAGAGCTGGAAGCAAGATGCTGTGGGGCCCAACTCGCCCTTTGGAAAGAAGCCTGCACGTTGTGCCTTTCAGCTCTAGGGCAAAGTAGCACACCCAGAGCAGAAGTCCTACTTCAGCCATATCAGGCCTGCAAAGAAACTGCGTTTCACAGGCCTTTGGAAGAGATGTTCCCGGTAGGCTGTAAGAGCACTGTGCAGAGCGAGTTGTTTCTTAGCTTCCCAAAGAGCTGGAAGCAAGATGCTGTGGGGCCCAACTCGCCCTTTGGAAAGAAGCCTGCACGTTGTGCCTTTCAGCTCTAGGGCAAAGTAGCACACCCAGAGCAGAAGTCCTACTTCAGCCAGATCAGGCCTGCAAAGAAACTGCGTTTCACAGGCCTTTGGAAGAGATGTTCCCGGTAGGCTGTAAGAGCACTGTGCAGAGCGAGTTGTTTCTTAGATTCCCAAAGAGCTGGAAGCAAGATGCTGTGGGGCCCAACTCGCCCTTTGGAAAGCAGCCTGCACGTTGTGCCTTTCAGCTCTAGGGCAATGTAGCACACCCAGAGCAGAAGTCCTACTTCAGCCACATCAGGCCTGCAAAGAAACTGCGTTTCACAGGCCTTTGGAAGAGATGTTCCCGGTAGGCTGTAAGAGCACTGTGCAGAGCGAGTTGTTTCTTAGCTTCCCAAAGAGCTGGAAGCAAGATGCTGTGGGGCCCAACTCGCCCTTTGGAAAGAAGCCTGCACGTTGTGCCTTTCAGCTCTATGGCAAAGTAGCACACCCAGCAGAAGTCCTACTTCAGCCAGATCAGGCCTGCAAAGAAACTGCGTTTCACAGGCCTTTGGAAGAGATGTTCCCGGTAGGCTGTAAGAGCACTGTGCAGAGCGAGTTGTTTCTTAGCTTCCCAAAGAGCTGGAAGCAAGATGCTGTGGGGCCCAACTCACCCTTTGGAAAGAAGCCTGCACGTTGTGCCTTTCAGCTCTAGGTCAAAGTAGCACACCCAGAGCAGAAGTCCTACTTCAGCCAGATCAGGCCTGCAAAGAAACTGCGTTTCACAGGCCCTTGGAAGAGATGTTCCCACTAGGCTGTAAGAGCACTGTGCAGAGCGAGTTGTTTCTTAGCTTCCCAAAGAGCTGGAAGCAAGATGCTGTGGGGCCCAACTCGCCCTTTGGAAAGAAGCCTGCACGTTGTGCCTTTCAGCTCTAGGGCAATGTAGCACACCCAGAGCAGAAGTCCTACTTCAGCCAGATCAGGCCTGCAAAGAAACTGCGTTTCACAGGCCTTTGGAAGAGATGTTCCCGGTAGGCTGTAAGAGCACTGTGCAGAGCGAGTTGTTTCTTAGCTTCCCAAAGAGCTGGAAGCAAGATGCTGTGGGGCCCAACTCACCCTTTGGAAAGAAGCCTGCACGTTGTGCCTTTCAGCTCTAGGGCAATGTAGCACACCCAGAGCAGAAGTCCTACTTCAGCCAGATCAGGCCTGCAAAGAAACTGCCTTTCACATGCCTTTGGAAGAGACGTTCCCACTAGGCTGTAAGAGCACTGTGCAGAGCGAGTTGTTTCTTAGCTTCCCAAAGAGCTGGAAGCAAGATGCTGTGGGGACCAACTCGCCCTTTGGAAAGAAGCCTGCACGTTGTGCCTTTCAGCTCTAGGGCAATGTAGCACACCCAGAGCAGAAGTCCTACTTCAGCCAGATCAGGCCTGCAAAGAAACTGCGTTTCACAAGCCTTTGGAAGAGATGTTCCCGGTAGGTTGTAAGAGCACTGTGCAGAGCGAGTTGTTTCTTAGCTTCCCAAAGAGCTGGAAGCAAGATGCTGTGGGGCCCAACTCGCCCTTTGGAAAGAAGCCTGCACGTTGTGCCTTTCAGCTCTAGGGCAATGTAGCACACCCAGAGCAGAAGTCCTACTTCAGCCAGATCAGGCCTGCAAAGTAACTGCGTTTCACATGCCTTTGGAAGAGATGTTCCCACTAGGCTGTAAGAGCACTGTGCAGAGCGAGTTTTTTCTTAGCTTCCCAAAGAGCTGGAAGCAAGATGCTGTGGGGCCCAACTCGCCCTTTGGAAAGAAGCCTGCACGTTGTTCCTTTCAGCTCTAGGGCAATGTAGCACACCAAGAGCAGAAGTCCTACTTCAGACAGATCAGTCCTGCAAAGAAACTGCGTTTCACAGGCCTTTGGAAGAGATGTTCCCGGTAGGCTGTAAGAGCACTGTGCAGAGGGAGTGGTTTCTTAGCTTCCCAAAGAGCTGGAAGCAAGATTCTGTGGGGCCCAACTCGCTCCTTGGAAAGAAGCCTGCACGTTGTGCCTTTCAGCTCTAGGGCAAAGTAGCACACCCAGAGCAGAAGTCCTACTTCAGCCAGATCAGGCCTGCAAAGAAACATCGTTTCACAGGCCTTTGGAAGAGATGTTCCCGGTAGGCTGTAAGAGCGCTGGGCAGAGAGAGCTGTTTCTTAGATTCCCAAAGAGCTGGAAGCAAGATGCTGTGGGGCAAAGTCGCCCTTTGGAAAGCAGCCTGCACGTTGTGCCTTTCAGCTCTAGGGCAATGTAGCACACCCAGAGCAGAAGTCCTACTTCAGCCAGATCAGGCCTGCAAAGAAACTGCGTTTCACAGGCCTTTGGAAGAGATGTTCCCGGTAGGCTGTAAGAGCACTGTGCAGAGCGAGTTGTTTCTTAGCTTCCCAAAGAGCTGGAAGCAAGATGCTGTGGGGCCCAGCTGGCGCTTTGGAAAGAAGCCTGCACGTTGTGCCTTTCAGCTCTATGGCAAAGTAGCACACACAGAAGTCCTACTTCAGCCAGATCAGGCCTGCATAGAAACTGCGTTTCACAGGCCTTTGGAAGAGATGTTCCCGGTAGGCTGTAAGAGCACTGTGCAGAGCGAGTTGTTTCTTAGCTTCCCAAAGAGCTGGAAGCAAGATGCTGTGGGGCCCAACTCACCCTTTGGAAAGAAGCCTGCACGTTGTGCCTTTCAGCTCTAGGTCAATGTAGCACACCCAGAGCAGAAGTCCTACTTCAGCCAGATCAGGCCTGCAAAGAATCTGCGTTTCACAGGCCCTTGGAAGAGATGTTCCCACTAGGCTGGAAGAGCACTGTGCAGAGCGAGTTGTTTCTTAGCTTCCCAAAGAGCTGGAAGCAAGATGCTGTGGGGCCCAACTCGCCCTTTGGAAAGAAGCCTGCACGTTGTGCCTTTCAGCTCTAGGGCAATGTAGCACACGCAGAGCAGAAGTGCTACTTCAGCCAGATCAGGCCTGCAAAGAAACTGCGTTTCACAGGCCTTTGGAAGAGATGTTCCCGGTAGGCTGTAAGAGCAATGTGCAGAGCGAGTTGTTTCTTAGCTTCCCAAAGAGCTGGAAGCAAGATGCTCTGGGGCCCAACTCGCCCTTTGGAAACAAGCCTGCACGTTGTGCCTTTCAGCTCTAGCGCAAAGTAGCAGACCCAGAGCAGAAGTCCTACTTCAGCCAGATCAGGCCTGCAAAGAATCTGCGTTTCACAGTCCTTTGGAAGAGATGTTCCCGGTAGGCTGTAAGAGCACTGTGCAGAGCGAGTTGTTTCTTAGCTTCCCAAAGAGCTGGAAGCAAGATGCTGTGGGGCCCAACTCGCCCTTTGGAAAGAAGCCTGCACGTTGTGCCTTTCAGCTCTAGGGCAATGTAGCACACCCAGAGCAGAAGTCCAACTTCAGCCAGATCAGGCCTGCAAAGAAACTGCGTTTCACAGGCCCTTGGAAGAGATGTTCCCACTAGGCTGTAAGAGCACTGTGCAGAGCGAGTTGTTTCTTAGCTTCCCAAAGAGCTGGAAGCAAGATGCTGTGGGGCCCAACTTGCCCTTTGGAAAGAACCCTGCACGTTGTGCCTTTCAGCTCTAGGGCAAAGTAGCACACCCAGAGCAGAAGTCCTACTTCAGCCAGATCAGGCCTGCAAAGAAACTGCGTTTCACAGGCCTTTGGAAGAGATGTTCCCCGTAGGCTGTAAGAGCACTGTGCAGAGCGAGTTGTTTCTTAGCTTCCCAAAGAGCTGGAAGCAAGATGCTGTGGGGCCCAACTCGCCCTTTGGAAAGAAGCCTGCACGTTGTGCCTTTCAGCTCTAGCGCAAAGTAGCACACCCAGAGCAGAAGTCCTACTTCAGCCAGATCAGGCCTGCAAAGAAACTGCGTTACACATTCCTTTGGAAGAGATGTTCCCACTAGGCTGTAAGAGCACTGAGCAGAGCGAGTTGTTTCTTAGCTTCCCAAAGAGCTGGAAGCAAGATGCTGTGGGGTCCAACTCGCCCGTTGGAAAGAAGCCTGCACGTTGTGCCTTTCAGCTCTAGGGCAATGTAGCACACCCAGAGCAGAAGTCCTACTTTAGCCAGATCAGGCCTGCAAAGAAACTGCGTTACACATGTCTTTGGAAGAGATGTTCCCACTAGGCTGTAAGAGCACTGTGCAGAGGGAGTGGTTTCTTAGCTTCCCAAAGAGCTGGAAGCAAGATGCTGTGGGGCCCAACTCGCCCCTTGGAAAGAAGCCTGCACGTTGTGCCTTTCTGCTCTAGGGCAATGTAGCACACCCAGAGCAGAAGTCCTACTTCAGCCAGATCAGGCCTGCAAAGAAACTGAGTTACACAGGCCTTTGGAAGAGATCTTCCCGGTAGGCTGTAAGAGCACTGTGCAGAGCGAGTTGTTTCTTAGCTTCCCAAAGAGCTGGAAGCAAGATGCTGTGGGGCCCAACTCGCCCTTTGGAAAGAAGCCTGCACGTTGTGCCTTTCAGCTCTAGGGAAAAGTAGCACACCCAGAGCAGAAGTCCTACTTCAGCCAGATCAGGCCTGCAAAGAAACTGCGTTTCACAGGCCTTTGGAAGAGATGTTCCCGGTAGGCTGTAAGAGCACTGTGCAGAGAGAGTTGTTTCTTAGCTTCCCAAAGAGCTGGAAGCAAGATGCTGTGGGGCCCAACTCGCCCTTTGGAAAGAAGCCTGCACGTTGTGCCTTTCAGCTCTAGGGCAAAGTAGCACACCCAGAGCAGAAGTCCTACTTCAGCCAGATCAGGCCTGCAAAGAAACTGCGTTTCACAGGCCTTTGGAAGAGATGTTCCCGGTAGGCTGTAAGAGCACTGTGCAGAGCGAGTTGTTTCTTAGCTTCCCAAAGAGCTGGAAGCAAGATGCGGTGGGGCCCAACTCGCCCTTTGGAAAGAAGCCTGCACGTTGTCCCTTTCAGCTCTAGGGCAAAATAGCAAACCAGAGCAGACGTCCTACTTCAGCCAGATCAGGCCTGCAAAGAAACTGCGTTTCACAGGCCTTTGGAAGAGATGTTCCGGGTAGGCTGTAAGAGCACTGTGCAGAGCGAGTTGTTTCTTAGCTTCCCAAAGAGCTGGAAGCAAGATGCTCTGGGGCCCAACTCGCCCTTTGGAAAGAAGCCTGCACATTGTGCCTTTCAGCTCTAGGGCAATGTAGCACACCCAGAGCAGAAGTCCTACTTCAGCCAGATCAGGCCTGCAAAGATACTGCGTTTCACAGGCCTTTGGAAGAGATGTTCCCGGTAGGCTTTAAGAGCACTGTGCAGAGCGAGTTGTTTCTTAGCTTCCCAAAGAGCTGGAAGCAAGATGCTGTGGGGCCCAACTCGCCCCTTGGAAAGAAGCCCGCACGTTGTGCCTTTCAGCTCTAGGGCAATGTAGCACACCCAGAGCAGAAATCCTACTTCAGCCATATCAGGCCTGATAAGAAACTGCGTTTCAGAGGCCTTTGGAAGAGATGTTCCCGGTGGGGTGTAAGAGCACTGTGCAGAGCGAGTTGTTTCTTAGCTTCCCAAAGAGCTGGAAGCAAGATGCTGTGGGGACCAACTCGCCCTTTGGAAAGAAGCCTGCACGTTGGGCCTTTCAGCTCTAGGGCAATGTCACACACCCAGAGCAGAAGTCCTACTTCAGCCAGATCAGGCCTGCATAGACACTGCGTTTCACAGGCCTTTGGAAGAGATGTTCCCGGTAGGCTGTAAGAGCACTGTGCAGAGCGAGTTGTTTCTTAGCTTCCCAAAGAGCTGGAAGCAAGATGCTCTGGGGCCCAACTCGCCCTTTTGAAAGAAGCCTGCACGTTGTGCCTTTCAGCTCTAGGGCAAAATAGCAAACCAGAGCAGACGTCCTACTTCAGCCAGATCAGGCCTGCAAAGAAACTGCGTTTCACAGGCCTTTGGAAGAGATGTTCCGGGTAGGCTGTAAGAGCACTGTGCAGAGCGAGTTGTTTCTTAGCTTCCCAAAGAGCTGGAAGCAAGATGCTCTGGGGCCCAACTCGCCCTTTGGAAAGAAGCCTGCACGTTGTGCCTTTCAGCTCTAGGGCAAAATAGCAAACCAGAGCAGACGTCCTACTTCAGCCAGATCAGGCCTGCAAAGAAACTGCGTTTCACAGGCCTTTGGAAGAGATGTTCCGGGTAGGCTGTAAGAGCAGTGTGCAGAGCGAGTTGTTTCTTAGCTTCCCAAAGAGCTGGAAGCAAGATGCTCTGGGGCCCAACTCGCCCTTTGGAAAGAAGCCTGCACGTTGTGCCTTTCAGCTCTAGGGCAAAATAGCAAACCAGAGCAGACGTCCTACTTCAGCCAGATCAGGCCTGCAAAGAAACTGCGTTTCACAGGCCTTTGGAAGAGATGTTCCGGGTAGGCTGTAAGAGCACTGTGCAGAGCGAGTTGTTTCTTAGCTTCCCAAAGAGCTGGAAGCAAGATGCTGTGGGGCCCAACTCGCCCTTTGGAAAGAAGCCTGCACGTTGTGCCTTTCAGCTCTAGGGCAAAATAGCAAACCAGAGCAGACGTCCTACTTCAGCCAGATCAGGCCTGCAAAGAAACTGCGTTTCACAGGCCTTTGGAAGAGATGTTCCGGGTAGGCTGTAAGAGCACTGTGCAGAGCGAGTTGTTTCTTAGCTTCCCAAAGAGCTGGAAGCAAGATGATGTGGGGCCCAACTCGCCCTTTGGAAAGAAGCCTGCACGTTGTGCCTTTCAGCTCTAGGGCAAAATAGCAAACCAGAGCAGACGTCCTACTTCAGCCAGATCAGGCCTGCAAAGAAACTGCGTTTCACAGGCCTTTGGAAGAGATGTTCCGGGTAGGCTGTAAGAGCACTGTGCAGAGCGAGTTGTTTCTTAGCTTCCCAAAGAGCTGGAAGCAAGATGCTGTGGGGCCCAACTCGCCCTTTGGAAAGAAGCCTGCACGTTGTGCCTTTCAGCTCTAGGGCAATGTAGCACACGCAGAGCAGAAGTCCTACTTCAGCCAGATCAGGCCTGCAAAGACACTGCGTTTCACAGGCCTTTGGAAGAGATGTTCCCGGTAGGCTGTAAGAGCACTGGGCAGAGAGAGCTGTTTCTTAGCTTCCCAACGAGCTGGAAGCAAGATGCTGTGGGGCAAACTCGCCCTTTGGAAAGCAGCCTGCACGTTGTGCCTTTCAGCTCTAGGGCAATGTAGCACACCCAGAGCAGAAGTCCTACTTCAGCCAGATCAGGCCTGCAAAGAAACTGCGTTTCACAAGCCTTTGGAAGAGATGTTCCCGGTAGGTTGTAAGAGCACTGTGCAGAGCGAGTTGTTTCTTAGCTTCCCAAAGAGCTGGTAGCAAGATGCTGTGGGGCCCAACTCGCCCTTTGGAAAGAAGCCTGCACGTTGTGCCTTTCAGCTCTAGGGCAATGTAGCACACCCAGAGCAGAAGTCCTACTTCAGCCAGATCAGGACTGCAAAGTAACTGCGTTTCACATGCCTTTGGAAGAGATGTTCCCACTAGGCTGTAAGAGCACTGAGCAGAGCGATTTTTTTCTTAGCTTCCCAAAGAGCTGGAAGGAAGATGCTGTGGGGCCCAACTCGCCCTTTGGAAAGAAGCCTGCACGTTGTTCCTTTCAGCTCTAGGGCAATGTAGCACACCAAGAGCAGAAGTCCTACTTCAGACAGATCAGTCCTGCAAAGAAACTGCGTTTCACAGGCCTTTGGAAGAGATGTTCCCGGTAGGCTGTAAGAGCACTGTGCAGAGGGAGTGGTTTCTTAGCTTCCCAAAGAGCTGGAAGCAAGATTCTGTGGGGCCCAACTCGCTCCTTGGAAAGAAGCCTGCACGTTGTGCCTTTCAGCTCTAGGGCAAAGTAGCACACCCAGAGCAGAAGTCCTACTTCAGCCAGATCAGGCCTGCAAAGAAACATCGTTTCACAGGCCTTTGGAAGAGATGTTCCCGGTAGGCTGTAAGAGCGCTGGGCAGAGAGAGCTGTTTCTTAGATTCCCAAAGAGCTGGAAGCAAGATGCTGTGGGGCAAAGTCGCCCTTTGGAAAGCAGCCTGCACGTTGTGCCTTTCAGCTCTAGGGCAATGTAGCACACCCAGAGCAGAAGTCCTACTTCAGCCACATCAGGCCTGCAAAGAAACTGCGTTTCACAGGCCTTTGGAAGAGATGTTCCCGGTAGGCTGTAAGAGCACTGTGCAGAGCGAGTTGTTTCTTAGCTTCCCAAAGAGCTGGAAGCAAGATGCTGTGGGGCCCAGCTGGCGCTTTGGAAAGAAGCCTGCACGTTGTGCCTTTCAGCTCTATGGCAAAGTAGCACACACAGAAGTCCTACTTCAGCCAGATCAGGCCTGCATAGAAACTGCGTTTCACAGGCCTTTGGAAGAGATGTTCCCGGTAGGCTGTAAGAGCACTGTGCAGAGCGAGTTGTTTCTTAGCTTCCCAAAGAGCTGGAAGCAAGATGCTGTGGGGCCCAACTCACCCTTTGGAAAGAAGCCTGCACGTTGTGCCTTTCAGCTCTAGGTCAATGTAGCACACCCAGAGCAGAAGTCCTACTTCAGCCAGATCAGGCCTGCAAAGAATCTGCGTTTCACAGGCCCTTGGAAGAGATGTTCCCACTAGGCTGGAAGAGCACTGTGCAGAGCGAGTTGTTTCTTAGCTTCCCAAAGAGCTGGAAGCAAGATGCTGTGGGGCCCAACTCGCCCTTTGGAAAGAAGCCTGCACGTTGTGCCTTTCAGCTCTAGGGCAATGTAGCACACGAAGAGCAGAAGTGCTACTTCAGCCAGATCAGGCCTGCAAAGAAACTGCGTTTCACAGGCCTTTGGAAGAGATGTTCCCGGTAGGCTGTAAGAGCAATGTGCAGAGCGAGTTGTTTCTTAGCTTCCCAAAGAGCTGGAAGCAAGATGCTCTGGGGCCCAACTCGCCCGTTGGAAACAAGCCTGCACGTTGTGCCTTTCAGCTCTAGCGCAAAGTAGCAGACCCAGAGCAGAAGTCCTACTTCAGCCAGATCAGGCCTGCAAAGAATCTGCGTTTCACAGTCCTTTGGAAGAGATGTTCCCGGTAGGCTGTAAGAGCACTGTGCAGAGCGAGTTGTTTCTTAGCTTCCCAAAGAGCTGGAAGCAAGATGCTGTGGGGCCCAACTCGCCCTTTGGAAAGAAGACTGCACGTTGTGCCTTTCAGCTCTAGGGCAATGTAGCACACCCAGAGCAGAAGTCCAACTTCAGCCAGATCAGGCCTGCAAAGAAACTGTGTTTCACAGGCCTTTGGAAGAGATGTTCCCGGTAGGCTGTAAGAGCACTGTGCAGAGCGAGTTGTTTCTTAGCTTCCCAAAGAGCTGGAAGCAAGATGCTGTGGGGCCCAACTTGCCCTTTGGAAAGAAGCCTGCACGTTGTGCCTTTCAGCTCTAGGGCAAAGTAGCACACCCAGAGCAGAAGTCCTACTTCAGCCAGATCAGGCCTGCAAAGAAACTGCGTTTCACAGGCCTTTGGAAGAGATGTTCCCAGTAGGCTGTAAGAGCACTGTTCAGAGCGAGTTGTTTCTTAGCTTCCCAAAGAGCTGGAAGCAAGATGCTGTGGGGCCCAACTCGCCCTTTGGAAAGAAGCCTGCACGTTGTGCCTTTCAGCTCTAGCGCAAAGTAGCACACCCAGAGCAGAAGTCCTACTTCAGCCAGATCAGGCCTGCAAAGAAACTGCGTTACACATTCCTTTGGAAGAGATGTTCCCACTAGGCTGTAAGAGCACTGAGCAGAGCGAGTTGTTTCTTATCTTCCCAAAGAGCTGGAAGCAAGATGCTGTGGGGCCCAACTCGCCCTTTGGAAAGAAGCCTGCACGTTGTGCCTTTCAGCTCTAGGGCAATGTAGCACACCCAGAGCAGAAGTCCTACTTCAGCCAGATCAGGCCTGCAAAGAAACTGCGTTACACATGCCTTTGGAAGAGATGTTCCCACTAGGCTGTAAGAGCACTGAGCAGAGCGATTTGTTCTTTAGCTTCCCAAAGAGCTGAAAGGAAGATGCTGTGGGGCCCAACTCGCCCTTTGGAAAGAAGCCTGCACGTTGTTCCTTTCAGCTCTAGGGCAATGTAGCACACGAAGAGCAGAAGTCCTACTTCAGACAGATCAGTCCTGCAAAGAAACTGCGTTTCACAGGCCTTTGGAAGAGATGTTCCCGGTAGGCTGTAAGAGCACTGTGCAGAGCGAGTTGTTTCTTAGCTTCCCAAAGAGCTGGAAGCAAGATGCTGTGGGGCCCAACATGCCCTTTGGAAAGACGTCTGCACGTTGTGCCTTTCAGCTCTAGGGCAAAGTAGCACACCCAGAGCAGAAGTCCTACTTCAGCCAGATCAGGCCTGCAAAGAAACTGCGTTTCACAGGCTTTTGGAAGAGATGTTCCCGGTAGGCTGTAAGAGCACTGTGCAGAGCGAGTTGTTTCTTAGCTTCCCAAAGAGCTGGAAGCAAGATGCTGTGGGGCCCAACTCGCCCGTTGGAAAGAAGCCTGCACGTTGTGCCTTTCAGCTCTAGGGCAATGTAGCACACCCAGAGCAGAAGTCCTACTTTAGCCAGATCAGGCCTGCAAAGAAACTGCGTTACACATGCCTTTGGAAGAGATGTTCCCACTAGGCTGTAAGAGCACTGTGCAGAGGGAGTGGTTTCTTAGCTTCCCAAAGAGCTGGAAGCAAGATGCTGTGGGGCCCAACTCGCCCCTTGGAAAGAAGCCTGCACGTTGTGCCTTTCTGCTCTAGGGCAATGTAGCACACCCAGAGCAGAAGTCCTACTTCAGCCAGATCAGGCCTGCAAAGAAACTGAGTTACACAGGCCTTTGGAAGAGATCTTCCCGGTAGGCTGTAAGAGCACTGTGCAGAGCGAGTTGTTTCTTAGCTTCCCAAAGAGCTGGAAGCAAGATGCTGTGGGGCCCAACTCGCCCTTTGGAAAGAAGCCTGCACGTTGTGCCTTTCAGCTCTAGGGAAAAGTAGCACACCCAGAGCAGAAGTCCTACTTCAGCCAGATCAGGCCTGCAAAGAAACTGCGTTTCACAGGCCTTTGGAAGAGATGTTCCCGGTAGGCTGTAAGAGCACTGTGCAGAGAGAGTTGTTTCTTAGCTTCCCAAAGAGCTGGAAGCAAGATGCTGTGGGGCCCAACTCGCCCCTTGGAAAGAAGCCTGCACGTTGTGCCTTTCTGCTCTAGGGCAATGTAGCACACCCAGAGCAGAAGTCCTACTTCAGCCAGATCAGGCCTGCAAAGAAACTGAGTTACACAGGCCTTTGGAAGAGATCTTCCCGGTAGGCTGTAAGAGCACTGTGCAGAGCGAGTTGTTTCTTAGCTTCCAAAAGAGCTGGAAGCAAGATGCTGTGGGGCCCAACTCGCCCTTTGGAAAGAAGCCTGCACGTTGGGCCTTTCAGCTCTAGGGCAAAGTAGCACACCCAGAGCAGAAGTCCTACTTCAGCCAGATCAGGCCTGCAAAGAAACTGCGTTTCACAGGCCTTTGGAAGAGATGTTCCCGGTAGGCTGTAAGAGCACTGTGCAGAGAGAGTTGTTTCTTAGCTTCCCAAAGAGCTTGTAGCAAGATGCTGTGGGGCCCAACTCGCCCTTTGGAAAGAAGCCTGCACGTTGTGCCTTTCAGCTCTAGGGCAAAGTAGCACACCCAGAGCAGAAGTCCTACTTCAGCCAGATCAGGCCTGCAAAGAAACTGCGTTTCACAGGCCTTTGGAAGAGATGTTCCGGGTAGGCTGTAAGAGCACTGTGCAGAGCGAGTTGTTTCTTAGCTTCCCAAAGAGCTGGAAGCAAGATGCTGTGGGGCCCAACTCGCCCTTTGGAAAGAAGCCTGCACGTTGTGCCTTTCAGCTCTAGGGCAATGTAGCACACCCAGAGCAGAAGTCCTACTTCAGCCAGATCAGGCCTGCAAAGATACTGCGTTTCACAGGCCTTTGGAAGAGATGTTCCCGGTAGGCTTTAAGAGCACTGTGCAGAGCGAGTTGTTTCTTAGCTTCCCAAAGAGCTGGAAGCAAGATGCTGTGGGGCCCAACTCGCCCCTTGGAAAGAAGCCTGCACGTTGTGCCTTTCAGCTCTAGGGCAATGTAGCACACCCAGAGCAGAAATCCTACTTCAGCCATATCAGGCCTGATAAGAAACTGCGTTTCAGAGGCCTTTGGAAGAGATGTTCCCGGTGGGGTGTAAGAGCACTGTGCAGAGCGAGTTGTTTCTTAGCTTCCCAAAGAGCTGGAAGCAAGATGCTGTGGGGACCAACACGCCCTTTGGAAAGAAGCCTGCACGTTGGGCCTTTCAGCTCTAGGGCAATGTCACACACCCAGAGCAGAAGTCCTACTTCAGCCAGATCAGGCCTGCATAGACACTGCGTTTCACAGGCCTTTGGAAGAGATGTTCCCGGTAGGCTGTAAGAGCACTGTGCAGAGCGAGTTGTTTCTTAGCTTCCCAAAGAGCTGGAAGCAAGATGCTGTGGGGCCCAACTCGCCCTTTGGAAAGAAGCCTGCACGCTGTGCCTTTCAGCTCTAGGGCAATGTAGCACACCCAGAGCAGAAGTCCTACTTCAGCCAGATCAGGCCTGCAAAGAAACTGCGTTTCACAGGCCTTTGGAAGAGATGTTCCCGGTAGGTTGTAAGAGCACTGTGCAGAGCGAGTTGTTTCTTAGCTTCCCAAAGAGCTGGAAGCAAGATGCTGTGGGGCCCAACTCGCCCTTTGGATAGAAGCCTGCACGTTGTGCCTTTCAGCTCTAGGGCAAAGTAGCACACCCAGAGCAGAAGTCCTACTTCAGCCAGATCAGGCCTGCAAAGAAACTGCGTTTGACAGGCCTTTCGATGAGATGTTCCCGGTAGGCTGTAAGAGCACTGTGCAGAGCGAGTTGTTTCTTAGCTTCCCAAAGAGCTGGAAGCAAGATGCTGTGGGGCCCAACTCGCCCTTTGGAAAGAAGCCTGCACGTTGTGCCTTTCAGCTCTAGGGCAAAGTAGCACACCCAGAGCAGAAGTCCTACTTCAGCCAGATCAGGCCTGCAAAGAAACTGCGTTTGACAGGCCTTTGGAAGAGATGTTCCCGGTAGGCTGTAAGAGCACTGTGCAGAGCGAGTTGTTTCTTAGCTTCCCAAAGAGCTGGAAGCAAGATGCTGTGGGGCCCAACTCGCCCTTTGGAAAGAAGCCTGCACGTTGTGCCTTTCAGCTCTAGGGAAAAGTAGCACACCCAGAGCAGAAGTCCTACTTCAGCCAGATCAGGCCTGCAAAGAAACTGCGTTTCACAGGCCTTTGGAAGAGATGCTCCCGGTAGGCTGTAAGAGCACTGTGCAGAGCGAGTTGTTTCTTAGCTTCCCAAAGAGCTGGAAGCAAGATGCTCTGGGGCCCAACTCGCCCTTTTGAAAGAAGCCTGCACGTTGTGCCTTTCAGCTCTAGGGCAAAATAGCAAACCAGAGCAGACGTCCTACTTCAGCCAGATCAGGCCTGCAAAGAAACTGCGTTTCACAGGCCTTTGGAAGAGATGTTCCAGGTAGGCTGTAAGAGCAGTGTGCAGAGCGAGTTGTTTCTTAGCTTCCCAAAGAGCTGGAAGGAAGATGCTCTGGGGCCCAACTCGCCCTTTGGAAAGAAGCCTGCACGTTGTGCCTTTCAGCTCTAGGGCAAAATAGCAAACCAGAGCAGACGTCCTACTTCAGCCAGATCAGGCCTGCAAAGAAACTGCGTTTCACAGGCCTTTGGAAGAGATGTTCCGGGTAGGCTGTAAGAGCACTGTGCAGAGCGAGTTGCTTCTTAGCTTCCCAAAGAGCTGGAAGCAAGATGCTGTGGGGCCCAACTCGCCCTTTCGAAAGAAGCCTGCACGTTGTGCCTTTCAGCTCTAGGGCAAAATAGCAAACCAGAGCAGACGTCCTACTTCAGCCAGATCAGGCCTGCAAAGAAACTGCGTTTCACAGGCCTTTGGAAGAGATGTTCCGGGTAGGCTGTAAGAGCACTGTGCAGAGCGAGTTGTTTCTTAGCTTCCCAAAGAGCTGGAAGCAAGATGCTGTGGGGCCCAACTCGCCCTTTGGAAAGAAGCCTGCACGTTGTGCCTTTCAGCTCTAGGGCAAAATAGCAAACAAGAGCAGACGTCCTACTTCAGCCAGATCAGGCCTGCAAAGAAACTGCGTTTCACAGGCCTTTGGAAGAGATTTTCCGGGTAGGCTGTAAGAGCACTGGGCAGAGAGAGCTGTTTCTTAGCTTCCCAACGAGCTGGAAGCAAGATGCTGTGGGGCAAACTCGCCCTTTGGAAAGCAGCCTGCACGTTGTGCCTTTCAGCTCTAGGGCAATGTAGCACACCCAGAGCAGAAGTCCTACTTCAGCCAGATCAGGCCTGCAAAGAAACTGCGTTTCAGAGGCCTTTGGAAGAGATGTTCCCGGTAGGCTTTAAGAGCACTGTGCAGAGCGAGTTGTTTCTTAGCTTCCCAAAGAGCTGGAAGCAAGATGCTGTGGGGCCCAACTCGCCCTTTGGAAAGAAGCCTGCACGTTGTGCCTGTCAGCTCTAGGGCAATGTAGCACACCCAGAGCAGAAATCCTACTTCAGCCATATCAGGCCTGATAAGAAACTGCGTTTCACAGGCCTTTGGAAGAGATGTTCCCGGTGGGGTGTAAGAGCACTGTGCAGAGCGAGTTGTTTCTTAGCTTCCCAAAGAGCTGGAAGCAAGATGCTGTGGGGACCAACTCGCCCTTTGGAAAGAAGCCTGCACGTTGTGCCTTTCAGCTCTAGGGCAAAGTAGCACACCCAGAGCAGAAGTCCTACTTCAGCCAGATCAGGCCTGCATAGACACTGCGTTTCACAGGCCTTTGGAAGAGATGTTCCCGGTAGGCTGTAAGAGCACTGTGCAGAGCGAGTTGTTTCTTAGCTTCCCAAAGAGCTGGAAGCAAGATGCTGTGGGGACCAACTCGCCCTTTGGAAAGCAGCCTGCACGTTGTGCCTTTCAGCTCTAGGGCAATGTAGCACACCCAGAGCAGAAGTCCTACTTCAGCCAGATCAGGCCTGCAAAGAAACTGCGTTTCACAGGCTTTTGGAAGAGATGTTCCCGGTAGGTTGTAAGAGCACTGTGCAGAGCGAGTTGTTTCTTAGCTTCCCAAAGAGCTGGAAGCAAGATGCTGTGGGGCCCAACTCGCCCTTTGGAAAGAAGCCTGCGCGTTGTGCCTTTCAGCTCTAGGGCAAAGTAGCACACCCAGAGCAGAAGTCCTACTTCAGCCAGATCAGGCCTGCAAAGAAACTGCGTTTGACAGGCCTTTCGATGAGATGTTCCCAGTAGGCTGTAAGAGCACTGTGCAGAGCGAGTTGTTTCTTAGCTTCCCAAAGAGCTGGAAGCAAGATACTGTGGGGCCCAACTCGCCCTTTGGAAAGAAGCCTGCACGTTGTGCCTTTCATCTCTAGGGCAAAGTAGCACACCCAGAGCAGAAGTCCTACTTCAGCCAGATCAGGCCTGCAAAGAAACTGCGTTTCACAGGCCTTTGGAAGAGATGTTCCCGGTAGGCTGTAAGAGCACTGTGCAGAGCAAGTTGTTTCTTAGCTTCCCAAAGAGCTGGAAGCAAGATGCGGTGGGGCCCAACTCGCCCTTTGGAAAGAAGCCTGAAAGTTGTGCCTTTCAGCTCTAGGGCAAAATAGCAAACCAGAGCAGACGTCCTACTTCAGCCAGATCAGGCCTGCAAAGAAACTGCGTTACACATGCCTTTGGAAGAGATGTTCCCACTAGGCTGTAAGAGCACTGAGCAGAGCGATTTGTTTCTTAGCTTCCCAAAGAGCTGGAAGCAAGATGCTGTGGGGCCCAGCTGGCGCTTTGGAAAGAAGCCTGCACGTTGTGCCTTTCAGCTCTAGGGCAAAGTAGCACACACAGAAGTCCTACTTCAGCCAGATCAGGCCTGCAACGAAACTGCGTTTCACAGGCCTTTGGAAGAGATGTTCCTGGTAGGCTGTAAGAGCACTGTGCAGAGCGAGTTGTTTCTTAGCTTCCCAAAGAGCTGGAAGCAAGATGCTGTGGGGCCCAACTCGCCCTTTGGAAAGAAGCCTGCACGTTGTGCCTTTCAGCTCTAGGGCAATGCAGCACACCCATAGCAGAAGTCCTACTTCAGCCAGATCAGGCCTGCAAAGCAACTGCGTTTCACAGGCCTTTGGAAGAGATGTTCCCGGTAGGTTGTAAGAGCACTGTGCAGAGCGAGTTGTTTCTTAGCTCCCCAAAGTGCTGGAAGCAAGATGCTGTGGGGCCCAACTCGCCCCTTCGAAAGAAGCCTGCACGTTGTGCCTTTCAGCTCTAGGGCAATGTAGCACACCCAGAGCAGAAGTCCTACTTCAGCCAGATCAGGCCTGCAAAGAAACTGCGTTTCACAGGCCTTTGGAAGAGATGCTCCCGGTACGCTGTAAGAGCACTGTGCAGAGCGAGTTGTTTCTTAGCTTCCCAAAGAGCTGGAAGCAAGATGCTGTGGGGCCCAACTCGCCCTTTGGAAAGAAGCCTGCACGTTGTGTCTTTCAGCTCTAGGGCAATGTAGCACACCCAGAGCAGAAGTCCTACTTCAGCCAGATCAGGCCTGCAAAGAAACTGCGTTTCACAGGCCTTTGGAAGAGATGTTCCCGGGAGGCTGTAAGAGCACTGTGTAGAGCGAGTTGTTTCTTAGCTTCCCAAAGAGCTGGAAGCAAGATGCTGTGAGGCCCAACTCGCCCTTTGGAAAGCAGCCTGCACGTTGTGCCTTTCAGCTCTAGGGCAATGTAGCACACCCAGAGCAGAAGTCCTACTTCAGCCAGATCAGGCCTGCAAAGAAACTGCGTTTCACAGGCCTTTGGAAGAGATGCTCCCGGTAGGCTTTAAGAGCACTGTGCAGAGCGAGTTGTTTCTTAGCTTCCCAAAGAGCTGGAAGCAAGATGCTGTGGGGCCCAGCTGGCGCTTTGGAAAGAAGCCTGCACGTTGTGCCTTTCAGCTCTAGGGCAAAGTAGCACACCCAGAAGTCCTACTTCAGCCAGATCAGGCCTGCAAAGAAACTGCGTTTCACAGGCCTTTGGAAGAGATGTTCCCGGTAGGCTGTAATAGCACTGTGCAGAGCGAGTTGTTTCGTAGCTTCCCAAAGAGCTGGAAGCAAGATGCTGTGGGGCCCAACTCGCCCTTTGGAAAGAAGCCTGCACGTTGTGCCTTTCAGCTCTAGGGCAATGTAGCACACCCAGAGCAGAAGTCCTACTTCAGCCAGATCAGGCCTGCAAAGAATCTGCGTTTCACAGGCCCTTGGAAGAGATGTTCCCACTAGGCTGGAAGAGCACTGTGCAGAGCGAGTTGTTTCTTAGCTTCCCAAAGAGCTGGAAGCAAGATGCTGTGGGGCCCAACTCGCCCTTTGGAAAGAAGCCTGCACGTTGTGCCTTTCAGCTCTAGGGCAATGTAGCACACGCAGCGCAGAAGTGCTACTTCAGCCAGATCAGGCCTGCAAAGAAACTGCGTTTCACAGGCCTTTGGAAGAGATGTTCCCGGTAGGCTGTAAGAGCACTGTGCAGAGCGAGTTGTTTCTTAGCTTCCCAAAGAGCTGGAAGCAAGATGCTGTGGGGCCCAACTCGCCCTTTGGAAACAAGCCTGCACGTTGTGCCTTTCAGCTCTAGCGCAAAGCAGCAGACCCAGAGCAGAAGTCCTACTTCAGCCAGATCAGGCCTGCAAAGAAACTGCGTTTCACAGGCCTTTGGAAGAGATGTTCCCGGTAGGCTGTAAGAGCACTGTGCAGAGCGAGTTGTTTCTTAGCTTCCCAAAGAGCTGGAAGCAAGATGCTGTGGGGCCCAACTCGCCCTTTGGAAAGAAGCCTGCACGTTGTGCCTTTCAGCTCTAGCGCAAAGTAGTACACCCAGAGGTGAAGTCCTACTTCAGCCAGATCAGGCCTGCAAAGAAACTGCGTTACACATTCCTTTGGAAGAGATGTTCCCACTAGGCTGTAAGAGCACAGAGCAGAGCGAGTTGTTTCTTAGCTTCCCAATGAGCTGGAAGCAAGATGCTGTGGGGCCCCACTCGCCCTTTGGAAAGAAGCCTGCACGTTGTGCCTTTCAGCTCTTGGGCAATGTAGCACACCAAGAGCAGAAGTCCTACTTCAGCCAGATCAGGCCTGCAAAGAAACTGCGTTACACATGCCTTTGGAAGAGATGTTTCCACTAGGCTGTAAGAGCACTGAGCAGAGCGATTTGTTTCTTAGCTTCCCAAAGAGCTGGAAGGAAGATGCTGTGAGGCCCAACTCGCCCTTTGGAAAGAAGGCTGCACATTGTTCCTTTCAGCTCTAGGGCAATGTAGCACACCAAGAGCAGAAGTCCTACTTCAGACAGATCAGTCCTGCAAAGAAACTGCGTTTCACAGGCCTTTGGAAGAGATGTTCCCGGTAGGCTGTAAGAGCACTGTGCAGAGGGAGTTGTTTCTTAGCTTCCCAAAGAGCTGGAAGCAAGATGCTCTGGGGCCCAACTCGCCCCTTGGAAAGAAGCCTGCACGTTGTGACTTTCAGCTCTAGCGCAAAGTAGCACACCCAGAGCAGAAGTCCTACTTCAGCCAGATCAGGCCTGCAAAGAAACTGCGTTTCACAGGCCTTTGGAAGAGATGTTCCCGGTAGGCTGTAAGAGCACTGTGCAGAGCGAGTTGTTTCTTAGCTTCCCAAAGAGCTGGAAGCAAGATGCGGTGGGGCCCAACTCGCCCTTTGGAAAGAAGCCTGCACGTTGTGCCTTTCAGCTCTAGGGCAAAGTAGCAAACACAGAAGTCCTACTTCAGCCAGATCAGGCCTGCAAAGAAACTGCGTTTCACAGGCCTTTGGAAGAGATGTTCCCGGTAGGCTGTAAGAGCACTGTGCAGAGCGAGTTGTTTCTTAGCTTCCCAAAGAGCTGGAAGCAAGATGCTGTGGGGGCCAACTCGCCCTTTGGAAAGAAGCCTGCACGTTGGGCCTTTCAGCTCTAGGGCAATGTAGCACACCCAGAGCAGAAGTCCTACTTCAGCCAGATCAGGCCTGCAAAGAAATTTCGTTTCACAGGCCTTTGGAAGAGATGTTCCCGGTACGCTGTAAGAGCACTGTGCAGAGCGAGTTGTTTCTTAGCTTCCAAAAGAGCCGGAAGCAAGATGACGTGGGGCCCAACTCGCCCTTTGGATAGAAGCCTGCACGTTGGGCCTTTCAGCTCTAGGGCAATGTAGCACACCCTGAGCAGAAGTCCTACTTCAGCCAGATCAGGCCTGCAAAGAAACTGCGTTTCACAGACCTTTGGAAGAGATGTTCCCGGTAGGCTGTAAGAGCACTGTGCAGAGCGAGTTGTTTCTTAGCTTCCCAAAGAGCTGGAAGCAAGATGCTGTGGGGCCCAACTCGCCCTTTGGAAAGAAGCCTGCACGTTGTGAATTTCAGCTCTAGGGCAATGTAGCACACCCAGAGCAGAAGTCCTACTTCAGCCAGATCAGGCCTGCAAAGAAACTGCGTTTCACAGGCCTTTGGAAGAGATGTTCCCGGTAGGCTGTAAGAGCACTGTGCAGAGCGAGTTGTTTCTTAGCTTCCCAAAGAGCTGGAAGCAAGATGCTGTGGGGCCCAGCTGGCGCTTTGGAAAGAAGCCTGCACGTTGTGCCTTTCAGCTCTAGGGCAAAGTAGCACACACAGAAGTCCTACTTCAGCCAGATCAGGCCTGCAAAGAAACTGCGTTTCACAGGCCTTTGGAAGAGATGTTCCAGGTAGGCTGTAAGAGCACTGTGCAGAGCGAGTTGTTTCTTAGCTTCCCAAAGAGCTGGAAGCAAGATGCTGTGGGGACCAACTCGCCCTTTGGAAAGAAGCCTGCACGTTGTGCCTTTCAGCTCTAGGGCAATGTAGCACACCCAGAGCAGAAGTCCTACTTCAGCCAGATCAGGCCTGCAAAGAAACTGCGTTTCACAGGCCTTTGGAAGAGATGTTCCCGGTAGGCTGTAAGAGCAGTGTGCAGAGCGAGTTGTTTCTTAGCTTCCAAAAGAGCCGGAAGCAAGATGCTGTGGGGCCCAACTCGCCCTTTGGATAGAAGCCAACACGTTGGGCCTTTCAGCTCTAGGGCAATGTAGCACACCCAGAGCAGAAGTCCTACTTCAGCCAGATCAGGCCTGCAAAGAAACTGCGTTTCACAGACATTTGAAAGTGATGTTCCCGGTAGGCTGTAAGAGCACTGTGCTGAGCAGTTGTTTCTTAGCTTCCCAAAGAGCTGAAAGCAAGATGCTCTGGGGCCCAACTCGCCCTTTGGAAAGAAGCCTGCACGTTGTGCCTTTCAGCTCTAGGGCAATGTAGCACACCCAGAGCAGAAGTCCTACTTCAGCCAGATCAGGCCTGCAAAGAAACTGCGTTTCACAGGCCCTTGGAAGAGATGTTGCCACTAGGCTGGAAGAGCACTGTGCAGAGCGAGTTGTTTCTTAGCTTCCCAAAGCGTTGGAAGCAAGATGCTGTGGGGCCCAACTCGCCCTTTGGAAAGATGCCTGCACGTTGTGCCTTTCAGCTCTAGGGCAAAGTAGCACACCCAGAAGTCCTACTTCAGCCAGATCAGGCCTGCAAAGAAACTGCGTTTCACAGGCCTTTGGAAGAGATGTTCCCGGTAGGCTGTAAGAGCACTGTGCAGAGCGAGTTGTTTCTTAGCTTTCCAAAGAGCTGGAAGCAAGATGCTGTGGGGCCCAACTCGCCCTTTGGAAAGAAGCCTGCACGTTGTGCCTTTCAGCTCTAGCGCAAAGTAGCACACCCAGAGCAGAAGTCCTACTTCAGCCAGATCAGGCCTGCAAAGAAACTGCGTTACACATTCCTTTGGAAGAGATGTTCCCACTAGGCTGTAAGAGCACTGAGCAGAGCGAGTTGTTTCTTAGCTTCCCAATGAGCTGGAAGCAAGATGCTGTGGGGCCCAACTCGCCCTTTGGAAAGAAGCCTGCACGTTGTGCCTTTCAGCTCTTGGGCAATGTAGCACACCCAGAGCAGAAGTCCTACTTCAGCCAGATCAGGCCTGCAAAGAAACTGTGTTACACATGCCTTTGGAAGAGATGTTCCCACTAGGCTGTAAGAGCACTGAGCAGAGCGATTTGTTTCTTAGCTTCCCAAAGAGCTGGAAGCAAGATGCTGTGAGGCCCAACTCGCCCTTTGGAAAGAAGCCTGCACATTGTTCCTTTCAGCTCTAGGGCAATGTAGCACACCAAGAGCAGAAGTCCTACTTCAGACAGATCAGTCCTGCAAAGAAACTGCGTTTCACAGGCCTTTGGAAGAGATGTTCCCGGTAGGCTGTAAGAGCACTGTGCAGAGCGAGTTGTTTCTTAGCTTCCCAAAGAGCTGGAAGCAAGATGCTGTGGGGCCCAACTCGCCCCTTGGAAAGAAGCCTGCACGTTGTGACTTTCAGCTCTAGCGCAAAGTAGCACACCCAGAGCAGAAGTCCTACTTCAGCCAGATCAGGCCTGCAAAGAAACTGCGTTTCACAGGCCTTTGGAAGAGATGTTCCCGGTAGGCTGTAAGAGCACTGTGCAGAGCGAGTTGTTTCTTAGCTTCCCAAAGAGCTGGAAGCAAGATGCGGTGGGGCCCAACTCGCCCTTTGGAAAGAAGCCTGCACGTTGTGCCTTTCAGCTCTAGGGCAAAGTAGCAAACCACAGAAGTCCTACTTCAGCCAGATCAGGCCTGCAAAGAAATTGCGTTTCACAGGCCTTTGGAAGAGATGTTCCCGGTAGGCTGTAAGAGCACTGTGCAGAGCGAGTTGTTTCTTAGCTTCCCAAAGAGCTGGAAGCAAGATGCTGTGGGGCCCAACTCGCCCTTTGGAAAGAAGCCTGCACGTTGGGCCTTTCAGCTCTAGGGCAATGTAGCACACCCAGAGCAGAAGTCCTACTTCAGCCAGATCAGGCCTGCAAAGAAATTTCGTTTCACAGGCCTTTGGAAGAGATGTTCCCGGTACGCTGTAAGAGCACTGTGCAGAGCGAGTTGTTTCTTAGCTTCCAAAAGAGCCGGAAGCAAGATGACGTGGGGCCCAACTCGCCCTTTGGATAGAAGCCTGCACGTTGTGCCTTTCAGCTCTAGGGCAATGTAGCACACCCTGAGCAGAAGTCCTACTTCAGCCAGATCAGGCCTGCAAAGAAACTGCGTTTCACAGACCTTTGGAAGAGATGTTCCCGGTAGGCTGTAAGAGCACTGTGCAGGGCGAGTTGTTTCTTAGCTTCCCAAAGAGCTGGAAGCAAGATGCTGTGGGGCCCAACTCGCCCTTTGGAAAGAAGCCTGCACGTTGTGAATTTCAGCTCTAGGGCAAAGTAGCACACCCAGAGCAGAAGTCCTACTTCAGCCAGATCAGGCCTGCAAAGAAACTGCGTTTCACAGGCCTTTGGAAGAGATGTTCCCGGTAGGCTGTAAGAGCACTGTGCAGAGCGAGTTGTTTCTTAGCTTCCCAAAGAGCTGGAAGCAAGATGCTGTGGGGCCCAACTCGCGCTTTGGAAAGAAGCCTGCACGTTGTGCCTTTCAGCTCTAGGGCAAAGTAGCACACCAACAGAAGTCCTACTTCAGCCAGATCAGGCCTGCAAAGAAACTGCGTTTCACAGGCCTTTGGAAGAGATGTTCCCGGTAGGCTGTAAGAGCACTGTGCAGAGCGAGTTGTTTCTTAGCTTCCCAAAGAGCTGGAAGCAAGATGCTGTGGGGCCCAACTCGCCCTTTGGAAAGAAGCCTGCACGTTGTGCCTTTCAGCTCTAGGGCAAAGTAGCACACCCAGAGCAGAAGTCCTACTTCAGCCAGATCAGGCCTGCAAAGAAACTGCGTTTCACAGGCCTTTGGAAGAGATGTTCCCGGTAGGCTGTAAGAGCACTGTGCAGAGCGAGTTGTTTCTTAGCTTCCCAAAGCGTTGGAAGCAAGATGCTGTGGGGCCCAACTCGCCCTTTGGAAAGAAGCCTGCACGTTGTGCCTTTCAGCTCTAGGGCAAAGTAGCACACCCAGAAGTCCTACTTCAGCCAGATCAGGCCTGCAAAGAAACTGCGTTTCACAGGCCTTTGGAAGAGATGTTCCCGGTAGGCTGTAAGAGCACTGTGCAGAGCGAGTTGTTTCTTAGCTTTCCAAAGAGCTGGAAGCAAGATGCTGTGGGGCCCAACTCGCCCTTTGGAAAGAAGCCTGCACGTTGTGCCTTTCAGCTCTAGCGCAAAGTAGCACACCCAGAGCAGAAGTCCTACTTCAGCCAGATCAGGCCTGCAAAGAAACTGCGTTTCACATTCCTTTGGAAGAGATGTTCCCACTAGGCTGTAAGAGCACTGTGCAGAGCGAGTTGTTTCTTAGCTTCCCAATGAGCTGGAAGCAAGATGCTGTGGGGCCCAACTCGCCCTTTGGAAAGAAGCCTGCACGTTGTGCCTTTCAGCTCTTGGGCAATGTAGCACACCCAGAGCAGAAGTCCTACTTCAGCCAGATCAGGCCTGCAAAGAAACTGCGTTACACATGCCTTTGGAAGAGATGTTCCCACTAGGCTGTAAGAGCACTGTGCAGAGCGATTTGTTTCTTAGCTTCCCAAAGAGCTGGAAGCAAGATGCTGTGAGGCCCAACTCGCCCTTTGGAAAGAAGCCTGCACATTGTTCCTTTCAGCTCTAGGGCAATGTAGCACACCAAGAGCAGAAGTCCTACTTCAGACAGATCAGTCCTGCAAAGAAACTGCGTTTCACAGGCCTTTGGAAGAGATGTTCCCGGTAGGCTGTAAGAGCACTGTGCAGAGCGAGTTGTTTCTTAGCTTCCCAAAGAGCTGGAAGCAAGATGCTGTGGGGCCCAACTCGCCCCTTGGAAAGAAGCCTGCACGTTGTGACTTTCAGCTCTAGCGCAAAGTAGCACACCCAGAGCAGAAGTCCTACTTCAGCCAGATCAGGCCTGCAAAGAAACTGCGTTTCACAGGCCTTTGGAAGAGATGTTGACGGTAGGTTGTAAGAGCACTGTGCAGAGCGAGTTGTTTCTTAGCTTCCCAAAGAGCTGGAAGCAAGATGCTGTGGGGCCCAACTCGCCCTTTGGAAAGAAGCCTGCACGTTGTGCCTTTCAGCTCTAGGGCAAAGTAGCACACCAACAGAAGTCCTACTTCAGCCAGATCAGGCCTGCAAAGAAACTGCGTTTCACAGGCCTTTGGAAGAGATGTTCCCGGTAGGCTGTAAGAGCACTGTGCAGAGCGAGTTGTTTCTTAGCTTCCCAAAGAGCTGGAAGCAAGATGCTGTGGGGCCCAACTCGCCCTTTGGAAAGAAGCCTGCACGTTGGGCCTTTCAGCTCTAGGGCAATGTAGCACACCCAGAGCAGAAGTCCTACTTCAGCCAGATCAGGCCTGCAAAGAAATTTCGTTTCACAGGCCTTTGGAAGAGATGTTCCCGGTACGCTGTAAGAGCACTGTGCAGAGCGAGTTGTTTCTTAGCTTCCCAAAGAGCCGGAAGCAAGATGACGTGGGGCCCAACTCGCCCTTTGGAAAGAAGCCTGCACGTTGTGCCTTTCAGCTCTAGGGCAATGTAGCACACCCTGAGCAGAAGTCCTACTTCAGCCAGATCAGGCCTGCAAAGAAACTGCGTTTCACAGACCTTTGGAAGAGATGTTCCCGGTAGGCTGTAAGAGCACTGTGCAGGGCGAGTTGTTTCTTAGCTTCCCAAAGAGCTGGAAGCAAGATGCTGTGGGGCCCAACTCGCCCTTTGGAAAGAAGCCTGCACGTTGTGAATTTCAGCTCTAGGGCAATGTAGCACACCCAGAGCAGAAGTCCTACTTCAGCCAGATCAGGCCTGCAAAGAAACTGCGTTTCACAGGCCTTTGGAAGAGATGTTCCCGGTAGGCTGTAAGAGCACTGTGCAGAGCGAGTTGTTTCTTAGCTTCCCAAAGAGCTGGAAGCAAGATGCTGTGGGGCCCAACTCGCCCTTTGGAAAGAAGCCTGCACGTTGTGCCTTTCAGCTCTAGGGCAAAGTAGCACACCCAGACAGAAGTCCTACTTCAGCCAGATCAGGCCTGCAAAGAAACTGCGTTTCACAGGCCTTTGGAAGAGATGTTCCAGGTAGGCTGTAAGAGCACTGTGCAGAGCGAGTTGTTTCTTAGCTTCCCAAAGAGCTGGAAGCAAGATGCTGTGGGGCCCAACTCGCCCTTTGGAAAGAAGCCTGCACGTTGTGCCTTTCAGCTCTAGGGCAATGTAGCACACCCAGAGCAGAAGTCCTACTTCAGCCAGATCAGGCCTGCAAAGAAACTGCGTTTCACAGGCCTTTGGAAGAGATGTTCCCGGTAGGCTGTAAGAGCACTGTGCAGAGCGAGTTGTTTCTTAGCTTCCAAAAGAGCTGGAAGCAAGATGCTGTGGGGCCCAACTCGCCCTTTGGAAAGAAGCCTGCGCGTTGTGCCTTTCAGCTCTAGGGCAATGTAGCACACCCAGAGCAGAAGTCCTACTTCAGCCAGATCAGGCCTGCAAAGAAACTGCGTTTCACAGACCTTTGAAAGAGATGTTCCCGGTAGGCTGTAAGAGCACTGTGCAGAGCGAGTTGTTTCTTAGCTTCCCAAAGAGCTGAAAGCAAGATGCTGTGGGGCCCAACTCGCCCTTTGGAAAGAAGCCTGCACGTTGTGCCTTTCAGCTCTAGGGCAAAGTAGCACACCCAGAGCAGAAGTCCTACTTCAGCCAGATCAGGCCTGCAAAGAAACTGCGTTTCACAGGCCTTTGGAAGAGATGTTGCCACTAGGCTGTAAGAGCACTGTGCAGAGCGAGTTGTTTCTTAGCTTCCCAAAGAGCTGGAAGCAAGATGCTGTGGGGCCCAACTCGCCCTTTGGAAAGAAGCCTGCACGTTGTGCCTTTCAGCTCTAGGGCAAAGTAGCACACCCAGAGAAAGTCCTACTTCAGCCAGATCAGGCCTGCAAAGAAACTGCGTTTCACAGGCCTTTGGAAGAGATGTTCCCGGTAGGCTGTAAGAGCACTGTGCAGAGCGAGTTGTTTCTTAGCTTCCCAAAGAGCTGGAAGCAAGATGCTGTGGGGCCCAACTCGCCCTTTGGAAAGAAGCCTGCACGTTGTGCCTTTCAGCTCTAGGGCAAAGTAGCACACCCAGAGCAGAAGTCCTACTTCAGCCAGATCAGGCCTGCAAAGAAACTGCGTTTAACAGGCCTTTGGAAGACATGTTCCCGGTAGGCTGTAAGAGCACTGTGCAGAGCGAGTTGTTTCTTAGCTTCCCAAAGAGCTGGAAGCAAGATGCTGTGGGGCACAACTCGCCCTTTGGAAAGAAGCCTGCACGTTGTGCCTTTCAGCTCTAGGGCAAAGTAGCACACCCAGAGCAGAAGTCCTACTTCAGCCAGATCAGGCCTGCAAAGAAACTGCGTTTCACAGGCCTTTGGAAGAGATGTTCCCGGTAGGCTGTAAGAGCACTGTGCAGAGCGAGTTGTTTCTTAGCTTCCCAAAGAGCTGGAAGCAAGATGCTGTGGGGCCCAACTCGCCCTTTGGAAAGAAGCCTGCACGTTGTGCCTTTCAGCTCTAGGGCAAAATAGCACACCCAGAGCAGAAGTCCTACTTCAGCCAGATCAGGCCTGCAAAGAAACTGCGTTTCACAGGCCTTTGGAAGAGATGTTCCCGTTAGGCTGTAAGAGCACTGTGCAGAGCGAGTTGTTTCTTAGCTTCCCAAAGAGCTGGAAGCAAGATGCTGTGGGGCCCAACTCGCCCTTTGGAAAGAAGCCTGCACGTTGTGCCTTTCAGCTCTAGGGCAAAGTAGCACACCCAGAGCAGAAGTCCTACTTCAGCCAGATCAGGCCTGCAAAGAAACTGCGTTTCACAGGCCTTTGGAAGAGATGTTCCCGGTAGGCTGTAAGAGCACTGTGCAGAGAGAGTTGTTTCTTAGCTTCCCAAAGAGCTGGAAGCAAGATGCTGTGGGGCCCAACTCGCCCTTTGGAAAGAAGCCTGCACGTTGTGCCTTTCAGCTCTAGGGCAAAGTAGCACACCCAGAGCAGAAGTCCTACTTCAGCCAGATCAGGCCTGCAAAGAAACTGCGTTTCACAGGCCTTTGGAAGAGATGTTGCCACTAGGCTGTAAGAGCACTGTGCAGAGCGAGTTGTTTCTTAGCTTCCCAAAGAGCTGGAAGCAAGATGCTGTGGGGCCCAACTCGCCCTTTGGAAAGAAGCCTGCACGTTGTGCCTTTCAGCTCTAGGGCAAAGTAGCACACCCAGAAGTCCTACTTCAGCCAGATCAGGCCTGCAAAGAAACTGCGTTTCACAGGCCTTTGGAAGAGATGTTCCCGGTAGGCTGTAAGAGCACTGTGCAGAGCGAGTTGTTTCTTAGCTTCCCAAAGAGCTGGAAGCAAGATGCTGTGGGGCCCAACTCGCCCTTTGGAAAGAAGCCTGCACGTTGTGCCTTTCAGCTCTAGGGCAAAGTAGCACACCCAGAGCAGAAGTCCTACTTCAGCCAGATCAGGCCTGCAAAGAAACTGCGTTTAACAGGCCTTTGGAAGACATGTTCCCGGTAGGCTGTAAGAGCACTGTGCAGAGCGAGTTGTTTCTTAGCTTCCCAAAGAGCTGGAAGCAAGATGCTGTGGGGCCCAACTCGCCCTTTGGAAAGAAGCCTGCACGTTGTGCCTTTCAGCTCTAGGGCAAAGTAGCACACCCAGAGCAGAAGTCCTACTTCAGCCAGATCAGGCCTGCAAAGAAACTGCGTTTCACAGGCCTTTGGAAGAGATGTTCCCGGTAGGCTGTAAGAGCACTGTGCAGAGCGAGTTGTTTCTTAGCTTCCCAAAGAGCTGGAAGCAAGATGCTGTGGGGCCCAACTCGCCCTTTGGAAAGAAGCCTGCACGTTGTGCCTTTCAGCTCTAGGGCAAAGTAGCACACCCAGAGCAGAAGTCCTACTTCAGCCAGATCAGGCCTGCAAAGAAACTGCGTTTCACAGGCCTTTGGAAGAGATGTTCCCGGTAGGCTGTAAGAGCACTGTGCAGAGCGAGTTGTTTCTTAGCTTCCCAAAGAGCTGGAAGCAAGATGCTGTGGGGCCCAACTCGCCCTTTGGAAAGAAGCCTGCACGTTGTGCCTTTCAGCTCTAGGGCAAAGTAGCACACCCAGAGCAGAAGTCCTACTTCAGCCAGATCAGGCCTGCAAAGAAACTGCGTTTCACAGGCCTTTGGAAGAGATGTTCCCGGTAGGCTGTAAGAGCACTGTGCAGAGCGAGTTGTTTCTTAGCTTCCCAAAGAGCTGGAAGCAAGATGCTGTGGGGCCCAACTCGCCCTTTGGAAAGAAGCCTGCACGTTGTGCCTTTCAGCTCTAGGGCAAAGTAGCACACCCAGAGCAGAAGTCCTACTTCAGCCAGATCAGGCCTGCAAAGAAACTGCGTTTCACAGGCCTTTGGAAGAGATGTTCCCGGTAGGCTGTAAGAGCACTGTGCAGAGCGAGTTGTTTCTTAGCTTCCCAAAGAGCTGGAAGCAAGATGCTGTGGGGCCCAACTCGCCCTTTGGAAAGAAGCCTGCACGTTGTGCCTTTCAGCTCTAGGGCAAAGTAGCACACCCAGAGCAGAAGTCCTACTTCAGCCAGATCAGGCCTGCAAAGAAACTGCGTTTCACAGGCCTTTGGAAGAGATGTTCCCGGTAGGCTGTAAGAGCACTGTGCAGAGCGAGTTGTTTCTTAGCTTCCCAAAGAGCTGGAAGCAAGATGCTGTGGGGCCCAACTCGCCCTTTGGAAAGAAGCCTGCACGTTGTGCCTTTCAGCTCTAGGGCAAAGTAGCACACCCAGAGCAGAAGTCCTACTTCAGCCAGATCAGGCCTGCAAAGAAACTGCGTTTCACAGGCCTTTGGAAGAGATGTTCCCGGTAGGCTGTAAGAGCACTGTGCAGAGCGAGTTGTTTCTTAGCTTCCCAAAGAGCTGGAAGCAAGATGCTGTGGGGCCCAACTCGCCCTTTGGAAAGAAGCCTGCACGTTGTGCCTTTCAGCTCTAGGGCAAAGTAGCACACCCAGAGCAGAAGTCCTACTTCAGCCAGATCAGGCCTGCAAAGAAACTGCGTTTCACAGGCCTTTGGAAGAGATGTTCCCGGTAGGCTGTAAGAGCACTGTGCAGAGCGAGTTGTTTCTTAGCTTCCCAAAGAGCTGGAAGCAAGATGCTGTGGGGCCCAACTCGCCCTTTGGAAAGAAGCCTGCACGTTGTGCCTTTCAGCTCTAGGGCAAAGTAGCACACCCAGAGCAGAAGTCCTACTTCAGCCAGATCAGGCCTGCAAAGAAACTGCGTTTCACAGGCCTTTGGAAGAGATGTTGCCACTAGGCTGTAAGAGCACTGTGCAGAGCGAGTTGTTTCTTAGCTTCCCAAAGAGCTGGAAGCAAGATGCTGTGGGGCCCAACTCGCCCTTTGGAAAGAAGCCTGCACGTTGTGCCTTTCAGCTCTAGGGCAAAGTAGCACACCCAGAGCAGAAGTCCTACTTCAGCCAGATCAGGCCTGCAAAGAAACTGCGTTTCACAGGCCTTTGGAAGAGATGTTCCCGGTAGGCTGTAAGAGCACTGTGCAGAGCGAGTTGTTTCTTAGCTTCCCAAAGAGCTGGAAGCAAGATGCTGTGGGGCCCAACTCGCCCTTTGGAAAGAAGCCTGCACGTTGTGCCTTTCAGCTCTAGGGCAAAGTAGCACACCCAGAGCAGAAGTCCTACTTCAGCCAGATCAGGCCTGCAAAGAAACTGCGTTTCACAGGCCTTTGGAAGACATGTTCCCGGTAGGCTGTAAGAGCACTGTGCAGAGCGAGTTGTTTCTTAGCTTCCCAAAGAGCTGGAAGCAAGATGCTGTGGGGCCCAACTCGCCCTTTGGAAAGAAGCCTGCACGTTGTGCCTTTCAGCTCTAGGGCAAAGTAGCACACCCAGAGCAGAAGTCCTACTTCAGCCAGATCAGGCCTGCAAAGAAACTGCGTTTCACAGGCCTTTGGAAGAGATGTTCCCGGTAGGCTGTAAGAGCACTGTGCAGAGCGAGTTGTTTCTTAGCTTCCCAAAGAGCTGGAAGCAAGATGCTGTGGGGCCCAACTCGCCCTTTGGAAAGAAGCCTGCACGTTGTGCCTTTCAGCTCTAGGGCAAAGTAGCACACCCAGAGCAGAAGTCCTACTTCAGCCAGATCAGGCCTGCAAAGAAACTGCGTTTCACAGGCCTTTGGAAGAGATGTTCCCGTTAGGCTGTAAGAGCACTGTGCAGAGCGAGTTGTTTCTTAGCTTCCCAAAGAGCTGGAAGCAAGATGCTGTGGGGCCCAACTCGCCCTTTGGAAAGAAGCCTGCACGTTGTGCCTTTCAGCTCTAGGGCAAAGTAGCACACCCAGAGCAGAAGTCCTACTTCAGCCAGATCAGGCCTGCAAAGAAACTGCGTTTCACAGGCCTTTGGAAGAGATGTTCCCGGTAGGCTGTAAGAGCACTGTGCAGAGCGAGTTGTTTCTTAGCTTCCCAAAGAGCTGGAAGCAAGATGCTGTGGGGCCCAACTCGCCCTTTGGAAAGAAGCCTGCACGTTGTGCCTTTCAGCTCTAGGGCAAAGTAGCACACCCAGAGCAGAAGTCCTACTTCAGCCAGATCAGGCCTGCAAAGAAACTGCGTTTCACAGGCCTTTGGAAGAGATGTTCCCGGTAGGCTGTAAGAGCACTGTGCAGAGCGAGTTGTTTCTTAGCTTCCCAAAGAGCTGGAAGCAAGATGCTGTGGGGCCCAACTCGCCCTTTGGAAAGAAGCCTGCACGTTGTGCCTTTCAGCTCTAGGGCAAAGTAGCACACCCAGAGCAGAAGTCCTACTTCAGCCAGATCAGGCCTGCAAAGAAACTGCGTTTCACAGGCCTTTGGAAGAGATGTTCCCGGTAGGCTGTAAGAGCACTGTGCAGAGCGAGTTGTTTCTTAGCTTCCCAAAGAGCTGGAAGCAAGATGCTGTGGGGCCCAACTCGCCCTTTGGAAAGAAGCCTGCACGTTGTGCCTTTCAGCTCTAGGGCAAAGTAGCACACCCAGAGCAGAAGTCCTACTTCAGCCAGATCAGGCCTGCAAAGAAACTGCGTTTCACAGGCCTTTGGAAGAGATGTTCCCGGTAGGCTGTAAGAGCACTGTGCAGAGCGAGTTGTTTCTTAGCTTCCCAAAGAGCTGGAAGCAAGATGCTGTGGGGCCCAACTCGCCCTTTGGAAAGAAGCCTGCACGTTGTGCCTTTCAGCTCTAGGGCAAAGTAGCACACCCAGAGCAGAAGTCCTACTTCAGCCAGATCAGGCCTGCAAAGAAACTGCGTTTCACAGGCCTTTGGAAGAGATGTTCCCGGTAGGCTGTAAGAGCACTGTGCAGAGCGAGTTGTTTCTTAGCTTCCCAAAGAGCTGGAAGCAAGATGCTGTGGGGCCCAACTCGCCCTTTGGAAAGAAGCCTGCACGTTGTGCCTTTCAGCTCTAGGGCAAAGTAGCACACCCAGAGCAGAAGTCCTACTTCAGCCAGATCAGGCCTGCAAAGAAACTGCGTTTCACAGGCCTTTGGAAGAGATGTTCCCGGTAGGCTGTAAGAGCACTGTGCAGAGCGAGTTGTTTCTTAGCTTCCCAAAGAGCTGGAAGCAAGATGCTGTGGGGCACAACTCGCCCTTTGGAAAGAAGCCTGCACGTTGTGCCTTTCAGCTCTAGGGCAAAGTAGCACACCCAGAGCAGAAGTCCTACTTCAGCCAGATCAGGCCTGCAAAGAAACTGCGTTTCACAGGCCTTTGGAAGAGATGTTCCCGGTAGGCTGTAAGAGCACTGTGCAGAGCGAGTTGTTTCTTAGCTTCCCAAAGAGCTGGAAGCAAGATGCTGTGGGGCCCAACTCGCCCTTTGGAAAGAAGCCTGCACGTTGTGCCTTTCAGCTCTAGGGCAAAGTAGCACACCCAGAGCAGAAGTCCTACTTCAGCCAGATCAGGCCTGCAAAGAAACTGCGTTTCACAGGCCTTTGGAAGAGATGTTCCCGGTAGGCTGTAAGAGCACTGTGCAGAGCGAGTTGTTTCTTAGCTTCCCAAAGAGCTGGAAGCAAGATGCTGTGGGGCCCCACTCGCCCTTTGGAAAGAAGCCTGCACGTTGTGCCTTTCAGCTCTAGGGCAAAGTTGCACACCCAGAGCAGAAGTCCTACTTCAGCCAGATCAGGCCTGCAAAGAAACTGCGTTTCACAGGCCTTTGGAAGAGATGTTCCCGGTAGGCTGTAAGAGCACTGTGCAGAGCGAGTTGTTTCTTAGCTTCCCAAAGAGCTGGAAGCAAGATGCTGTGGGGCCCAACTCGCCCTTTGGAAAGAAGCCTGCACGTTGTGCCTTTCAGCTCTAGGGCAAAGTAGCACACCCAGAGCAGAAGTCCTACTTCAGCCAGATCAGGCCTGCAAAGAAACTGCGTTTCACAGGCCTTTGGAAGAGATGTTCCCGGTAGGCTGTAAGAGCACTGTGCAGAGCGAGTTGTTTCTTAGCTTCCCAAAGAGCTGGAAGCAAGATGCTGTGGGGCCCAACTCGCCCTTTGGAAAGAAGCCTGCACGTTGTGCCTTTCAGCTCTAGGGCAAAGTAGCACACCCAGAGCAGAAGTCCTACTTCAGCCAGATCAGGCCTGCAAAGAAACTGCGTTTCACAGGCCTTTGGAAGAGATGTTCCCGGTAGGCTGTAAGAGCACTGTGCAGAGCGAGTTGTTTCTTAGCTTCCCAAAGAGCTGGAAGCAAGATGCTGTGGGGCCCAACTCGCCCTTTGGAAAGAAGCCTGCACGTTGTGCCTTTCAGCTCTAGGGCAATGTAGCACACCCAGAGCAGAAGTCCTACTTCAGCCAGATCAGGCCTGCAAAGAAACTGCGTTTCACAGGCCTTTGGAAGAGATGTTCCCGGTAGGCTGTAAGAGCACTGTGCAGAGTGAGTTGTTTCTTAGCTTCCCAAAGAGCTGGAAGCAAGATGCTGTGGGGCCCAACTCGCCCTTTGGAAAGAAGCCTGCACGTTGTGCCTTTCAGCTCTAGGGCAAAGTAGCACACCCAGAGCAGAAGTCCTACTTCAGCCAGATCAGGCCTGCAAAGAAACTGCGTTTCACAGGCCTTTGGAAGAGATGTTCCCGGTAGGCTGTAAGAGCACTGTGCAGAGCGAGTTGTTTCTTAGCTTCCCAAAGAGCTGGAAGCAAGATGCGGTGGGGCCCAACTCGCCCTTTGGAAAGAAGCCTGCACGTTGTGCCTTTCAGCTCTAGGGCAAAGTAGCACACCAGAGCAGAAGTCCTACTTCAGCCAGATCAGGCCTGCAAAGAAACTGCGTTTCACAGGCCTTTGGAAGAGATGTTCCCGGTAGGCTGTAAGAGCACTGTGCAGAGCGAGTTGTTTCTTAGCTTCCCAAAGAGCTGGAAGCAAGATGCTGTGGGGCCCAACTCGCCCTTTGGAAAGAAGCCTGCACGTTGTGCCTTTCAGCTCTAGGGCAATGTAGCACACCCAGAGCAGAAGTTCTACTTCAGCCAGATCAGGCCTGCAAACACACTGCGTTTCACAGGCCTGTGGAAGAGATGTTCCCGGTAGACTGTAAGAGCACTGTGCAGAGCGAGTTGTTTCTTAGCTTCCCAAAGAGCTGGAAGCAAGATGCTGTGGGGCCCAACTCGCCCTTTGGAAAGAAGCCTGCACGTTGTGCCTTTCAGCTCTAGGGCAAATTAGCACACTCAGAGCAGAAGTCCTACTTCAGCCAGATCAGGCCTGCAAAGAAACTGCGTTTCACAGGCCTTTGGAAGAGATGTTCCGGGTAGGCTGTAAGAGCACTGGGCAGAGAGAGTTGATTCTTAGCTTCCCAGCGAGCTGGAAGCAAGATGCTGTGGGGCAAACTCGCCCTTTGGAAAGCAGCCTGCACGTTGTGCCTTTCAGCTCTAGGGCAATGTAGCACACCCAGAGCAGAAGTACTACTTCAGCCAGATCTGGCCTGCATAGAAACAGCGTTTCACAGGCCTTTGGAAGAGATGTTCTCGGTAGGCTGTAAGAGCACTGTGCAGAGCGAGTTGTTTCTTAGCTTCCCAAAGATCTGGAAGCAAGATGCGGTGGGGCCCAACTCGCCCTTTGGAAAGAAGCCTGCACGTTGTGCCTTTCAGCTCTAGGGCAAAATAGCAAACCAGAGCAGAAGTCCTACTTCAGCCAGATCAGGCCTGCAAAGAAAGTGCGTTTCCAGGCCTTTGGAAGAGATGTTCCGGGTAGGCTGTAAGAGCGCTGTGCAGAGCGGGTTGTTTCTTAGCTTCCCAAAGAGCTGGAAGCAAGATGCTGTGGGGCCCCACTCACCCTTTGGAAAGAAGCCTGCACGTTGTGCCTTTCAGCTGTAGGGCAATGTTGCACAACCAGAGCAGAAGTCCTACTTCAGCCAGATCAGGCCTGCAAAGACACTGCGTGTCACAGGCCTTTGGAAGAGATGTACCCGGTAGGCTGTAAGAGCACTGTGCAGAGCGAGTTGTTTCTTCGCTTCCCAAAGAGCTGGAAGCAAGATGCTGTGGGGCCCAACTCGCCCTTTGGAAAGAAGCCTGCACGTTATGCCTTTCAGCTCTAGGGCAATGTAGCACACCCAGAGCAGAAATCCTACTTCAGCCATATCAGGCCTGATAAGAAACTGCGTTTCACAGGCCTTTGGAAGAGATGTTCCCGGTGGGGTGTAAGAGCACTGTGCAGAGCGAGTTGTTTCTTAGCTTCCCAAAGAGCTGGAAGCAAGATGCTGTGGGGACCAACTAGCCCTTTGGAATGAAGCCTGCACGTTGGGCCTTTCAGCTCTAGGGCAATGTCACACACCCAGAGCAGAAGTCCTACTTCAGCCAGATCAGGCCTGCATAGACACTGCGTTTCACAGGCCTTTGGAAGAGATGTTCCCGGTAGGCTGTAAGAGCACTGTGCAGAGCGAGTTGTTTCTTAGCTTCCCAAAGAGCTGGAAGCAAGATGCTGTGGGGACCAACTCGCCCTTTGGAAAGAAGCCTGCACGCTGTGCCTTTCAGCTCTAGGGCAATGTAGCACACCCAGAGCAGAAGTCCTACTTCAGCCAGATCAGGCCTGCAAAGAAACTGCGTTTCACAGGCCTTTGGAAGAGATGTTCCCGGTAGGCTGCAAGAGCACTGTGCAGAGCGAGTTGTTTCTTAGCTTCCCAAAGAGCTGGAAGCAAGATGCGGTGGGGCCCAACTCGCCCTTTGGAAAGAAGCCTGCACGTTGTGCCTTTCAGCTCTAGGGCAAAATAGCAAACCAGAGCAGACGTCCTACTTCAGCCAGATCAGGCCTGCAAAGAAACTGCGTTTCACAGGCCTTTGGAAGAGTGTTCCGGGTAGGCTGTAAGAGCACTGTGCAGAGCGAGTTGTTTCTTAGCTTCCCAAAGAGCTGGAAGCAAGATGCTGTGGGGCCCAACTCGCCCTTTGGAAAGAAGCCTGCACGTTGTGCCTTTCAGCTCTAGGGCAATGTAGCACACCCAGTGCAGAAGTTCTACTTCAGCCAGATCAGGCCTGCAAACACACTGCGTTTCACAGGCCTGTGGAAGAGATGTTCCCGGTAGACTGTAAGAGCACTGTGCAGAGCGAGTTGTTTCTTAGCTTCCCAAAGAGCTGGAAGCAAGATGCTGTGGGGCCCAACTCGCCCTTTGGAAAGAAGCCTGCACGTTGTGCCTTTCAGCTCTAGGGCAAATTAGCACACTCAGAGCAGAAGTCCTACTTCAGCCAGATCAGGCCTGCAAAGAAACTGCGTTTCACAGGCCTTTGGAAGAGATGTTCCGGGTAGGCTGTAAGAGCACTGGGCAGAGAGAGATGATTCTTAGCTTCCCAGCGAGCTGGAAGCAAGATGCTGTGGGGCAAACTCGCCCTTTGGAAAGCAGCCTGCACGTTGTGCCTTTCAGCTCTAGGGCAATGTAGCACACCCAGAGCAGAAGTACTACTTCAGCCAGATCTGGCCTGCATAGAAACAGCGTTTCACAGGCCTTTGGAAGAGATGTTCTCGGTAGGCTGTAAGAGCACTGTGCAGAGCGAGTTGTTTCTTAGCTTCCCAAAGATCTGGAAGCAAGATGCGGTGGGGCCCAACTCGCCCTTTGGAAAGAAGCCTGCACGTTGTGCCTTTCAGCTCTAGGGCAAAATAGCAAACCAGAGCAGAAGTCCTACTTCTGCCAGATCAGGCCTGCAAAGAAACTGCGTTTCCAGGCCTTTGGAAGAGATGTTCCGGGTAGGCTGTAAGAGCGCTGTGCAGAGCGGGTTGTTTCTTAGCTTCCCAAAGAGCTGGAAGCAAGATGCTGTGGGGCCCCACTCACCCTTTGGAAAGAAGCCTGCACGTTGTGCCTTTCAGCTGTAGGGCAATGTTGCACAACCAGAGCAGAAGTCCTACTTCAGCCAGATCAGGCCTGCAAAGACACTGCGTGTCACAGGCCTTTGGAAGAGATGTACCCGGTAGGCTGTAAGAGCACTGTGCAGAGCGAGTTGTTTCTTCGCTTCCCAAAGAGCTGGAAGCAAGATGCTGTGGGGCCCAACTCGCCCTTTGGAAAGAAGCCTGCACGTTATGCCTTTCAGCTCTAGGGCAATGTAGCACACCCAGAGCAGAAATCCTACTTCAGCCAGATCAGGCCTGCTAAGAAACTGCGTTTCACAGGCCTTTGGAAGAGATGTTCCCGGTGGGCTGTAAGAGCACTGTGCAGAGCGAGTTGTTTCTTAGCTTCCCAAAGAGCTGGAAGCAAGATGCTGTGGGGCCCAACTAGCCCTTTGGAAAGAAGCCTGCACGTTGGGCCTTTCAGCTCTAGGGCAATGTCACACACCCAGAGCAGAAGTCCTACTTCAGCCAGATCAGGCCTGCAAAGACACTGCGTTTCACAGGCCTTTGGAAGAGATGTTCCCGGTAGGCTGTAAGAGCACTGTGCAGAGCGAGTTGTTTCTTAGCTTCCCAAAGAGCTGGAAGCAAGATGCTGTGGGGACCAACTCGCCCTTTGGAAAGAAGCCTGCACGCTGTGCCTTTCAGCTCTAGGGCAATGTAGCACACCCAGAGCAGAAGTCCTACTTCTGCCAGATCAGGCCTGCAAAGAAACTGCGTTTCACAGGCCTTTGGAAGAGATGTTCCCGGTAGGTTGTAAGAGCACTGTGCAGAGTGAGTTGTTTCTTAGCTTCCCAAAGAGCTGGAAGCAAGATGCTGTGGGGCCCAACTCGCCCTTTGGAAAGAAGCCTGCACGTTGTGCCTTTCCGCTCTAGGGCAAAGTAGCACACCCAGAGCAGAAGTCCTACTTCAGCCAGATCAGGCCTGCAAAGAAACTCGTTTCACAGGCCTTTCGAAGAGATGTTCCCGGTAGGATGTAAGAGCACTGTGCAGAGCGAGTTGTTTCTTAGCTTCCCAAAGAGCTGGAAGCAAGATGCTGTGGGGCCCAACTCGCCCTTTGGAAAGAAGCCTGCACGTTGTGCCTTTCAGCTCTAGGGCAAAGTAGCACACCCAGAGCAGAAGTCCTACTTCAGCCAGATCAGGCCTACAAAGAAACTGCGTTTCACAGGCCTTTCGAAGAGATGTTCCCGGTAGGCTGTAAGAGCACTGTGCAGAGTGAGTTGTTTCTTAGCTTCCCAAAGAGCTGGAAGCAAGATGCTGTGGGGCCCAACTCGCCCTTTGGAAAGAAGCCTGCACCTTGTGCCTTTCAGCTCTAGGGCAAAGTAGCAGACCCAGAGCAGAAGTCCTACTTCAGCCAGATCAGGCCTGCAAAGAAACCGCGTTTCACAGGCCTTTGGAAGAGATGTTCCCGGTAGGCTGTAAGAGCACTGTGCAGAGCGAGTTGTTTCTTAGCTTCCCAAAGAGCTGGAAGCAAGATGCTGTGGGGCCCAACTCGCCCTTTGGAAAGAAGCCTGCACGTTGTGCCTTTCAGCTCTAGGGCAATGTAGCACACCCAGAGCAGAAGTCCTACTTCAGCCAGATCAGGCCTGCAAAGAAACTGCGTTTCACAGGCCTTTGGAAGAGATGTTCCCGGTAGGCTTTAAGAGCACTGTGCAGAGCGAGTTGTTTCTTAGCTTCCCAAAGAGCTGGAAGCAAGATGGTGTGGGGCCCAACACGCCCCTTGGAAAGAAGCCTGCACGTTGTGCCTTTCAGCTCTAGGGCAATGTAGCACACCCAGAGCAGAAGTCCTACTTCAGCCACATCAGGCCTTTAAAGAAACTGCGTTTCACAGGCCTTTGGAAGAGATGTTCCCGGTAGGCTGTAAGAGCACTGTGCAGAGCGAGTTGTTTCTTAGCTTCCCAAAGAGCTGGAAGCAAGATGCTGTGGGGCCCAGCTGGCTCTTTGGAAAGAAGCCTGCACGTTGTGCCTTTCAGCTCTAGGGCAAAGTAGCACACACAGAAGTCCTACTTCAGCCAGATCAGGCCTGCAAAGAAACTGCGTTTCACAGGCCTTTGGAAGAGATGTTCCCGGTAGGCTGTAAGAGCACTGTGCAGAGCGAGTTGTTTCGTAGCTTCCCAAAGAGCTGGAAGCAAGATGCTGTGGGGCCCAACTCGCCCTTTGGAAAGAAGCCTGCACGTTGTGCCTTTTAGCTCTAGGGCAATGTAGCACACCCAGCGCAGAAGTCCTACTTCAGCCAGATCAGGCCTGCAAAGAATCTGCGTTTCACAGGCCCTTGGAAGAGATGTTCCCACTAGGCTGGAAGAGCACTGTGCAGAGCGAGTTGTTTCTTAGCTTCCCAAAGAGCTGGAAGCAAGATGCTGTGGGGCCCAACTCGCCCTTTGGAAACAAGCCTGCACGTTGTGCCTTTCAGCTCTAGCGCAAAGCAGCAGACCCAGAGCAGAAGTCCTACTTCAGCCAGATCAGGCCTGCGAAGAAACTGCGTTTCACAGGCCTTTGGAAGAGATGTTCCCGGTAGGCTGTAAGAGCACTGTGCAGAGCGAGTTGTTTCTTAGCTTCCCAAAGAGCTGGAAGCAAGATGCTGTGGGGCCCAACTCGCCCTTTGGAAAGAAGCCTGCACGTTGTGCCTTTCAGCTCTAGGGCAATGTAGCACACCCAGAGCAGAAGTCCTACTTCAGCCAGATCAGGCCTGCAAAGAAACTGCGTTTCACAGGCCTTTGGAAGAGATGTTCCCGGTAGGCTGTAAGAGCACTGTGCAGAGCGAGTTGTTTCTTAGCTTCCCAAAGAGCTGGAAGCAAGATGCTGTGGGGCCCAGCTGGCGCTTTGGAAAGAAGCCTGCACGTTGTGCCTTTCAGCTCTAGGGCAAAGTAGCACACACAGAAGTCCTACTTCAGCCAGATCAGGCCTGCAAAGAAACTGCGTTTCACAGGCCTTTGGAAGAGATGTTCCAGGTAGGCTGTAAGAGCACTGTGCAGAGCGAGTTGTTTCTTAGCTTCCCAAAGAGCTGGAAGCAAGATGCTGTGGGGACCAACTCGCCCTTTGGAAAGAAGCCTGCACGTTGGGCCTTTCAGCTCTAGGGCAATGTAGCACACCCAGAGCAGAAGTCCTACTTCAGCCAGATCAGGCCTGCAAAGAAACTGCGTTTCACAGGCCTTTGGAAGAGATGTTCCCGGTAGGCTGTAAGAGCAGTGTGCAGAGCGAGTTGTTTCTTAGCTTCCAAAAGAGCCAGAAGCAAGATGCTGTGGGGCCCAACTCGCCCTTTGGATAGAAGCCAGCACGTTGGGCCTTTCAGCTCTAGGGCAATGTAGCACACCCAGAGCAGAAGTCCTACTTCAGCCAGATCAGGCCTGCAAAGAAACTGCGTTTCACAGACATTTGAAAGAGATTTTCCCGGTAGGCTGTAAGAGCACTGTGCTGAGCGAGTTGTTTCTTAGCTTCCCAAAGAGCTGAAAGCAAGATGCTGTGGGGCCCAACTCGCCCTTTGGAAAGAAGCCTGCACGTTGTGCCTTTCAGCTCTAGGGCAATGTAGCACACCCAGAGCAGAAGTCCTACTTCAGCCAGATCAGGCTTGCAAAGAAACTGCGTTTCACAGGCCCTTGGAAGAGATGTTCCCACTAGGCTGGAAGAGCACTGTGCAGAGCGAGTTGTTTCTTAGCTTCCCAAAGAGTTGGAAGCAAGATGCTGTGGGGCCCAACTCGCCCTTTGGAAAGATGCCTGCACGTTGTGCCTTTCAGCTCTAGGGCAAAGTAGCACACCCAGAAGTCCTACTTCAGCCAGATCAGGCCTGCAAAGAAACTGCGTTTCACAGGCCTTTGGAAGAGATGTTCCCGGTAGGCTGTAAGAGCACTGTGCAGAGCGAGTTGTTTCTTAGCTTTCCAAAAAGCTGGAAGCAAATGCTCTGGGGCCCAACTCGCCCTTTGGAAAGAAGCCTGCACGCTGTGCCTTTCAGCTCTAGGGCAATGTAGCACACCCAGAGCAGAAGTCCTACTTCAGCCAGATCAGGCCTGCAAAGAAACTGCGTTTCACAGGCCTTTGGAAGAGATGTTCCCGGTAGGTTGTAAGAGCACTGTGCAGAGTGAGTTGTTTCTTAGCTTCCCAAAGAGCTGGAAGGAAGATGCTGTGGGGCCCAACTCGCCCTTTGGAAAGAAGCCTGCACGTTGTGCCTTTCAGCTCTAGGGCAAAGTAGCACACCCAGAGCAGAAGTCCTACTTCAGCCAGATCAGGCCTGCAAAGAAACTGCGTTTCACAGGCCTTTGGAAGAGATGTTCCCGGTAGGCTGTAAGAGCACTGTGCAGAGCGAGTTGTTTCTTAGCTTCCCAAAGAGCTGGAAGCAAGATGCTGTGGGGCCCAACTCGCCCTTTGGAAAGAAGCCTGCACGTTGTGCCTTTCAGCTCTAGGGCAATGTAGCACACCCAGAGCAGAAGTCCTACTTCAGCCAGATCAGGCCTGCAAAGAAATTTCGTTTCACAGGCCTTTGGAAGAGATGTTCCCGGTACGCTGTAAGAGCACTGTGCAGAGCGAGTTGTTTCTTAGCTTCCAAAAGAGCCGGAAGCAAGATGACGTGGGGACCAACTCGCCCTTTGGATAGAAGCCTGCACGTTGGGCCTTTCAGCTCTAGGGCAATGTAGCACACCCAGAGCAGAAGTCCTACTTCAGCCAGATCAGGCCTGCAAAGAAACTGCGTTTCACAGACCTTTGGAAGAGATGTTCCCGGTAGGCTGTAAGAGCACTGTGCAGAGCGAGTTGTTTCTTAGCTTCCCAAAGAGCTGGAAGCAAGATGCTGTGGGGCCCAACTCGCCCTTTGGAAAGCAGCCTGCACGTTGTGCCTTTCAGCTCTAGGGCAATGTAGCACACCCAGAGCAGAAGTCCTACTTCAGCCAGATCAGGCCTGCAAAGAAACTGCGTTTCACAGGCCTTTGGAAGAGATGTTCCCGGTAGGCTGTAAGAGCACTGTGCAGAGTGAGTTGTTTCTTAGCTTCCCAAAGAGCTGGAAGCAAGATGCTGTGGGGCCCAGCTGGCGCTTTGGAAAGAAGCCTGCACATTGTGCCTTTCAGCTCTAGGGCAAAGTAGCACACACAGAAGTCCTACTTCAGCCAGATCAGGCCTGCAAAGAAACTGCGTTTCACAGGCCTTTGGAAGAGATGTTCCAGGTAGGCTGTAAGAGCACTGTGCAGAGCGAGTTGTTTCTTAGCTTCCCAAAGAGCTGGAAGCAAGATGCTGTGGGGCCCAACTCGCACTTTGGAAAGAAGCCTGCACGTTGTGCCTTTCAGCTCTAGGGCAAAGTAGCACACCCAGAGCAGAAGTCCTACTTCAGCCAGATCAGGCCTGCAAAGAAACTGCGTTTCACAGTAGTTTGGAAGAGATGTTCCCGGTAGGCTGTAAGAGCACTGTGCAGAGCGAGTTGTTTCTTAGCTTCCCAAAGAGCTGGAAGCAAGATGCTGTGGGGACCAAATCGCCCTTTGGATAGAAGCCTGCACGTTGTGCCTTTCAGCTCTAGGGCAATGTAGCACACCCAGAGCATAAGTCCTACTTCAGCCAGATCAGGCCTGCAAAGACACTGCGTTTCACAGGCCTTTGGAAGAGATGTTCCCAGTAGTCTGTAAGAGCACTGTGCAGAGCGAGTTGTTTGTTAGCTTCCCAAAGAGCTGGAAGCAAGATGCTGTGGGGCCCAAATCGCCCTTTGGAAAGAAGCCTGCACGTTGTGCCTTTCAGCTCTAGGGCAAAGTAGCACACCCAGAGCAGAAGTCCTACATCAGCCAGATCAGGCCTGCAAAGAAACTGCGTTACACATGCCTTTGGAAGAGATGTTCCCACTAGGCTGTAAGAGCACTGAGCAGAGCGAGTTGTTTCTTAGCTTCCCAAAGAGCTGGAAGGAAGATGCTGTGGGGCCCAACTCGCCCTTTGGAAAGAAGCCTGCACGTTTTGCCTTTCAGCTCTATGGCAATGTAGCACACCCAGAGCAGAAGTCCTACTTCAGCCAGATCAGGCCTGCAAAGAAACTGCGTTTCACAGGCCTTTGGAAGAGATGTTCCCGGTGGGGTGTAAGAGCACTGTGCAGAGCGAGTTGTTTCTTAGCTTCCCAGAGAGCTGGAAGCAAGATGCTGTGGGGACCAACTAGCCCTTTGGAAAGAAGCCTGCACGTTGGGCCTTTCAGCTCTAGGGCAATGTCACACACCCAGAGCAGAAGTCCTACTTCAGCCAGATCAGGCCTGCATAGACACTGCGTTTCACAGGCCTTTGGAAGAGATGTTCCCGGTAGGCTGTAAGAGCACTGTGCAGAGCGAGTTGTTTCTTAGCTTCCCAAAGAGCTGGAAGCAAGATGCTGTGGGGCCCAACTCGCCCTTTGGAAAGAAGCCTGCACGTTGTGCCTTTCAGCTCTAGGGCAAAGTAGCACACCCAGAGCAGAAGTCCTACTTCAGCCAGATCAGGCCTACAAAGAAACTGCGTTTCACAGGCCTTTCGAAGAGATGTTCCCGGTAGGCTGTAAGAGCACTGTGCAGAGTGAGTTGTTTCTTAGCTTCCCAAAGAGCTGCAAGCAAGATGCTGTGGGGCCCAACTCGCCCTTTGGAAAGAAGCCTGCACCTTGTGCCTTTCAGCTCTAGGGCAAAGTAGCAGACCGAGAGCAGAAGTCCTACTTCAGCCAGATCAGGACTGCAAAGAAACTGCGTTTCACAGGCCTTTGGAAGAGATGTTCCCGGTAGGCTGTAAGAGCACTGTGCAGAGCGAGTTGTTTCTTAGCTTCCCAAAGATCTGGAAGCAGGATGCGGTGGGGCCCAACTCGCCCTTTGGAAAGAAGCCTGCACGTTGTGCCTTTCAGCTCTAGGGCAAAATAGCAAACCAGAGCAGAAGTCCTACTTCAGCCAGATCAGGCCTGCAAAGAAACTGCGTTTCCAGGCCTTTGGAAGAGATGTTCCGGGTATGCTGTAAGAGCACTGTGCAGAGCGAGTTGTTTCTTAGCTTCCCAAAGAGCTGGAAGCAAGATGCTGTGGGGCCCAACTCGCCTTTTGGAAAGAAGCCTGCACGTTGTGTCTTTCAGCTGTAGGGCAATGTAGCACAACCGGAGCAGAAGTCCTACTTCAGCCAGATAAGGCCTGCAAAGACACTGCGTTTCACAGGCCTTTGGAAGAGAAGTAGCCGGTAGGCTGTAAGAGCACTGTGCAGAGCGAGTTGTTTCTTCGCTTCCCAAAGAGCTTGAAGCAAGATGCTGTGGGGCCCAACTCGAACTTTGGAAAGAAGCCTGCACGTTGTGCCTTTCAGCTCTAGGGCAATGTAGCACACCCAGAGCAGAAGTCCTACTTCAGCCAGATCAGGCCTGCAAAGAAACTGCGTTTCACAGGCCTTTGGAAGAGATGTTCCCGGTAGGCTGTAAGAGCACTGTGCAGAGCGAGTTGTTTCTTAGCTTCCCAAAGAGCTGGAAGCAAGATGCGGTGGGGCCCAACTCGCCCTTTGGAAAGAACCCTGCACGTTGTGCCTTTCACCTCTAGGGCAAAATAGCAAACCAGAGCAGACGTCCTACTTCAGCCAGATCAGGCCTGATAAGAAACTGCGTTTCAAAGGCCTTTGGAAGAGATGTTCCCGGTGGGGTGTAAGAGCACTGTGCAGAGCGAGTTGTTTCTTAGCTTCCCAAAGAGCTGGAAGCAAGATGCTGTGGGGCCCAACTCGCCCTTTGGAAAGCAGCCTGCACGTTGTGCCTTTCAGCTCTAGGGCAATGTAGCACACCCAGAGCAGAAGTCCTACTTCAGCCAGATCAGGCCTGCAAAGAAACTGCGTTTCACAGGCCTTTGGAAGAGATGTTCCCGGTAGGCTGTAAGAGCACTGTGCAGAGCGAGTTGTTTCTTAGCTTCCCAAAAGCTGGAAGCAAGATGCGGTGGGGCCCAACTCGCCCTTTGGAAAGAAGCCTGCACGTTGTGCCTTGCAGCTCTAGGGCAAAATAGCAAACCAGAGCAGACGTCCTACTTCAGCCAGATCAGGCCTGCAAAGAAACTGCGTTTCACAGGCCTTTGGAAGAGATGTTCCGGGTAGGCTGTAAGAGCACTGTGCAGAGCGAGTTGTTTCTTAGCTTCACAAAGAGCTGGAAGCAAGATGCTGTGGGGCCCAGCTGGCGCTTTGGAAAGAAGCCTGCACGTTGTGCCTTTCAGCTCTAGGGCAAAGTAGCACACACAGAAGTCCTACTTCAGCCAGATCAGGCCTGCAAAGAAACTGCGTTTCACAGGCCTTTGGAAGAGATGTTCCCGGTAGGCTGTAAGAGCACTGTGCAGAGCGAGTTGTTTCTTAGCTTCCCAAAGAGCTGGAAGCAAGATGCTGTGGGGCCCAACTCGCACTTTGGAAAGAAGCCTGCACGTTGTGCCTTTCAGCTCTAGGGCAAAGTAGCACACCCAGAGCAGAAGTCCTACTTCAGCCAGATCAGGCCTGCAAAGAAACTGCGTTTCACAGTAGTTTGGAAGAGATGTTCCCGGTAGGCTGTAAGAGCACTGTGCAGAGCGAGTTGTTTCTTAGCTTCCCAAAGAGCTGGAAGCAAGATGCTGTGGGGCCCAAATCGCCCTTTGGATAGAAGCCTGCACGTTGTGCCTTTCAGCTCTAGGGCAATGTAGCACACCCAGAGCAGAAGTCCTACTTCAGCCAGATCAGGCCTGCAAAGAAACTGCGTTACACATGCCTTTGGAAGAGATGTTCCCACTAGGCTGTAAGAGCACTGAGCAGAGCGAGTTGTTTCTTAGCTTCCCAAAGAGCTGGAAGGAAGATGCTGTGGGGCCCAACTCGCCCTTTGGAAAGAAGCCTGCACGTTTTGCCTTTCAGCTCTAGGGCAATGTAGCACACCCAGAGCAGAAGTCCTACGTCAGCCAGATCAGGCCTGCAAAGAAACTGCGTTTCACAGGCCTTTGGAAGAGATGTTCCCGGTAAGCTGTAAGAGCACTGTGCAGAGCGAGTTGTTTCTTAGCTTCCCAAAGAGCTGGAAGCAAGATGCGGTGGGGCCCAACTCGCCCTTTGGAAGGAAGCCTGCACGTTGTGCCTTTCAGCTCTAGGGCAAAACAGCAAACCAGAGCAGACGTCCTACTTCAGCCAGATCAGGCCTGCAAAGAGACTGCGTTTCACAGGCCTTTGGAAGAGATGTTCCGGGTAGGCTGTAAGAGCACTGTGCAGAGCGAGTTGTTTCTTAGCTTCCCAAAGAGCTGGAAGCAAGATGCTGTGGGGCCCAACTCGCCCTTTGGAAAGATGCCTGCACGTTGTGCCTTTCAGCTCTAGGGCAAAGTAGCACACCCAGAAGTCCTACTTCAGCCAGATCAGGCCTGCAAAGAAACTGCGTTTCACAGGCCTTTGGAAGAGATGTTCCCGGTAGGCTGTAAGAGCACTGTGCAGAGCGAGTTGTTTCTTAGCTTTCCAAAAAGCTGGAAGCAAATGCTCTGGGGCCCAACTCGCCCTTTGGAAAGAAGCCTGCACGCTGTGCCTTTCAGCTCTAGGGCAATGTAGCACACCCAGAGCAGAAGTCCTACTTCAGCCAGATCAGGCCTGCAAAGAAACTGCGTTTCACAGGCCTTTGGAAGAGATGTTCCCGGTAGGTTGTAAGAGCACTGTGCAGAGTGAGTTGTTTCTTAGCTTCCCAAAGAGCTGGAAGGAAGATGCTGTGGGGCCCAACTCGCCCTTTGGAAAGAAGCCTGCACGTTGTGCCTTTCAGCTCTAGGGCAAAGTAGCACACCCAGAGCAGAAGTCCTACTTCAGCCAGATCAGGCCTGCAAAGAAACTGCGTTTCACAGGCCTTTGGAAGAGATGTTCCCGGTAGGCTGTAAGAGCACTGTGCAGAGCGAGTTGTTTCTTAGCTTCCCAAAGAGCTGGAAGCAAGATGCTGTGGGGCCCAACTCGCCCTTTGGAAAGAAGCCTGCACGTTGTGCCTTTCAGCTCTAGGGCAATGTAGCACACCCAGAGCAGAAGTCCTACTTCAGCCAGATCAGGCCTGCAAAGAAATTTCGTTTCACAGGCCTTTGGAAGAGATGTTCCCGGTACGCTGTAAGAGCACTGTGCAGAGCGAGTTGTTTCTTAGCTTCCCAAAGAGCCGGAAGCAAGATGACGTGGGGCCCAACTCGCCCTTTGGAAAGAAGCCTGCACGTTGTGCCTTTCAGCTCTAGGGCAATGTAGCACACCCAGAGCAGAAGTCCTACTTCAGCCAGATCAGGCCTGCAAAGAAACTGCGTTTCACAGACCTTTGGAAGAGATGTTCCCGGTAGGCTGTAAGAGCACTGTGCAGAGCGAGTTGTTTCTTAGCTTCCCAAAGAGCTGGAAGCAAGATGCTGTGGGGCCCAACTCGCCCTTTGGAAAGAAGCCTGCACGTTGTGCCTTTCAGCTCTAGGGCAATGTCGCACACCCAGAGCAGAAGTCCTACTTCAGCCAGATCAGGCCTGCAAAGAAACTGCGTTTCACAGGCCTTTGGAAGAGATGTTCCCGGTAGGCTGTAAGAGCACTGTGCAGAGCGAGTTGTTTCTTAGCTTCCCAAAGAGCTGGAAGCAAGATGCTGTGGGGCCCAACTCGCCCTTTGGAAAGAAGCCTGCACATTGTGCCTTTCAGCTCTAGGGCAAAGTAGCACACACAGAAGTCCTACTTCAGCCAGATCAGGCCTGCAAAGAAACTGCGTTTCACAGGCCTTTGGAAGAGATGTTCCAGGTAGGCTGTAAGAGCACTGTGCAGAGCGAGTTGTTTCTTAGCTTCCCAAAGAGCTGGAAGCAAGATGCTGTGGGGCCCAACTCGCCCTTTGGAAAGAAGCCTGCACGTTGTGCCTTTCAGCTCTAGGGCAAAGTAGCACACCCAGAGCAGAAGTCCTACTTCAGCCAGATCAGGCCTGCAAAGAAACTGCGTTTCACAGGACTTTGGAAGAGATGTTCCCGGTAGGCTGTAAGAGCACTGTGCAGAGCGAGTTGTTTCTTAGCTTCCCAAAGAGCTGGAAGCAAGATGCTGTGGGGCCCAACTCGCCCTTTGGAAAGAAGCCTGCACGTTGTGCCTTTCAGCTCTAGGGCAAAGTAGCACACCCAGAGCATAAGTCCTACTTCAGCCAGATCAGGCCTGCAAAGAAACTGCGTTTCACAGGCCTTTGGAAGAGATGTTCCCAGTAGTCTGTAAGAGCACTGTGCAGAGCGAGTTGTTTGTTAGCTTCCCAAAGAGCTGGAAGCAAGATGCTGTGGGGCCCAACTCGCCCTTTGGAAAGAAGCCTGCACGTTGTGCCTTTCAGCTCTAGGGCAAAGTAGCACACCCAGAGCAGAAGTCCTACATCAGCCAGATCAGGCCTGCAAAGAAACTGCGTTTCACAGGCCTTTGGAAGAGATGTTCCCACTAGGCTGTAAGAGCACTGTGCAGAGCGAGTTGTTTCTTAGCTTCCCAAAGAGCTGGAAGCAAGATGCTGTGGGGCCCAACTCGCCCTTTGGAAAGAAGCCTGCACGTTTTGCCTTTCAGCTCTATGGCAATGTAGCACACCCAGAGCAGAAGTCCTACTTCAGCCAGATCAGGCCTGCAAAGAAACTGCGTTTCACAGGCCTTTGGAAGAGATGTTCCAGGTAGGCTGTAAGAGCACTGTGCAGAGCGAGTTGTTTCTTAGCTTCCCAAAGAGCTGGAAGCAAGATGCTGTGGGGCCCAACTCGCCCTTTGGAAAGAAGCCTGCACGTTGTGCCTTTCAGCTCTAGGGCAAAATAGCACACCAGAGCAGAAGTCCTACTTCAGCCAGATCAGGCCTGCAAAGAAACTGCGTTTCACAGGCCTTTGGAAGAGATGTTCCCGGTAGGCTGTAAGAGCACTGTGCAGAGCGAGTTGTTTCTTAGCTTCCCAAAGAGCTGGAAGCAAGATGCTGTGGGGCCCAACTCGCCCTTTGGAAAGAAGCCTGCACGTCGTGCCTTTCAGCTCTAGGGCAATGTAGCACACCCAGAGCAGAAGTCCTACTTCAGCCAGATCAGGCCTGCAAAGACACTGCGTTTCACAGGCCTTTGGAAGAGATGTTCCCGGTAGGCTGTAAGAGCACTGGGCAGAGAGAGCTGTTTCTTAGCTTCCCAACGAGCTGGAAGCAAGATGCTGTGGGGCAAACTCGCCCTTTGGAAAGCAGCCTGCACGTTGTGCCTTTCAGCTCTAGGGCAATGTAGCACACCCAGAGGAGAAGTCCTACTTCAGCCAGATCAGGCCTGCAAAGAAACTGCGTTTCACAGGCCTTTGGAAGAGATGTTCCCGGTAGGCTTTAAGAGCACTGTGCAGAGCGAGTTGTTTCTTAGCTTCCCAAAGATCTGGAAGAAAGATGCTGTGGGGCCCAACTCGCCCTTTGGAAAGAAGCCTGCACGTTGTGCCTTTCAGCTCTAGGGCAATGTAGCACACCAAGAGCAGAAATCCTACTTCAGCCATATCAGGCCTGCAAAGAAACTGCGTTTCACAGGCCTTTGGAAGAGATGTTCCCGGTGGGCTGTAAGAGCACTGTGCAGAGCGAGTTGTTTCTTAGCTTCCCAGAGAGCTGGAAGCAAGATGCTGTGGGGACCAACTAGCCCTTTGGAAAGAAGCCTGCACGTTGGGCCTTTCAGCTCTAGGGCAAAGTCACACACCCAGAGCAGAAGTCCTACTTCAGCCAGATCAGGCCTGCATAGACACTGCGTTTCACAGGCCTTTGGAAGAGATGTTCCCGGTAGGCTGTAAGAGCACTGTGCAGAGCGAGTTGTTTCTTAGCTTCCCAAAGAGCTGGAAGCAAGATGCTGTGGGGCCCAACTCGCCCTTTGGAAAGAAGCCTGCACGTTGTGCCTTTCAGCTCTAGGGCAAAGTAGCACACCCAGAGCAGAAGTCCTACTTCAGCCAGATCAGGCCTACAAAGAAACTGCGTTTCACAGGCCTTTCGAAGAGATGTTCCCGGTAGGCTGTAAGAGCACTGTGCAGAGTGAGTTGTTTCTTAGCTTCCCAAAGAGCTGCAAGCAAGATGCTGTGGGGCCCAACTCGCCCTTTGGAAAGAAGCCTGCACCTTGTGCCTTTCAGCTCTAGGGCAAAGTAGCAGACCCAGAGCAGAAGTCCTACTTCAGCCAGATCAGGACTGCAAAGAAACTGCGTTTCACAGGCCTTTGGAAGAGATGTTCCCGGTAGGCTGTAAGAGCACTGTGCAGAGCGAGTTGTTTCTTAGCTTCCCAAAGAGCTGGAAGCAAGATGCGGTGGGGCCCAACTCGCCCTTTGGAAAGAAGCCTGCACGTTGTGCCTTTCAGCTCTAGGGCAAAGTAGCAAACCAGAGCAGACGTCCTACTTCAGCCAGATCAGGCCTGCAAAGAAACTGCGTTTCACAGGCCTTTGGAAGAGATGTTCCGGGTAGGCTGTAAGAGCACTGTGCAGAGCGAGTTGTTTCTTAGCTTCCCAAAGAGCTGGAAGCAAGATGCTGTGGGGCCCAGCTGGCGCTTTGGAAAGAAGCCTGCACGTTGTGCCTTTCAGCTGTAGGGCAAAGTAGCACACCCACAGAAGTCCTACTTCAGCCAGATCAGGCCTGCAAAGAAACTGCGTTTCACAGGCCTTTGGAAGAGATGTTCCAGGTAGGCTGTAAGAGCACTGTGCAGAGCGAGTTGTTTCTTAGCTTCCCAAAGAGCTGGAAGCAAGATGCTGTGGGGCCCAACTCGCACTTTGGAAAGAAGCCTGCACGTTGTGCCTTTCAGCTCTAGGGCAAAGTAGCACACCCAGAGCAGAAGTCCTACTTCAGCCAGATCAGGCCTGCAAAGAAACTGCGTTTCACAGTAGTTTGGAAGAGATGTTCCCGGTAGGCTGTAAGAGCACTGTGCAGAGCGAGTTGTTTCTTAGCTTCCCAAAGAGCTGGAAGCAAGATGCTGTGGGGCCCAAATCGCCCTTTGGATAGAAGCCTGCACGTTGTGCCTTTCAGCTCTAGGGCAAAGTAGCACACCCAGAGCATAAGTCCTACTTCAGCCAGATCAGGCCTGCAAAGACACTGCGTTTCACAGGCCTTTGGAAGAGATGTTCCCAGTAGTCTGTAAGAGCACTGTGCAGAGCGAGTTGTTTGTTAGCTTCCCAAAGAGCTGGAAGCAAGATGCTGTGGGGCCCAAATCGCCCTTTGGAAAGAAGCCTGCACGTTGTGCCTTTCAGCTCTAGGGCAAAGTAGCACACCCAGAGCAGAAGTCCTACTTCAGCCAGATCAGGCCTGCAAAGAAACTGCGTTACACATGCCTTTGGAAGAGATGTTCCCACTAGGCTGTAAGAGCACTGTGCAGAGCGAGTTGTTTCTTAGCTTCCCAAAGAGCTGGAAGCAAGATGCTGTGGGGCCCAACTCGCCCTTTGGAAAGAAGCCTGCACGTTTTGCCTTTCAGCTCTAGGGCAATGTAGCACACCCAGAGCAGAAGTCCTACGTCAGCCAGATCAGGCCTGCAAAGAAACTGCGTTTCACAGGCCTTTGGAAGAGATGTTCCCGGTAAGCTGTAAGAGCACTGTGCAGAGCGAGTTGTTTCTTAGCTTCCCAAAGAGCTGGAAGCAAGATGCTGTGGGGCCCAACTCGCCCTTTGGAAAGAAGCCTGCACGTTGTGCCTTTCAGCTCTAGGGCAAAACAGCAAACCAGAGCAGACGTCCTACTTCAGCCAGATCAGGCCTGCAAAGAAACTGCGTTTCACAGGCCTTTGGAAGAGATGTTCCGGGTAGGCTGTAAGAGCACTGTGCAGAGCGAGTTGTTTCTTAGCTTCCCAAAGAGCTGGAAGCAAGATGCTGTGGGGCCCAACTCGCCCTTTGGAAAGAAGCCTGCACGTCGTGCCTTTCAGCTCTGGGGCAATGTAGCACACCCAGAGCAGAAGTCCTACTTCAGCCAGATCAGGCCTGCAAAGACACTGCGTTTCACAGGCCTTTGGAAGAGATGTTCCCGGTAGGCTGTAAGAGCACTGGGCAGAGAGAGCTGTTTCTTAGCTTCCCAACGAGCTGGAAGCAAGATGCTGTGGGGCAAACTCGCCCTTTGGAAAGAAGCCTGCACGTTGTGCCTTTCAGCTCTAGGGCAATGTAGCACACCCAGAGCAGTAGTCCTACTTCAGCCAGATCAGGCCTGCAAAGAAACTGCGTTTCACAGGCCTTTGGAAGAGATGTTCCAGGTAGGTTGTAAGAGCACTGTGCAGAGCGAGTTGTTTCTTAGCTTCCCAAAGAGCTGGAAGCAAGATGCTGTGGGGCCCAACTCGCCCTTTGGAAAGAAGCCTGCACCTTGTGCCTTTCAGCTCTAGGGCAAAGTAGCACTCCCAGAGCAGAAGTCCTACTTCAGCCAGATCAGGCCTGCAAAGAAACTGCGTTTCACAGGCCTTTGGAAGAGATGTTCCCGGTAGGCTGTAAGAGCACTGTGCAGAGCGAGTTGTTTCTTAGCTTCCCAAAGAGCTGGAAGCAAGATGCTGTGGGGCCCAACTCGCCCTTTGGAAAGAAGTCTGCACGTTGTGCCTTTCACCTCTAGGGCAATGTAGCACACCCAGAGCAGAAGTCCTACTTCAGCCAGATCAGGCCTGCAAAGAAACTGCGTTTCACAGGCCTTTGGAAGAGATGTTCCCGGTGGGCTGTAAGAGCACTGTGCAGAGCGAGTTGTTTCTTAGCTTCCCAAAGATCTGGAAGCAGGATGCGGTGGGGCCCAACTCGCCCTTTGGAAAGAAGCCTGCACGTTGTGCCTTTCAGCTCTAGGGCAAAATAGCAAACCAGAGCAGAAGTCCTACTTCAGCCAGATCAGGCCTGCAAAGAAACTGCGTTTCCAGGCCTTTGGAAGAGATGTTCCGGGTATGCTGTAAGAGCACTGTGCAGAGCGAGTTGTTTCTTAGCTTCCCAAAGAGCTGGAAGCAAGATGCTGTGGGGCCCAACTCGCCTTTTGGAAAGAAGCCTGCACGTTGTGTCTTTCAGCTGTAGGGCAATGTAGCACAACCAGAGCAGAAGTCCTACTTCAGCCAGATAAGGCCTGCAAAGACACTGCGTTTCACAGGCCTTTGGAAGAGAAGTACCCGGTAGGCTGTAAGAGCACTGTGCAGAGCGAGTTGTTTCTTCGCTTCCCAAAGAGCTTGAAGCAAGATGCTGTGGGGCCCAACTCGCACTTTGGAAAGAAGCCTGCACGTTGTGCCTTTCAGCTCTAGGGCAATGTAGCACACCCAGAGCAGAAGTCCTACTTCAGCCAGATCAGGCCTGCAAAGAAACTGCATTTCACAGGCCTTTGGAAGAGATGTTCCCGGTAGGCTGTAAGAGCACTGTGCAGAGCGAGTTGTTTCTTAGCTTCCCAAAGAGCTGGAAGCAAGATGCGGTGGGGCCCAACTCGCCCTTTGGAAAGAACCCTGCACGTTGTGCCTTTCACCTCTAGGGCAAAGTAGCACACCAGAGCAGACGTCCTACTTCAGCCAGATCAGGCCTGATAAGAAACTGCGTTTCAAAGGCCTTTGGAAGAGATGTTCCCGGTGGGCTGTAAGAGCACTGTGCAGAGCGAGTTGTTTCTTAGCTTCCCAAAGAGCTGGAAGCAAGATGCTGTGGGGCCCAAATCACCCTTTGGATAGAAGCCTGCACGTTGTGCCTTTCAGCTCTAGGGCAATGTAGCACACCCAGAGCAGAAGTCCTACTTCAGCCAGATCAGGCCTGCAAAGAAACTGCGTTACACATGCCTTTGGAAGAGATGTTCCCACTAGGCTGTAAGAGCACTGAGCAGAGCGAGTTGTTTCTTAGCTTCCCAAAGAGCTGGAAGGAAGATGCTGTGGGGCCCAACTCGCCCTTTGGAAAGAAGCCTGCACGTTTTGCCTTTCAGCTCTAGGGCAATGTAGCACACCCAGAGCAGAAGTCCTACGTCAGCCAGATCAGGCCTGCAAAGAAACTGCGTTTCACAGGCCTTTGGAAGAGATGTTCCCGGTAAGCTGTAAGAGCACTGTGCAGAGCGAGTTGTTTCTTAGCTTCCCAAAGAGCTGGAAGCAAGATGCGGTGGGGCCCAACTCGCCCTTTGGAAGGAAGCCTGCACGTTGTGCCTTTCAGCTCTAGGGCAAAACAGCAAACCAGAGCAGACGTCCTACTTCAGCCAGATCAGGCCTGCAAAGAAACTGCGTTTCACAGGCCTTTGGAAGAGATGTTCCGGGTAGGCTGTAAGAGCACTGTGCAGAGCGAGTTGTTTCTTAGCTTCCCAAAGAGCTGGAAGCAAGATGCTGTGGGGCCCAACTCGCCCTTTGGAAAGAAGCCTGCACGTCGTGCCTTTCAGCTCTGGGGCAATGTAGCACACCCAGAGCAGAAGTCCTACTTCAGCCAGATCAGGCCTGCAAAGACACTGCGTTTCACAGGCCTTTGGAAGAGATGTTCCCGGTAGGCTGTAAGAGCACTGGGCAGAGAGAGCTGTTTCTTAGCTTTCCAACGAGCTGGAAGCAAGATGCTGTGGGGCAAACTCGCCCTTTGGAAAGCAGCCTGCACGTTGTGCCTTTCAGCTCTAGGGCAATGTAGCACACCCAGAGCAGTAGTCCTACTTCAGCCAGATCAGGCCTGCAAAGAAACTGCGTTTCACAGGCCTTTGGAAGAGATGTTCCAGGTAGGTTGTAAGAGCACTGTGCAGAGCGAGTTGTTTCTTAGCTTCCCAAAGAGCTGGAAGCAAGATGCTGTGGGGCCCAACTCGCCCTTTGGAAAGAAGCCTGCACCTTGTGCCTTTCAGCTCTAGGGCAAAGTAGCACTCCCAGAGCAGAAGTCCTACTTCAGCCAGATCAGGCCTGCAAAGAAACTGAGTTACACAGGCCTTTGGAAGAGATCTTCCCGGTAGGCTGTAAGAGCACTGTGCAGAGCGAGTTGTTTCTTAGCTTCCCAAAGAGCTGGAAGCAAGATGCTGTGGGGCCCAACTCGCCCTTTGGAAAGAAGTCTGCACGTTGTGCCTTTCACCTCTAGGGCAATGTAGCACACCCAGAGCAGAAGTCCTACTTCAGCCAGATCAGGCCTGCAAAGAAACTGCGTTTCACAGGCCTTTGGAAGAGATGTTCCCGGTGGGGTGTAAGAGCACTGTGCAGAGCGAGTTGTTTCTTAGCTTCCCAAAGATCTGGAAGCAGGATGCGGTGGGGCCCAACTCGCCCTTTGGAAAGAAGCCTGCACGTTGTGCCTTTCAGCTCTAGGGCAAAATAGCAAACCAGAGCAGAAGTCCTACTTCAGCCAGATCAGGCCTGCAAAGAAACTGCGTTTCCAGGCCTTTGGAAGAGATGTTCCGGGTATGCTGTAAGAGCACTGTGCAGAGCGAGTTGTTTCTTAGCTTCCCAAAGAGCTGGAAGCAAGATGCTGTGGGGCCCAACTCGCCTTTTGGAAAGAAGCCTGCACGTTGTGTCTTTCAGCTGTAGGGCAATGTAGCACAACCGGAGCAGAAGTCCTACTTCAGCCAGATAAGGCCTGCAAAGACACTGCGTTTCACAGGCCTTTGGAAGAGAAGTACCCGGTAGGCTGTAAGAGCACTGTGCAGAGCGAGTTGTTTCTTCGCTTCCCAAAGAGCTTGAAGCAAGATGCTGTGGGGCCCAACTCGAACTTTGGAAAGAAGCCTGCACGTTGTGCCTTTCAGCTCTAGGGCAATGTAGCACACCCAGAGCAGAAGTCCTACTTCAGCCAGATCAGGCCTGCAAAGAAACTGCGTTTCACAGGCCTTTGGAAGAGATGTTCCCGGTAGGCTGTAAGAGCACTGTGCAGAGCTAGTTGTTTCTTAGCTTCCCAAAGAGCTGGAAGCAAGATGCGGTGGGGCCCAACTCGCCCTTTGGAAAGAACCCTGCACGTTGTGCCTTTCACCTCTAGGGCAAAATAGCAAACCAGAGCAGACGTCCTACTTCAGCCAGATCAGGCCTGATAAGAAACTGCGTTTCAAAGGCCTTTGGAAGAGATGTTCCCGGTGGGGTGTAAGAGCACTGTGCAGAGCGAGTTGTTTCTTAGCTTCCCAAAGAGCTGGAAGCAAGATGCTGTGGGGCAAACTCGCCCTTTGGAAAGCAGCCTGCACGTTGTGCCTTTCAGCTCTAGGGCAATGTAGCACACCCAGAGCAGTAGTCCTACTTCAGCCAGATCAGGCCTGCAAAGAAACTGCGTTTCACAGGCCTTTGGAAGAGATGTTCCAGGTAGGTTGTAAGAGCACTGTGCAGAGCGAGTTGTTTCTTAGCTTCCCAAAGAGCTGGAAGCAAGATGCTGTGGGGCCCAACTCGCCCTTTGGAAAGAAGCCTGCACCTTGTGCCTTTCAGCTCTAGGGCAAAGTAGCACTCCCAGAGCAGAAGTCCTACTTCAGCCAGATCAGGCCTGCAAAGAAACTGAGTTACACAGGCCTTTGGAAGAGATCTTCCCGGTAGGCTGTAAGAGCACTGTGCAGAGCGAGTTGTTTCTTAGCTTCCCAAAGAGCTGGAAGCAAGATGCTGTGGGGCCCAACTCGCCCTTTGGAAAGAAGTCTGCACGTTGTGCCTTTCACCTCTAGGGCAATGTAGCACACCCAGAGCAGAAGTCCTACTTCAGCCAGATCAGGCCTGCAAAGAAACTGCGTTTCACAGGCCTTTGGAAGAGATGTTCCCGGTGGGGTGTAAGAGCACTGTGCAGAGCGAGTTGTTTCTTAGCTTCCCAAAGAGCTGGAAGCAGGATGCGGTGGGGCCCAACTCGCCCTTTGGAAAGAAGCCTGCACGTTGTGCCTTTCAGCTCTAGGGCAAAATAGCAAACCAGAGCAGAAGTCCTACTTCAGCCAGATCAGGCCTGCAAAGAAACTGCGTTTCCAGGCCTTTGGAAGAGATGTTCCGGGTATGCTGTAAGAGCACTGTGCAGAGCGAGTTGTTTCTTAGCTTCCCAAAGAGCTGGAAGCAAGATGCTGTGGGGCCCAACTCGCCTTTTGGAAAGAAGCCTGCACGTTGTGTCTTTCAGCTGTAGGGCAATGTAGCACAACCGGAGCAGAAGTCCTACTTCAGCCAGATAAGGCCTGCAAAGACACTGCGTTTCACAGGCCTTTGGAAGAGAAGTACCCGGTAGGCTGTAAGAGCACTGTGCAGAGCGAGTTGTTTCTTCGCTTCCCAAAGAGCTTGAAGCAAGATGCTGTGGGGCCCAACTCGAACTTTGGAAAGAAGCCTGCACGTTGTGCCTTTCAGCTCTAGGGCAATGTAGCACACCCAGAGCAGAAGTCCTACTTCAGCCAGATCAGGCCTGCAAAGAAACTGCGTTTCACAGGCCTTTGGAAGAGATGTTCCCGGTAGGCTGTAAGAGCACTGTGCAGAGCTAGTTGTTTCTTAGCTTCCCAAAGAGCTGGAAGCAAGATGCGGTGGGGCCCAACTCGCCCTTTGGAAAGAACCCTGCACGTTGTGCCTTTCACCTCTAGGGCAAAATAGCAAACCAGAGCAGACGTCCTACTTCAGCCAGATCAGGCCTGATAAGAAACTGCGTTTCAAAGGCCTTTGGAAGAGATGTTCCCGGTGGGGTGTAAGAGCACTGTGCAGAGCGAGTTGTTTCTTAGCTTCCCAAAGAGCTGGAAGCAAGATGCTGTGGGGCCCAACTCGCCCTTTGGAAAGAAGCCTGCACGTTGTGCCTTTCAGCTCTAGGGCAATGTAGCACACCCAGAGCAGAAGTCCTACTTCAGCCAGATCAGGCCTGCAAAGAAACTGCGTTTCACAGGCCTTTGGAAGAGATGTTCCCGGTAGGCTGAAGAGCACTGTGCAGAGCGAGTTGTTTCTTAGCTTCCCAAAGAGCTGGAAGCAAGATGCTGTGGGGCCCAGCTGGCGCTTTGGAAAGAAGCCTGCACGTTGTGCCTTTCAGCTCTAGGGCAAAGTAGCACACACAGAAGTCCTACTTCAGCCAGATCAGGCCTGCAAAGAAACTGCGTTTCACAGGCCTTTGGAAGAGATGTTCCAGGTAGGCTGTAAGAGCACTGTGCAGAGCGAGTTGTTTCTTAGCTTCCCAAAGAGCTGGAAGCAAGATGCTGTGGGGCCCAACTCGCACTTTGGAAAGAAGCCTGCACGTTGTGCCTTTCAGCTCTAGGGCAAAGTAGCACACCCAGAGCAGAAGTCCTACTTCAGCCAGATCAGGCCTGCAAAGAAACTGCGTTTCACAGTAGTTTGGAAGAGATGTTCCCGGTAGGCTGTAAGAGCACTGTGCAGAGCGAGTTGTTTCTTAGCTTCCCAAAGAGCTGGAAGCAAGATGCTGTGGGGCCCAAATCGCCCTTTGGATAGAAGCCTGCACGTTGTGCCTTTCAGCTCTAGGGCAATGTAGCACACCCAGAGCATAAGTCCTACTTCAGCCAGATCAGGCCTGCAAAGACACTGCGTTTCACAGGCCTTTGGAAGAGATGTTCCCAGTAGTCTGTAAGAGCACTGTGCACAGCGAGTTGTTTGTTAGCTTCCCAAAGAGCTGGAAGCAAGATGCTGTGGGGCCCAAATCGCCCTTTGGAAAGAAGCCTGCACGTTGTGCCTTTCAGCTCTAGGGCAAAGTAGCACACCCAGAGCAGAAGTCCTACATCAGCCAGATCAGGCCTGCAAAGAAACTGCGTTTCACATGCCTTTGGAAGAGATGTTCCCACTAGGCTGTAAGAGCACTGAGCAGAGCGAGTTGTTTCTTAGCTTCCCAAAGAGCTGGAAGGAAGATGCTGTGGGGCCCAACTCGCCCTTTGGAAAGAAGCCTGCACGTTTTGCCTTTCAGCTCTAGGGCAATGTAGCACACCCAGAGCAGAAGTCCTACTTCAGCCAGATCAGGCCTGCAAAGAAACTGCGTTTCACAGGCCTTTGGAAGAGATGTTCCCGGTAAGCTGTAAGAGCACTGTGCAGAGCGAGTTGTTTCTTAGCTTCCCAAAGAGCTGGAAGCAAGATGCGGTGGGGCCCAACTCGCCCTTTGGAAAGAAGCCTGCACGTTGTGCCTTTCAGCTCTAGGGCAAAACAGCAAACCAGAGCAGACGTCCTACTTCAGCCAGATCAGGCCTGCAAAGAAACTGCGTTTCACAGGCCTTTGGAAGAGATGTTCCGGGTAGGCTGTAAGAGCACTGTGCAGAGCGAGTTGTTTCTTAGCTTCCCAAAGAGCTGGAAGCAAGATGCTGTGGGGCCCAACTCGCCCTTTGGAAAGAAGCCTGCACGTCGTGCCTTTCAGCTCTGGGGCAATGTAGCACACCCAGAGCAGAAGTCCTACTTCAGCCAGATCAGGCCTGCAAAGACACTGCGTTTCACAGGCCTTTGGAAGAGATGTTCCCGGTAGGCTGTAAGAGCACTGGGCAGAGAGAGCTGTTTCTTAGCTTCCCAACGAGCTGGAAGCAAGATGCTGTGGGGCAAACTCGCCCTTTGGAAAGCAGCCTGCATGTTGTGCCTTTCAGCTCTAGGGCAATGTAGCACACCCAGAGCAGAAGTCCTACTTCAGGCAGATCAGGCCTGCAAAGAAACTGCGTTTCACAGGCCTTTGGAAGAGATGTTCCCGGTAGGCTTTAAGAGCACTGTGCAGAGCGAGTTGTTTCTTAGCTTCCCAAATATCTGGAAGAAAGATGCTGTGGGGCCCAACTCGCCCTTTGGAAAGAAGCCTGCACGTTGTGCCTTTCAGCTCTAGGGCAATGTAGCACACCAAGAGCAGAAATCCTACTTCAGCCATATCAGGGCTGCAAAGAAACTGCGTTTCACAGGCCTTTGGAAGAGATGTTCCCGGTGGGGTGTAAGAGCACTGTGCAGAGCGAGTTGTTTCTTAGCTTCCCAAAGAGCTGGAAGCAAGATGCTGTGGGGACCAACTAGCCCTTTGGAAAGAAGCCTGCACGTTGGGCCTTTCAGCTCTAGGGCAATGTCACACACCCAGAGCAGAAGTCCTACTTCAGCCAGATCAGGCCTGCATAGACACTGCGTTTCACAGGCCTTTCGAAGAGATGTTCCCGGTAGGCTGTAAGAGCACTGTGCAGAGTGAGTTGTTTCTTAGCTTCCCAAAGAGCTGGAAGCAAGATGCTGTGGGGCCCAACTCGCCCTTTGGAAAGAAGCCTGCACCTTGTGCCTTTCAGCTCTAGGGCAAAGTAGCAGACCCAGAGCAGAAGTCCTACTTCAGCCAGATCAGGATTGCAAAGAAACTGCGTTTCACAGTAGTTTGGAAGAGATGTTCCCGGTAGGCTGTAAGAGCACTGTGCAGAGCGAGTTGTTTCTTAGCTTCCCAAAGAGCTGGAAGCAAGATGCGGTGGGGCCCAACTCGCCCTTTGGAAAGAAGCCTGCACGTTGTGCCTTGCAGCTCTAGGGCAAAATAGCAAACCAGAGCAGACGTCCTACTTCAGCCAGATCAGGCCTGCAAAGAAACTGCGTTTCACAGGTTTTTGGAAGAGATGTTCCGGGAAGGCTGTAAGAGCACTGTGCAGAGCGAGTTGTTTCTTAGCTTCCCAAAGAGCTGGAAGCAAGATGCTGTGGGGCCCAACTCGCCCTTTGGAAAGAAGTCTGCACGTTGTGCCTTTCAGCTCTAGGGCAATGTAGCACACCCAGAGCAGAAGTCCTACTTCAGCCAGATCAGGCCTGCAAAGACACTGGGTTTCACAGGCCTTTGGAAGAGATGTTCCGGGTAGGCTGTAAGAGCACTGGGCAGAGAGAGCTGTTTCTTAGCTTCCCAACGAGCTGGAAGCAAGATGCTGTGGGGCAAACACACCCTTTGTAAAGCAGACTGCACGTTGTGCCTTTCAGCTCTAGGGCAATGTAGCACACCCAGAGCAGAAGTCCTACTTCAGCCAGATCAGGCCTGCAAAGAAACTGCGTTTCACAGGCCTTTGGAAGAGATGTTCCCGGTAGGCTGTAAGAGCACTGTGCAGAGCGAATTGTTTCTTAGCTTCCCAAAGAGCTGGAAGCAAGATGCTGTGGGGACCAACTAGCCCTTTAGAAAGAAGCCTGCACGTTGGGACTTTCAGCTCTAGGGCAATGTAGCACACCCAGAGCAGAAGTCCTACTTCAGCCAGATCAGGCCTGCATAGACACTGCGTTTCACAGGCCTTTGGAAGAGATGTTCCCGGTAGGCTGTAAGAGCACTGTGCAGAGCGAGTTGTTTCTTAGCTTCCCAAAGAGCTGGAAGCAAGATGCTGTGGGGACCAACTCGCCCTTTGGAAAGAAGCCTGCACGCTGTGCCTTTCAGCTCTAGGGCAATGTAGCACACCCAGAGCAGTAGTCCTACTTCAGCCAGATCAGGCCTGCAAAGAAACTGCGTTTCACAGGCCTTTGGAAGAGATGTTCCAGGTAGGTTGTAAGAGCACTGTGCAGAGCGAGTTGTTTCTTAGCTTCCCAAAGAGCTGGAAGCAAGATGCTGTGGGGCCCAACTCGCCCTTTGGAAAGAAGCCTGCACCTTGTGCCTTTCAGCTCTATGGCAAAGTAGCACTCCCAGAGCAGAAGTCCTACTTCAGCCAGATCAGGCCTGCAAAGAAACTGCGTTTCACAGGCCTTTGGAAGAGATGTTCCGGGTAGGCTGTAAGAGCACTGTGCAGAGCGAGTTGTTTCTTAGCTTCCCAAAGAGCTGGAAGCAAGATGCTGTGGGGCCCAACTCGCCCTTTGGAAAGAAGTCTGCACGTTGTGCCTTTCACCTCTAGGGCAATGTAGCACACCCAGAGCAGAAGTCCTACTTCAGCCCGATCAGGCCTGCAAAGAAACTGCGTTTCACAGGCCTTTGGAAGAGATGTTCCCGGTGGGGTGTAAGAGCACTGTGCAGAGCGAGTTGTTTCTTAGCTTCCCAAAGATCTGGAAGCAGGATGCGGTGGGGCCCAACTCGCCCTTTGGAAAGAAGCCTGCACGTTGTGCCTTTCAGCTCTAGGGCAAAATAGCAAACAAGAGCAGAAGTCCTACTTCAGCCAGATCAGGCCTGCAAAGAAACTGCGTTTCCAGGCCTTTGGAAGAGATGTTGCGGGTATGCTGTAAGAGCACTGTGCAGAGCGAGTTGTTTCTTAGCTTCCCAAAGAGCTGGAAGCAAGATGCTGTGGGGCCCAACTCGCCTTTTGGAAAGAAGCCTGCACGTTGTGTCTTTCAGCTGTAGGGCAATGTAGCACAACCGGAGCAGAAGTCCTACTTCAGCCAGATAAGGCCTGCAAAGACACTGCATTTCACAGGCCTTTGGAAGAGAAGTACCCGGTAGGCTGTAAGAGCACAGTGCAGAGCGAGTTGTTTCTTCGCTTCCCAAAGAGCTTGAAGCAAGATGCTGTGGGGCCCAACTCGAACTTTGGAAAGAAGCCTGCACGTTGTGCCTTTCAGCTCTAGGGCAATGTAGCACACCCAGAGCAGAAGTCCTACTTCAGCCAGATCAGGCCTGCAAAGAAACTGCGTTTCACAGGCCTTTGGAAGAGATGTTCCCGGTAGGCTGTAAGAGAACTGTGCAGAGCTAGTTGTTTCTTAGCTTCCCAAAGAGCTGGAAGCAAGATGCGGTGGGGCCCAACTCGCCCTTTGGAAAGAACCCTGCACGTTGTGCCTTTCACCTCTAGGGCAAAATAGCAAACCAGAGCAGACGTCCTACTTCAGCCAGATCAGGCCTGATAAGAAACTGCGTTTCAAAGGCCTTTGGAAGAGATGTTCCCGGTGGGGTGTAAGAGCACTGTGCAGAGCGAGTTGTTTCTTAGCTTCCCAAAGAGCTGGAAGCAAGATGCTGTGGGGCCCAACTCGCCCTTTGGAAAGCAGCCTGCACGTTGTGCCTTTCAGCTCTAGGGCAATGTAGCACACCCAGAGCAGAAGTCCTACTTCAGCCAGATCAGGCCTGCAAAGAAACTGCGTTTCACAGGCCTTTGGAAGAGATGTTCCCGGTAGGCTGTAAGAGCACTGTGCAGAGCGAGTTGTTTCTTAGCTTCCCAAAGAGCTGGAAGCAAGATGCTGTGGGGCCCAGCTGGCGCTTTGGAAAGAAGCCTGCACGTTGTGCCTTTCAGCTCTAGGGCAAAGTAGCACACACAGAAGTCCTACTTCAGCCAGATCAGGCCTGCAAAGAAACTGCGTTTCACAGGCCTTTGGAAGAGATGTTCCAGGTAGGCTGTAAGAGCACTGTGCAGAGCGAGTTGTTTCTTAGCTTCCCAAAGAGCTGGAAGCAAGATGCTGTGGGGCCCAACTCGCCCTTTGGAAAGAAGCCTGCACGTTGTGCCTTTCAGCTCTAGGGCAAAGTAGCACACCCAGAGCAGAAGTCCTACTTCAGCCAGATCAGGCCTGCAAAGAAACTGCGTTTCACAGTAGTTTGGAAGAGATGTTCCCGGTAGGCTGTAAGAGCACTGTGCAGAGCGAGTTGTTTCTTAGCTTCCCAAAGAGCTGGAAGCAAGATGCTGTGGGGCCCAACTCGCCCTTTGGAAAGAAGCCTGCACGTTGTGCCTTTCAGCTCTAGGGCAATGTAGCACACCCAGAGCATAAGTCCTACTTCAGCCAGATCAGGCCTGCAAAGACACTGCGTTTCACAGGCCTTTGGAAGAGATGTTCCGGGTAGTCTGTAAGAGCACTGTGCAGAGCGAGTTGTTTGTTAGCTTCCCAAAGAGCTGGAAGCAAGATGCTGTGGGGCCCAAATCGCCCTTTGGAAAGAAGCCTGCACGTTGTGCCTTTCAGCTCTAGGGCAAAGTAGCACACCCAGAGCAGAAGTCCTACATCAGCCAGATCAGGCCTGCAAAGAAACTGCGTTACACATGCCTTTGGAAGAGATGTTCCCACTAGGCTGTAAGAGCACTGAGCAGAGCGAGTTGTTTCTTAGCTTCCCAAAGAGCTGGAAGGAAGATGCTGTGGGGCCCAACTCGCCCTTTGGAAAGAAGCCTGCACGTTTTGCCTTTCAGCTCTATGGCAATGTAGCACACCCAGAGCAGAAGTCCTACTTCAGCCAGATCAGGCCTGCAAAGAAACTGCGTTTCACAGGCCTTTGGAAGAGATGTTCCCGGTAAGCTGTAAGAGCACTGTGCAGAGCGAGTTGTTTCTTAGCTTCCCAAAGAGCTGGAAGCAAGATGCGGTGGGGCCCAACTCGCCCTTTGGAAAGAAGCCTGCACGTTGTGCCTTTCAGCTCTAGGGCAAAACAGCAAACCAGAGCAGACGTCCTACTTCAGCCAGATCAGGCCTGCAAAGAAACTGCGTTTCACAGGCCTTTGGAAGAGATGTTCCGGGTAGGCTGTAAGAGCACTGTGCAGAGCGAGTTGTTTCTTAGCTTCCCAAAGAGCTGGAAGCAAGATGCTGTGGGGCCCAACTCGCCCTTTGGAAAGAAGCCTGCACGTCGTGCCTTTCAGCTCTGGGGCAATGTAGCACACCCAGAGCAGAAGTCCTACTTCAGCCAGATCAGGCCTGCAAAGACACTGCGTTTCACAGGCCTTTGGAAGAGATGTTCCCGGTAGGCTGTAAGAGCACTGGGCAGAGAGAGCTGTTTCTTAGCTTCCCAACGAGCTGGAAGCAAGATGCTGTGGGGCAAACTCGCCCTTTGGAAAGCAGCCTGCACGTTGTGCCTTTCAGCTCTAGGGCAATGTAGCACACCCAGAGCAGAAGTCCTACTTCAGGCAGATCAGGCCTGCAAAGAAACTGCGTTTCACAGGCCTTTGGAAGAGATGTTCCCGGTAGGCTTTAAGAGCACTGTGCAGAGCGAGTTGTTTCTTAGCTTCCCAAAGATCTGGAAGAAAGATGCTGTGGGGCCCAACTCGCCCTTTGGAAAGAAGCCTGCACGTTGTGCCTTTCAGCTCTAGGGCAATGTAGCACACCAAGGGCAGAAATCCTACTTCAGCCATATCAGGGCTGCAAAGAAACTGCGTTTCACAGGCCTTTGGAAGAGATGTTCCCGGTGGGGTGTAAGAGCACTGTGCAGAGCGAGTTGTTTCTTAGCTTCCCAAAGAGCTGGAAGCAAGATGCTGTGGGGACCAACTAGCCCTTTGGAAAGAAGCCTGCACGTTGGGCCTTTCAGCTCTAGGGCAATGTCACACACCCAGAGCAGAAGTCCTACTTCAGCCAGATCAGGCCTGCATAGACACTGCGTTTCACAGGCCTTTGGAAGAGATGTTCCCGGTAGGCTGTAAGAGCACTGTGCAGAGCGAGTTGTTTCTTAGCTTCCCAAAGAGCTGGAAGCAAGATGCTGTGGGGCCCAACTCGCCCTTTGGAAAGAAGCCTGCACGTTGTGCCTTTCAGCTCTAGGGCAAAGTAGCACACCCAGAGCAGAAGTCCTACTTCAGCAAGATCAGGCCTACAAAGAAACTGCGTTTCACTGGCCTTTCGAAGAGATGTTCCCGGTAGGCTGTAAGAGCACTGTGCAGAGTGAGTTGTTTCTTAGCTTCCCAAAGAGCTGGAAGCAAGATGCTGTGGGGCCCAACTCGCCCTTTGGAAAGAAGCCTGCACCTTGTGCCTTTCAGCTCTAGGGCAAAGTAGCAGACCCAGAGCAGAAGTCCTACTTCAGCCAGATCAGGACTGCAAAGAAACTGCGTTTCACAGGCCTTTGGAAGAGATGTTCCCGGTAGGCTGTAAGAGCACTGTGCAGAGCGAGTTGTTTCTTAGCTTCCCAAAGAGCTGGAAGCAAGATGCGGTGGGGCCCAACTCGCCCTTTGGAAAGAAGCCTGCACGTTGCGCCTTGCAGCTCTAGGGCAAAATAGCAAACCAGAGCAGACGTCCTACTTCAGCCAGATCAGGCCTGCAAAGAAACTGCGTTTCACAGGCCTTTGGAAGAGATGTTCCGGGTAGGCTGTAAGAGCACTGTGCAGAGCGAGTTGTTTCTTAGCTTCCCAAAGAGCTGGAAGCAAGATGCTGTGGGGCCCAACTCGCCCTTTGGAAAGAAGTCTGCACGTTGTGCCTTTCAGCTCTAGGGCAATGTAGCACACCCAGAGCAGAAGTCCTACTTCAGCCAGATCAGGCCTGCAAAGACACTGGGTTTCACAGGCCTTTGGAAGAGATGTTCCGGGTAGGCTGTAAGAGCACTGGGCAGAGAGAGCTGTTTCTTAGCTTCCCAACGAGCTGGAAGCAAGATGCTGTGGGGCAAACTCACCCTTTGGAAAGCAGACTGCACGTTGTGCCTTTCAGCTCTAGGGCAATGTAGCACACCCAGAGCAGAAGTCCTACTTCAGCCAGATCAGGCCTGCAAAGAAACTGCGTTTCACAGGCCTTTGGAAGAGATGTTCCCGGTAGGCTGTAAGAGCACTGTGCAGAGCGAATTGTTTCTTAGCTTCCCAAAGAGCTGGAAGCAAGATGCTGTGGGGACCAACTAGCCCTTTAGAAAGAAGCCTGCACGTTGGGCCTTTCAGCTCTAGGGCAATGTAGCACACCCAGAGCAGAAGTCCTACTTCAGCCAGATCAGGCCTGCATAGACACTGCGTTTCACAGGCCTTTGGAAGAGATGTTCCCGGTAGGCTGTAAGAGCACTGTGCAGAGCGAGTTGTTTCTTAGCTTCCCAAAGAGCTGGAAGCAAGATGCTGTGGGGACCAACTCGCCCTTTGGAAAGAAGCCTGCACGCTGTGCCTTTCAGCTCTAGGGCAATGTAGCACACCCAGAGCAGTAGTCCTACTTCAGCCAGATCAGGCCTGCAAAGAAACTGCGTTTCACAGGCCTTTGGAAGAGATGTTCCAGGTAGGTTGTAAGAGCACTGTGCAGAGCGAGTTGTTTCTTAGCTTCCCAAAGAGCTGGAAGCAAGATGCTGTGGGGCCCAACTCGCCCTTTGGAAAGAAGCCTGCACCTTGTGCCTTTCAGCTCTAGGGCAAAGTAGCACACCCAGAGCAGAAGTCCTACTTCAGCCAGATCAGGCCTGCAAAGAAACTGCGTTTCACAGGCCTTTGGAAGAGATGTTCCGGGTAGGCTGTAAGAGCACTGTGCAGAGCGAGTTGTTTCTTAGCTTCCCAAAGAGCTGCAAGCAAGATGCTGTGGGGCCCAACTCGCCCTTTGGAAAGAAGTCTGCACGTTGTGCCTTTCACCTCTAGGGCAATGTAGCACACCCAGAGCAGAAGTCCTACTTCAGCCAGATCAGGCCTGCAAAGAAACTGCGTTTCACAGGCCTTTGGAAGAGATGTTCCCGGTGGGGTGTAAGAGCACTGTGCAGAGCGAGTTGTTTCTTAGCTTCCCAAAGATCTGGAAGCAGGATGCGGTGGGGCCCAACTCGCCCTTTGGAAAGAAGCCTGCACGTTGTGCCTTTCAGCTCTAGGGCAAAATAGCAAACCAGAGCAGAAGTCCTACTTCAGCCAGATCAGGCCTGCAAAGAAACTGCGTTTCCAGGCCTTTGGAAGAGATGTTCCGGGTATGCTGTAAGAGCACTGTGCAGAGCGAGTTGTTTCTTAGCTTCCCAAAGAGCTGGAAGCAAGATGCTGTGGGGCCCAACTCGCCTTTTGGAAAGAAGCCTGCACGTTGTGTCTTTCAGCTGTAGGGCAATGTAGCACAACCGGAGCAGAAGTCCTACTTCAGCCAGATAAGGCCTGCAAAGACACTGCGTTTCACAGGCCTTTGGAAGAGAAGTACCCGGTAGGCTGTAAGAGCACTGTGCAGAGCGAGTTGTTTCTTCGCTTCCCAAAGAGCTTGAAGCAAGATGCTGTGGGGCCCAACTCGAACTTTGGAAAGAAGCCTGCACGTTGTGCCTTTCAGCTCTAGGGCAATGTAGCACACCCAGAGCAGAAGTCCTACTTCAGCCAGATCAGGCCTGCAAAGAAACTGCGTTTCACAGGCCTTTGGAAGAGATGTTCCCGGTAGGCTGTAAGAGCACTGTGCAGAGCTAGTTGTTTCTTAGCTTCCCAAAGAGCTGGAAGCAAGATGCGGTGGGGCCCAACTCGCCCTTTGGAAAGAACCCTGCACGTTGTGCCTTTCACCTCTAGGGCAAAATAGCAAACCAGAGCAGACGTCCTACTTCAGCCAGATCAGGCCTGATAAGAAACTGCGTTTCAAAGGCCTTTGGAAGAGATGTACCCGGTGGGGTGTAAGAGCACTGTGCAGAGCGAGTTGTTTCTTAGCTTCCCAAAGAGCTGGAAGCAAGATGCTGTGGGGCCCAACTCGCCCCTTGGAAAGAAGCCTGCACGTTGTGCCTTTCAGCTCTAGGGCAATGTAGCACACCCAGAGCAGAAATCCTACTTCAGCCATATCAGGCCTGATAAGAAACTGCGTTTCACAGGCCTTTGGAAGAGATTTTCCCAGTGGGGTGTAAGAGCACTGTGCAGAGCGAGTTGTTTCTTAGCTTCCCAAAGAGCTGGAAGCAAGATGCTTTGGGGACCAACTAGCCCTTTGGAATGAAGCCTGCACGTTGGGCCTTTCAGATCTAGGGCAATGTCACACACCCAGAGCAGAAGTCCTACTTCAGCCAGATCAGGCCTGCATAGACACTGCGTTTCACAAGCCTTTGGAAGAGATGTTCCCTGTAGGTTGTAAGAGAACTGTGCAGAGCGAGTTGTTTCTTAGCTTCCCAAAGAGCTGGAAGCAAGATGCTGTGGGGACCAATTCGCCCTTTGGAAAGAAGCCTGCACGCTGTGCCTTTCAGCTCTAGGGCAATGTAGCACACCCAGAGCAGAAGTCCTACTTCAGCCAGATCAGGCCTGCAAAGAAACTGCGTTTCACAGGCCTTTGGAAGAGATGTTCCCGGTAGGTTGTAAGAGCACTGTGCAGAGTGAGTTGTTTCTTAGCTTCCCAAAGAGCTGGAAGCAAGATGCTGTGGGGCCCAACTCGCCCTTTGGAAAGAAGCCCGCACGTTGTGCCTTTCAGCTCTAGGGCAATGTAGCACACCCAGAGCAGAAGTCCTACTTCAGCCAGATCAGGCCTGCAAAGAAACTGCGTTTCACAGGGCTTTGGAAGAGATGTTCCCGGTAGGTTTTAAGAGCACTGTGCAGAGCGAGTTGTTTCTTAGCTTCCCAAAGAGCTGGAAGCAAGATGCTGTGGGGCCCAACTCGCCCTTTGGAAAGAAGCCTGCACGTTGTGCCTTTCAGCTCTAGGGCAATGTAGCACACCCAGAGCAGAAGTCCTACTTCAGCCAGATCAGGCCTGCAAAGAAACTGCGTTTCACAGGCCTTTGGAACAGATGTTCCCGGTAGGCTGTAAGAGCACTGTGCAGAGCGAGTTGATTCTTAGCTTCCCAAAGATCTGGAAGCAAGATGCGGTGGGGCCCAACTCGCCCTTTGGAAAGAAGCCTGCACGTTGTGCCTTTCAGCTCTAGGGCAAAATAGCAGACCAGAGCAGAAGTTCTACTTCAGCCAGATCAGGCCTGCAAAGAAACTGCGTTTCCAGGCCTTTGGAAGAGATGTTCCGGGTAGGTTTTAAGAGCACTGTGCAGAGCGAGTTGTTTCTTAGCTTCCCAAAGAGCTGGAAGCAAGATGCTGTGGGGACCAACTCGCCCTTTGGAAAGAAGCCTGCACGTTGTGCCTTTCAGCACTAGGGCAAAGTAGCACACCCAGAGCAGAAGTCCTACTTCAGCCAGATCAGGCCTGCAAAGAAACAGTGTTTCACAGGCCTTTGGAAGAGATGTTCCCGGTAGGCTGTAAGAGCATTGTGCAGAGCGTGTTGTTTCTTAGGTTCGCAAAGAGCTGGAAGCAAGATGCTGTGGGGCCCAACTCGCCCTTTGGAAAGAAGCCTGCACGTTGTGCCTTTCAGCTCTAGGGCAACGTAGCACACTCAGAGCAGAAGTCCTACTTCAGCCAGATCAGGTCTGCAAAGAAACTGCGTTTCAAAGGCCTTTGGAAGAGGTGTTCCCGGTAGGCTGTAAGAGCACTGTGCAGAGCGAGTTGTTTCTTAGCTTACCAAAGAGCTGGAAGCAAGATGCGGTGGGTCCCAACTCGCCCTTTGGAAAGAAGCCTGCACGTTGTGCCTTTCAGCTCTAGGGCAAAATAGCAAACCAGAGCAGACGTCCTACTTCAGCCAGATCAGGCCTGCAAAGAAACTGCGTTTCACAGGCCTTTGGAAGAGATGTTCCGGGTAGGCTGTAAGAGCACTGTGCAGAGCGAGTTGTTTCTTAGCTTCCCAAAGAGCTGGAAGCAAGATGCTGTGGGGCCCAACTCGCCCTTTGGAAAGAAGCCTGCACGTTGTGCCTTTCAGCTCTAGGGCAATGTAGCACACCCAGAGCAGAAGTCCTACTTCAGCCAGATCAGGCTTGCAAAGACACTGCGTTTCACAGACCTTTGGAAGAGATGTTCCGGGTAGGCTGTAAGAGCACTGGGCAGAGAGAGCTGTTTCTTAGCTTCCCAACGAGCTGGAAGCAAGATGCTGTGGGGCAAACTCGCCCTTTGGAAAGCAGCCTGCACGTTGTGCCTTTCAGCTCTAGGGCAATGTAGCACACCCAGAGCAGAAGTCCTACTTCAGCCATATCAGGCCTGCAAAGAAACTGCGTTTCACAGGCCTTTGGAAGAGATGTTCCCGGTAGGCTTTAGCAGCACTGTGCAGAGCGAGTTGTTTCTTAGCTTCCCAACGAGCTGGAAGCAAGATGCTGTGGGGCCCAACTCGCCCCTTGGAAAGAATCCTGCACGTTGTGCCTTTCAGCTCTAGGGCAATATAGCACACCCAGAGCAGAAGTCCTACTTCAGCCAGATCAGGCCTGCAAAGACACTGCGTTTCACAGGCCTTTGGAAGAGATGTTCCCGGTGGGGTGTAAGAGCACTGTGCAGAGCGAGTTGTTTCTTAGCTTCCCAAAGAGCTGGAAGCAAGATGCTGTGGGGACCAACTCGCCCTTTGGAAAGAAGCCTGCACGTTGTGCCTTTCAGCTCTAGGGCAAAATAGCAAACCAGAGCAGAAGTCCTACTTCAGCCAGATCAGGCCTGATAAGAAACTGCATTTCCAGGCCTTTGGAAGAGATGTTCCGGGTATGCTGTAACAGCACTGTGCAGAGCGAGTTGTTTCTTAGCTTCCCAAAGAGCTGGAAGCAAGATGCTGTGGGGCCCAACTCGCCTTTTGGAAAGAAGCCTGCACGTTGTGTCTTTCAGCTGTAGGGCAATGTAGCACAACCAGAGCAGAAGTCCTACTTCAGCCAGATCAGGCCTGCAAAGACACTGCGTTTCACAGGCCTTTGGAAGAGAAGTACCCGGTAGGCTGTAAGAGCACTGTGCAGAGCGAGTTGTTTCTTCGCTTCCCAAAGAGCTTGAAGCAAGATGCTGTGGGGCCCAACTCGAACTTTGGAAAGAAGCCTGCACGTTGTGCCTTTCAGCTCTAGGGCAATGTAGCACACCCAGAGCAGAAGTCCTACTTCAGCCAGATCAGGCCTGCAAAGAAACTGCGTTTCACAGGCCTTTGGAAGAGGTGTTCCCGGTAGGCTGTAAGAGCACTGTGCAGAGTGAGTTGTTTCTTAGCTTCCCAAAGAGCTGGAAGCAAGATGCGGTGGGGCCCAACTCGCCCTTTGGAAAGAACCCTGCACGTTGTGCCTTTCAGCTCTAGGGCAAAATAGCAAACCAGAGCAGACGTCCTACTTCAGCCAGATCAGGCCTGCAAAGAAACTGCGTTTCACAGGCCTTTGGAAGAGATGTTCCGGGTAGGCTGTAAGAGCACTGTGCAGAGCGAGTTGTTTCTTAGCTTCCCAAAGAGCTGGAAGCAAGATGCTGTGGGGCCCAACTCGCCCTTTGTAAAGAAGTCTGCACGTTGTGCCTTTCAGCTCTAGGGCAATGTAGCACACCCAGAGCAGAAGTCCTACTTCAGCCATATCAGGCCTGATAAGAAACTGCGTTTCACAGGCCTTTGGAAGAGATGTTCCCGGTGGGGTGTAAGAGCACTGTGCAGAGCGAGTTGTTTCTTACCTTCCCAAAGAGCTGGAAGCAAGATGCTGTGGGGCCCAACTCGCCCCTTGGAAAGAAGCCTGCACGTTGTGCCTTTCAGCTCTAGGGCAATGTAGCACACCCAGAGCAGAAATCCTACTTCAGCCATATCAGGCCTGATAAGAAACTGCATTTCACAGGCCTTTGGAAGAGATGTTCCCAGTGGGGTGTAAGAGCACTGTGCAGAGCGAGTTGTTTCTTAGCTTCCCAAAGAGCTGGAAGCAAGATGCTTTGGGGACCAACTAGCCCTTTGGAATGAAGCCTGCACGTTGGGCCTTTCAGCTCTAGGGCAATGTCACACACCCAGAGCAGAAGTCCTACTTCAGCCAGATCAGGCCTGCATAGACACTGCGTTTCACAAGCCTTTGGAAGAGATGTTCCCGGTAGGTTGTAAGAGCACTGTGCAGAGCGAGTTGTTTCTTAGCTTCCCAAAGAGCTGGAAGCAAGATGCTGTGGGGACCAACTCGCCCTTTGGAAAGAAGCCTGCACGCTGTGCCTTTCAGCTCTAGGGCAATGTAGCACACCCAGAGCAGAAGTCCTACTTCAGCCAGATCAGGCCTGCAAAGAAACTGCGTTTCACAGGCCTTTGGAAGAGATGTTCCCGGTAGGTTGTAAGAGCACTGTGCAGAGTGAGTTGTTTCTGAGCTTCCCAAAGAGCTGGAAGCAAGATGCTGTGGGGCCCAACTCGCCCTTTGGAAAGAAGCCCGCACGTTGTGCCTTTCAGCTCTAGGGCAAAGTAGCACACCCAGAGCAGAAGTCCTACTTCAGCCAGATCAGGCCTGCAAAGAAACTGCGTTTCACAGGCCTTTCGATGAGATGTTCCCGGTAGGCTGTAAGAGCACTGTGCAGAGCGAGTTGTTTCTTAGCTTCCCAAAGAGCTGGAAGCAAGATGCTGTGGGGCCCAACTCACCCTTTGGAAAGAAGCCTGCACGTTGTGCCTTTCAGCTCTAGGGCAAAGTAGCACACCCAGAGCAGAAGTCCTACTTCAGCCAGATCAGGCCTACAAAGAAACTGCGTTTCACAGGCCTTTCGAACAGATGTTCCCGGTAGGCTGTAAGAGCACTGTGCAGAGAGAGTTGTTTCTTAGCTTCCCAAAGAGCTGGAAGCAAGATGCTGTGGGGCCCAACTCGCCCTTTGGAAAGAAGCCTGCACGTTGTGCATTTCAGCTCTAGGGCAAAGTAGCACACCCAGAGCAGAAGTCCTACTTCAGCCAGATCAGGCCTGCAAAGAAACTGCGTTTCACAGGCCTTTGGAAGAAATGTTCCCGGTAGGCTGTAAGAGCACTGTGCAGAGCGAGTTGTTTCTTAGCTTCCCAAAGAGCTGGAAGCAAGATGCTGTGGGGCCCAACTCGCCCTTTGGAAAGAAGCCTGCACGTTGGGCCTTTCAGCTGTACGGCAAGGTATCACACCCAGAGCAAAAGTCCTACTTCAGCCAGATCAGGCCTGCAAAGAAACTGCGTTTCACAGGCCTTTGGAAGAGATGTTCCCGGTAGGCTGTAAGAGCACTGTGCAGAGCGAGTTGTTTCTTAGCTTCCCAAAGAGCTGGAAGCAAGATGCTGTGGGGCCCAACTCGCCCTTTGGAAAGAAGCCTGCACGTTGTGCCTTTCAGCTCTAGGGCAATGTAGCACACCCAGAGCAGAAGTCCTACTTCAGCCAGATCAGGCCTGCAAAGAAACTGCGTTTCACAGGGCTTTGGAAGAGATGTTCCCGGTAGGTTGTAAGAGCACTGTGCAGAGCGAGTTGTTTCTTAGCTTCCCAAAGAGCTGGAAGCAAGATGCTGTGGGGCCCAACTCGCCCTTTGGAAAGAAGCCTGCACGTTGTGCCTTTCAGCTCTAGGGCAATGTAGCACACCCAGAGCAGAAGTCCTACTTCAGCCAGATCAGGCCTGCAAAGAAACTGCGTTTCACAGGCCTTTGGAAGAGATGTTCCCGGTAGGCTGTAAGAGCACTGTGCAGAGCGAGTTGATTCTTAGCTTCCCAAAGATCTGGAAGCAAGATGCGGTGGGGCCCAACTCGCCCTTTGGAAAGAAGCCTGCACGTTGTGCCTTTCAGCTCTAGGGCAAAATAGCAGACCAGAGCAGAAGTCCTACTTCAGCCAGATCAGGCCTGCAAAGAAACTGCGTTTCCAGGCCTTTGGAAGAGATGTTCCGGGTAGGTTGTAAGAGCACTGTGCAGAGCGAGTTGTTTCTTAGCTTCCCAAAGAGCTGGAAGCAAGATGCTGTGGGGACCAACTCGCCCTTTGGAAAGAAGCCTGCACGCTGTGCCTTTCAGCTCTAGGGCAATGTAGCACACCCAGAGCAGAAGTCCTACTTCAGCCAGATCAGGCCTACAAAGAAACTGCGTTTCACAGGCCTTTGGAAGAGATGTTCCCGGTAGGTTGTAAGAGCACTGTGCAGAGTGAGTTGTTTCTTAGCTTCCCAAAGAGCTGGAAGCAAGATGCTGTGGGGCCCAACTCGCCCTTTGGAAAGAAGCCCGCACGTTGTGCCTTTCAGCTCTAGGGCAAAGTAGCACACCCAGAGCAGAAGTCCTACTTCAGCCAGATCAGGCCTGCAAAGAAACTGCGTTTCACAGGCCTTTCGATGAGATGTTCCCGGTAGGCTGTAAGAGCACTGTGCAGAGCGAGTTGTTTCTTAGCTTCCCAAAGAGCTGGAAGCAAGATGCTGTGGGGCCCAACTCACCCTTTGGAAAGAAGCCTGCACGTTGTGCCTTTCAGCTCTAGGGCAAAGTAGCACACCCAGAGCAGAAGTCCTACTTCAGCCAGATCAGGCCTACAAAGAAACTGCGTTTCACAGGCCTTTCGAACAGATGTTCCCGGTAGGCTGTAAGAGCACTGTGCAGAGAGAGTTGTTTCTTAGCTTCCCAAAGAGCTGGAAGCAAGATGCTGTGGGGCCCAACTCGCCCTTTGGAAAGAAGCCTGCACGTTGTGCATTTCAGCTCTAGGGCAAAGTAGCACACCCAGAGCAGAAGTCCTACTTCAGCCAGATCAGGCCTGCAAAGAAACTGCGTTTCACAGGCCTTTGGAAGAAATGTTCCCGGTAGGCTGTAAGAGCACTGTGCAGAGCGAGTTGTTTCTTAGCTTCCCAAAGAGCTGGAAGCAAGATGCTGTGGGGCCCAACTCGCCCTTTGGAAAGAAGCCTGCACGTTGTGCCTTTCAGCTCTAGGGCAATGTAGCACACCCAGAGCAGAAGTCCTACTTCAGCCAGATCAGGCCTGCAAAGAAACTGCGTTTCACAGGCCTTTGGAAGAGATGTTCCCGGTAGGCTGTAAGAGCACTGTGCAGAGCGAGTTGATTCTTAGCTTCCCAAAGATCTGGAAGCAAGATGCGGTGGGGCCCAACTCGCCCTTTGGAAAGAAGCCTGCACGTTGTGCCTTTCAGCTCTAGGGCAAAATAGCAGACCAGAGCAGAAGTCCTACTTCAGCCAGATCAGGCCTGCAAAGAAACTGCGTTTCCAGGCCTTTGGAAGAGATGTTGAGGGTAGGTTGTAAGAGCACTGTGCAGAGCGAGTTGTTTCTTAGCTTCCCAAAGAGCTGGAAGCAAGATGCAGTGGGGCCCAACTCGCCCTTTGGAAAGAAGACTGCACGTTGTGCCTTTCAGCTCTAGGGCAAAGTAGCACACCCAGAGCAGAAGTCCTACTTCACCCAGATCAGGCCTGCAAAGAAACAGTGTTTCACAGGCCTTTGGAAGAGATGTTCCCGGTAGGCTGTAAGAGCACTGTGCAGAGCGTGTTGTTTCTTAGGTTCGCAAAGAGCTGGAAGCAAGATGCTGTGGGGCCCAACTCGCCCTTTGGAAAGAAGCGTGCACGTTGTGCCTTTCAGCTCTAGGGCAACGTAGCACACTCAGAGCAGAAGTCCTACTTCAGCCAGATCAGGTCTGCAAAGAAACTGCGTTTCACAGGCCTTTGGAAGAGATGTTCCCGGTAGGCTGTAAGAGCACTGTGCAGAGCGAGTTGTTTCTTAGCTTCCCAAAGATCTGGAAGCAAGATGCGGTGGGGCCCAACTCGCCCTTTGGAAAGAAGCCTGCACGTTGTGAATTTCAGCTTTAGGGCAAAATAGCAAACCAGAGCAGAAGTCCTACTTCAGCCAGATCAGGCCTGCAAAGAAACTGCGTTTCCAGGCCTTTGGAAGAGATGTTCCGGGTATGCTGTAAGAGCACTGTGCAGAGCGAGTTGTTTCTTAGCTTCCCAAAGAGCTGGAAGCAAGATGCTTTGGGGACCAACTAGCCCTTTCGAATGAAGCCTGCACGTTGGGCCTTTCAGCTCTAGGGCAATGTCACACACCCAGAGCAGAAGTCCTACTTCAGCCAGATCAGGCCTGCATAGACACTGCGTTTCACAAGCCTTTGGAAGAGATGTTCCCGGTAGGTTGTAAGAGCACTGTGCAGAGCGAGTTGTTTCTTAGCTTCCCAAAGAGCTGGAAGCAAGATGCTGTGGGGACCAACTCGCCCTTTGGAAAGAAGCCTGCACGCTGTGCCTTTCAGCTCTAGGGCAATGTAGCACACCCAGAGCAGAAGTCCTACTTCAGCCAGATCAGGCCTGCAAAGAAACTGCGTTTCACAGGCCTTTGGAAGAGATGTTCCCGGTAGGTTGTAAGAGCACTGTGCAGAGTGAGTTGTTTCTTAGCTTCCCAAAGAGCTGGAAGCAAGATGCTGTGGGGCCCAACTCGCCCTTTGGAAAGAAGCCTGCACGTTGTGCCTTTCAGCTCTAGGGCAAAGAAGCACACCCAGAGCAGAAGTCCTACTTCAGCCTGATCAGGCCTGCAAAGAAATTGCGTTTCACAGGCCTTTCGATGAGATGTTCCCGGTAGGCTGTAAGAGCACTGTGCAGAGCGAGTTGTTTCTTAGCTTCCCAAAGAGCTGGAAGCAAGATGCTGTGGGGCCCAACTCACCCTTTGGAAAGAAGCCTGCACGTTGTGCCTTTCAGCTCTAGGGCAAAGTAGCACACCCAGAGCAGAAGTCCTACTTCTGCCAGATCAGGCCTACAAAGAAACTGCGTTTCACAGGCCTTTCGAAGAGATGTTCCCGGTAGGCTGTAAGAGCACTGTGCAGAGAGAGTTGTTTCTTAGCTTCCCAAAGAGCTGGAAGCAAGATGCTGTGGGGCCCAACTCGCCCTTTGGAAAGAAGCCTGCACGTTGTGCATTTCAGCTCTAGGGCAATGTAGCACACCCAGAGCAGAAGTCCTACTTCAGCCAGATCAGGCCTGCAAAGAAACTGCGTTTCACAGGCCTTTGGAAGAGATGTTCCCGGTAGGCTGTAAGAGCACTGTGCAGAGCGAGTTGTTTCTTAGCTTCCCAAAGAGCTGGAAGCAAGATGCTGTGGGGCCCAACTCGCCCTTTGGAAAGAAGCCTGCACGTTGTGCCTTTCAGCTCTAAGGCAATGTAGCACACCCAGAGCAGAAGTCCTACTTCAGCCAGATCAGGCCTGCAAAGAAACTGCGTTTCACAGGCCTTTGGAAGAGATGTTCCCGGTAGGCTGTAAGAGCACTGTGCAGAGCGAGTTGATTCTTAGCTTCCCAAAGATCTGGAAGCAAGATGCGGTGGGGCCCAACTCGCCCTTTGGAAAGAAGCCTGCACGTTGTGCCTTTCAGCTCTAGGGCAAAATAGCAGACCAGAGCAGAAGTCCTACTTCAGCCAGATCAGGCCTGCAAAGAAACTGCGTTTCCAGGCCTTTGGAAGAGATGTTCCGGGTAGGTTGTAAGAGCACTGTGCAGAGCGAGTTGTTTCTTAGCTTCCCAAAGAGCTGGAAGCAAGATGCAGTGGGGCCCAACTCGCCCTTTGGAAAGAAGACTGCACGTTGTGCCTTTCAGCTCTAGGGCAAAGTAGCACACCCAGAGCAGAAGTCCTCCTTCAGCCAGATCAGGCCTGCAAAGAAACAGTGTTTCACAGGCCTTTGGAAGAGATGTTCCCGGTAGGCTGTAAGAGCACTGTGCAGAGCGCGTTGATTCTTAGGTTCGCAAAGAGCTGGAAGCAAGATGCTGTGGGGCCCAACTCGCCCTTTGGAAAGAAGCCTGCACGTTGTGCCTTTCAGCTCTAGGGCAACGTAGCACACTCAGAGCAGAAGTCCTACTTCAGCCAGATCAGGTCTGCAAAGAAACTGCGTTTCAAAGGCCTTTGGAAGAGGTGTTCCCTGTAGGCTGTAAGAGCACTGTGCAGAGCGAGTTGTTTCTTAGCTTACCAAAGAGCTGGAAGCAAGATGCTGTGGGGCCCAACTCGCCCTTTGGAAAGAAGCCTGCACGTTGTGCCTTTCAGCTCTAGGGCAAAGTAGCACACCCAGAGCAGAAGTCCTACTTCAGCCAGATCAGGCCTGCAAAGAAACTGCGTTTCACAGGCCTTTGGAAGAGATGTTCCCGGTAGGTTGTAAGAGCACTGTGCAGAGCGAGTTGTTTCTTAGCTTCCCAAAGAGCTGGAAGCAAGATGCTGTGGGGCCCAACTCGCCCTTTGGAAAGAAGCCTGCACGTTGTGCCTTTCAGCTCTAGGGCAAAGTAGCACACCCAGAGCAGAAGTCCTACTTCAGCCAGATCAGGCCTGCAAAGAAACTGCATTTCACAGGCCTTTGGAAGAGATGTTCCGGGTAGGCTGTAAGAGCACTGTGCAGAGCGAGTTGTTTCTTAGCTTCCCAAAGAGCTGGAAGCAAGATGCTGTGGGGCCCAACTCGCCCTTTGGAAAGAAGCCTGCACGTTGTGCCTTTCAGCTCTAGGGCAATGTAGCACACCCAGAGCAGAAGTCCTACTTCAGCCAGATCAGGCCTGCAAAGACACTGCGTTTCACAGACCTTTGGAAGAGATGTTCCGGGTAGGCTGTAAGAGCACTGGGCAGAGACAGCTGTTTCTTAGCTTCCCAACGAGCTGCAAGCAAGATGCTGTGGGGCAAACTCGCCCTTTGGAAAGCAGCCTGCACGTTGTGCCTTTCAGCTCTAGGGCAATGTAGCACACCCAGAGCAGAAGTCCTACTTCTGCCAGATCAGGCCTGCAAAGAAACTGCGTTTCACAGGCCTTTGGAAGAGATGTTCCCGGTAGGCTTTAGCAGCACTGTGCAGAGCGAGTTGTTTCTTAGCTTCCCAAAGAGCTGGAAGCAAGATGCTGTGGGGCCCAACTCGCCCCTTGGAAAGAATCCTGCACGTTGTGCCTTTCAGCTCTAGGGCAATGTAGCACACCCAGAGCAGAAATCCTACTTCAGCCATATCAGGCCTGCAAAGAAACTGCGTTTCACAGGCCTTTGGAAGAGATGTTCCCGGTGGGGTGTAAGAGCACTGTGCAGAGCGAGTTGTTTCTTAGCTTCCCAAAGAGCTGGAAGCAAGATGCAGTGGGGCCCAACTCACCCTTTGGAAAGAAGCCTGCACGTTGTGCCTTTCAGCTCTAGGGCAAAGTAGCACACCCAGAGCAGAAGTCCTACTTCAGCCAGATCAGGCCTACAAAGAAACTGCGTTTCACAGGCCTTTGGAAGAGATGTTCCCGGTAGGCTGTAAGAGCACTGTGCAGAGAGAGTTGTTTCTTAGCTTCCCAAAGAGCTGGAAGCAAGATGCTGTGGGGCCCAACTCGCCCTTTGGAAAGAAGCCTGCACGTTGTGCCTTTCAGCTCTAGGGCAATGTAGCACACCCAGAGCAGAAGTCCTACTTCAGCCAGATCAGGCCTGCAAAGAAACTGCGTTTCACAGGCCTTTGGAAGAGATGTTCCCACTAGGCTGTAAGAGCACTGTGCAGAGCGAGTTGTTTCTTAGCTTCCCAAAGAGCTGGAAGCAAGATGCTGTGGGGCCCAACTCGCCCTTTGGAAAGAAGCCTGCACGTTGGGCCTTTCAGCTCTAGGGCAAAGTAGCACACCCAGAGCAGAAGTCCTACTTCAGCCAGATCAGGCCTGCAAAGAAACTGCGTTTCACAGGGCTTTGGAAGAGATGTTCCCGGTAGGTTGTAAGAGCACTGTGCAGAGCGAGTTGTTTCTTAGCTTCCCAAAGAGCTGGAAGCAAGATGCTGTGGGGCCCAACTCGCCCTTTGGAAAGAAGCCTGCACGTTGTGCCTTTCAGCTCTAAGGCAATGTAGCACACCCAGAGCAGAAGTCCTACTTCAGCCAGATCAGGCCTGCAAAGAAACTGCGTTTCACAGGCCTTTGGAAGAGATGTTCCCGGTAGGCTGTAAGAGCACTGTGCAGAGCGAGTTGATTCTTAGCTTCCCAAAGATCTGGAGGCAAGATGCGGTGGGGCCCAACTCGCCCTTTGGAAAGAAGCCTGCACGTTGTGCCTTTCAGCTCTAGGGCAAAATAGCAGACCAGAGCAGAAGTCCTACTTCAGCCAGATCAGGCCTGCAAAGAAACTGCGTTTCCAGGCCTTTGGAAGAGATGTTCCGGGTAGGTTGTAAGAGCACTGTGCAGAGCGAGTTGTTTCTTAGCTTCCCAAAGAGCTGAAAGCAAGATGCTGTGGGGCCCAACTCGCCCTTTGGAAAGAAGCCTGCACGTTGTGCCTTTCAGCTCTAGGGCAAAGTAGCACACCCAGAGCAGAAGTCCTACTTCAGCCAGATCAGGCCTGCAAAGAAACTGCGTTTCACAGGCCTTTGGAAGAGATGTTCCCGGTAGGCTTTAGCAGCACTGTGCAGAGCGAGTTGTTTCTTAGCTTCCCAAAGAGCTGGAAGCAAGATGCTGTGGGGCCCAACTCGCCCCTTGGAAAGAATCCTGCACGTTGTGCCTTTCAGCTCTAGGGCAATGTAGCACACCCATAGCAGAAATCCTACTTCAGCCAGATCAGGCCTGCAAAGAAACTGCGTTTCACAGGCCTTTGGAAGAGATGTTCCCGGTAGGCTGAAAGAGCACTGTGCAGAGCGAGTTGTTTCTTAGGTTCGCAAAGAGCTGAAAGCAAGATGCTGTGGGGCCCAACTCGCCCTTTGGAAAGAAGCCTGCACGTTGTGCCTTTCAGCTCTAGGGCAATGTAGCACACCCAGAGCAGAAGTCCTACTTCAGCCAGATCAGGCCTGCAAAGAAACTGCATTTCACAGGCCTTTGGAAGAGATGTTCCCGGTAGGCTGTAAGAGCACTGTGCACAGCGAGTTGTTTCTTAGCTTCCCAAAGAGCTGGAAGCAAGATGCTGTGGGGCCCAACTCGCCCTTTGGAAAGAAGCCTGCACGTTGTGACTTTCAGCTCTAGGGCAATTTAGCACACCCAGTGCAGAAGTTCTACTTCAGCCAGATCAGGCCTGCAAACACACTGCGTTTCACAGGCCTGTGGAAGAGATGTTCCCGGTAGACTGTCAGAGCACTGTGCAGTCGAGTTGTTTCTTTGCTTCCCAAAGAGCTGGAAGCAAGATGCTGTGGGGCCCAACTCGCCCTTTGGAAAGAAGCCTGCACGTTGTGCCTTTCAGCTCTAGGGCAAAGTAGCACACTCAGAGCAGAAGTCCTACTTCAGCCAGATCAGGCCTGCAAAGAAACTGCGTTTCACAGGCCTTTGGAAGAGATGTTCCGGGTAGGCTGTAAGAGCACTGGGCAGAGAGAGCTGATTCTTAGCTTCCCAGCGAGCTGAAAGCAAGATGCTGTGGGGCAAACTCGCCCCTTGGAAAGCAGCCTGCACGGTGTCCCTTTCAGCTCTACGGCAATGTAGCACACCCAGAGCAGAAGTCCTACTTCAGCCAGATCAGGCCTGCAAAGAAACTGCGTTTCACAAGCCTTTGGAAGAGATGTTCCCGGTAGGCTGTAAGAGCACTGTGCAGAGCGAGTTGTTTCTTAGCTTCCCAAAGAGCTGGAAGCAAGATGCTGTGGGGCCCAACTCGCCCTTTGGAAAGAAGCCTGCACGTTGTGACTTTCAGCTCTAGGGCAAAGTAGCACACCCAGAGCAGAAGTCCTACTTCAGCCAGATCAGGCCTGCAAAGAAACTGCGTTTCCAGGCCTTTGGAAGAGATGTTCCGGGTAGGCTGTAAGAGCACTGTGCAGAGCGAGTTGTTTCTTAGCTTCCCAAAGAGCTGGAAGCAAGATGCTGTGGGGCCCAACTCGCCCTTTCGAAAGAAGCCTGCACGTTGTGCCTTTCAGCTCTAGGGCAAAGTAACACACCCAGAGCAGAAGTCCTACTTCAGCCAGATCAGGCCTGCAAAGAAACTGCGTTTCACAGGCCTTTGGAAGAGATGTTCCCGGTAGGCTGTAAGAGCACTGTGCAGAGCGAGTTGTTTCTTAGCTTCCCAAAGAGCTGGAAGCAAGATGCTGTGGGGCCCAACTCGCCCTTTGGAAAGAAGCCTGCACGTTGTGCCTTTCAGCTCTAGGGCAAAGTAGCACACCCAGAGCAGAAGTCCTACTTCAGCCAGATCAGGCCTGCAAAGAAACTGCGTTTCACAGGCCTTTGGAAGAGATGTTCCCGGTAGGCTGTAAGAGCACTGTGCAGAGCGAGTTGTTTCTTAGCTTCCCAAAGAGCTGGAAGCAAGATGCTGTGGGGCCCAACTCGCCCTTTGGAAAGAAGCCTGCACGTTGTGCCTTTCAGCTCTAGGGCAAAGAAGCACACCCAGAGCAGAAGTCCTACTTCAGCCAGATCAGGCCTGCAAAGAAACTGCGTTTCACAGGCCTTTGGAAGAGATGTTCCCGGTAGGCTGTAAGAGCACTGTGCAGAGCGAGTTGTTTCTTAGCTTCCCAAAGAGCTGGAAGCAAGATGCTGTGGGGCCCAACTCACCCTTTGGAAAGAAGCCTGCACGTTGTGCCTTTCAGCTCTAGGGCAAAGTAGCACACCCAGAGCAGAAGTCCTACTTCAGCCAGATCAGGCCTGCAAAGAAACTGCGTTTCACAGGCCTTTGGAAGAGATGTTCCCGGTAGGCTGTAAGAGCACTGTGCAGAGCGAGTTGTTTCTTAGCTTCCCAAAGAGCTGGAAGCAAGATGCTGTGGGGCCCAACTCGCCCTTTGGAAAGAAGCCTGCACGTTGTGCCTTTCAGCTCTAGGGCAAAGTAGCACACCCAGAGCAGAAGTCCTACTTCAGCCAGATCAGGCCTGCAAAGAAACTGCGTTTCACAGGCCTTTGGAAGAGATGTTCCCGGTAGGCTGTAAGAGCACTGTGCAGAGCGAGTTGTTTCTTAGCTTCCCAAAGAGCTGGAAGCAAGATGCTGTGGGGCCCAACTCGCCCTTTGGAAAGAAGCCTGCACGTTGTGCCTTTCAGCTCTAGGGCAAAGTAGCACACCCAGAGCAGAAGTCCTACTTCAGCCAGATCAGGCCTGCAAAGAAACTGCGTTTCACAGGCCTTTGGAAGAGATGTTCCCGGTAGGCTGTAAGAGCACTGTGCAGAGCGAGTTGTTTCTTAGCTTCCCAAAGAGCTGGAAGCAAGATGCTGTGGGGCCCAACTCGCCCTTTGGAAAGAAGCCTGCACGTTGTGCCTTTCAGCTCTAGGGCAAAGTAGCACACCCAGAGCAGAAGTCCTACTTCAGCCAGATCAGGCCTGCAAAGAAACTGCGTTTCACAGGCCTTTGGAAGAGATGTTCCCGGTAGGCTGTAAGAGCACTGTGCAGAGCGAGTTGTTTCTTAGCTTCCCAAAGAGCTGGAAGCAAGATGCTGTGGGGCCCAACTCGCCCTTTGGAAAGAAGCCTGCACGTTGTGCCTTTCAGCTCTAGGGCAAAGTAGCACACCCAGAGCAGAAGTCCTACTTCAGCCAGATCAGGCCTGCAAAGAAACTGCGTTTCACAGGCCTTTGGAAGAGATGTTCCCGGTAGGCTGTAAGAGCACTGTGCAGAGCGAGTTGTTTCTTAGCTTCCCAAAGAGCTGGAAGCAAGATGCTGTGGGGCCCAACTCGCCCTTTGGAAAGAAGCCTGCACGTTGTGCCTTTCAGCTCTAGGGCAAAGTAGCACACCCAGAGCAGAAGTCCTACTTCAGCCAGATCAGGCCTGCAAAGAAACTGCGTTTCACAGGCCTTTGGAAGAGATGTTCCCGGTAGGCTGTAAGAGCACTGTGCAGAGCGAGTTGTTTCTTAGCTTCCCAAAGAGCTGGAAGCAAGATGCTGTGGGGCCCAACTCGCCCTTTGGAAAGAAGCCTGCACGTTGTGCCTTTCAGCTCTAGGGCAAAGTAGCACACCCAGAGCAGAAGTCCTACTTCAGCCAGATCAGGCCTGCAAAGAAACTGCGTTTCACAGGCCTTTGGAAGAGATGTTCCCGGTAGGCTGTAAGAGCACTGTGCAGAGCGAGTTGTTTCTTAGCTTCCCAAAGAGCTGGAAGCAAGATGCTGTGGGGCCCAACTCGCCCTTTGGAAAGAAGCCTGCACGTTGTGCCTTTCAGCTCTAGGGCAAAGTAGCACACCCAGAGCAGAAGTCCTACTTCAGCCAGATCAGGCCTGCAAAGAAACTGCGTTTCACAGGCCTTTGGAAGAGATGTTCCCGGTAGGCTGTAAGAGCACTGTGCAGAGCGAGTTGTTTCTTAGCTTCCCAAAGAGCTGGAAGCAAGATGCTGTGGGGCCCAACTCGCCCTTTGGAAAGAAGCCTGCACGTTGTGCCTTTCAGCTCTAGGGCAAAGTAGCACACCCAGAGCAGAAGTCCTACTTCAGCCAGATCAGGCCTGCAAAGAAACTGCGTTTCACAGGCCTTTGGAAGAGATGTTCCCGGTAGGCTGTAAGAGCACTGTGCAGAGCGAGTTGTTTCTTAGCTTCCCAAAGAGCTGGAAGCAAGATGCTGTGGGGCCCAACTCGCCCTTTGGAAAGAAGCCTGCACGTTGTGCCTTTCAGCTCTAGGGCAAAGTAGCACACCCAGAGCAGAAGTCCTACTTCAGCCAGATCAGGCCTGCAAAGAAACTGCGTTTCACAGGCCTTTGGAAGAGATGTTCCCGGTAGGCTGTAAGAGCACTGTGCAGAGCGAGTTGTTTCTTAGCTTCCCAAAGAGCTGGAAGCAAGATGCTGTGGGGCCCAACTCGCCCTTTGGAAAGAAGCCTGCACGTTGTGCCTTTCAGCTCTAGGGCAAAGTAGCACACCCAGAGCAGAAGTCCTACTTCAGCCAGATCAGGCCTGCAAAGAAACTGCGTTTCACAGGCCTTTGGAAGAGATGTTCCCGGTAGGCTGTAAGAGCACTGTGCAGAGCGAGTTGTTTCTTAGCTTCCCAAAGAGCTGGAAGCAAGATGCTGTGGGGCCCAACTCGCCCTTTGGAAAGAAGCCTGCACGTTGTGCCTTTCAGCTCTAGGGCAAAGTAGCACACCCAGAGCAGAAGTCCTACTTCAGCCAGATCAGGCCTGCAAAGAAACTGCGTTTCACAGGCCTTTGGAAGAGATGTTCCCGGTAGGCTGTAAGAGCACTGTGCAGAGCGAGTTGTTTCTTAGCTTCCCAAAGAGCTGGAAGCAAGATGCTGTGGGGCCCAACTCGCCCTTTGGAAAGAAGCCTGCACGTTGTGCCTTTCAGCTCTAGGGCAAAGTAGCACACCCAGAGCAGAAGTCCTACTTCAGCCAGATCAGGCCTGCAAAGAAACTGCGTTTCACAGGCCTTTGGAAGAGATGTTCCCACTAGGCTGTAAGAGCACTGTGCAGAGCGAGTTGTTTCTTAGCTTCCCAAAGAGCTGGAAGCAAGATGCTGTGGGGCCCAACTCGCCCTTTGGAAAGAAGCCTGCACGTTGTGCCTTTCAGCTCTAGGGCAAAGTAGCACACCCAGAGCAGAAGTCCTACTTCAGCCAGATCAGGCCTGCAAAGAAACTGCGTTTCACAGGCCTTTGGAAGAGATGTTCCCGGTAGGCTGTAAGAGCACTGTGCAGAGCGAGTTGTTTCTTAGCTTCCCAAAGAGCTGGAAGCAAGATGCTGTGGGGCCCAACTCGCCCTTTGGAAAGAAGCCTGCACGTTGTGCCTTTCAGCTCTAGGGCAAAGTAGCACACCCAGAGCAGAAGTCCTACTTCAGCCAGATCAGGCCTGCAAAGAAACTGCGTTTCACAGGCCTTTGGAAGAGATGTTCCCGCTAGGCTGTAAGAGCACTGTGCAGAGCGAGTTGTTTCTTAGCTTCCCAAAGAGCTGGAAGCAAGATGCTGTGGGGCCCAACTCGCCCTTTGGAAAGAAGCCTGCACGTTGTGCCTTTCAGCTCTAGGGCAAAGTAGCACACCCAGAGCAGAAGTCCTACTTCAGCCAGATCAGGCCTGCAAAGAAAATGCGTTTCACAGGCCTTTGGAAGAGATGTTCCCGGTAGGCTGTAAGAGCACTGTGCAGAGCGAGTTGTTTCCTAGCTTCCCAAAGAGCTGGAAGCAAGATGCTGTGGGGCCCAACTCGCCCTTTGGAAAGAAGCCTGCACGTTGTGCCTTTCAGCTCTAGGGCAAAGTAGCACACCCAGAGCAGAAGTCCTACTTCGGCCAGATCAGGCCTGCAAAGAAACTGCGTTTCACAGGCCTTTGGAAGAGATGTTCCCGGTAGGCTGTAAGAGCACTCTGCAGAGCGAGTTGTTTCTTAGCTTCCCAAAGAGCTGGAAGCAAGATGCTGTGGGGCCCAACTCGCCCTTTGGAAAGAAGCCTGCACGTTGTGCCTTTCAGCTCTAGGGCAAAGTAGCACACCCAGAGCAGAAGTCCTACTTCAGCCAGATCAGGCCTGCAAAGAAACTGCGTTTCACAGGCCTTTGGAAGAGATGTTCCCACTAGGCTGTAAGAGCACTGTGCAGAGCGAGTGGTTTCTTAGCTTCCCAAAGAGCTGGAAGCAAGATGCTGTGGGGCCCAACTCGCCCTTTGGAAAGAAGCCTGCACGTTGTGCCTTTCAGCTCTAGGGCAAAGTAGCACACCCAGAGCAGAAGTCCTACTTCAGCCAGATCAGGCCTGCAAAGAAACTGCGTTTCACAGGCCTTTGGAAGACATGTTCCCGGTAGGCTGTAAGAGCACCGTGCAGAGCGAGTTGTTTCTTAGCTTCCCAAAGAGCTGGAAGCAAGATGCTGTGGGGCCCAACTCGCCCTTTGGAAAGAAGCCTGCACGTTGTGCCTTTCAGCTCTAGGGCAAAGTAGCACACCCAGAGCAGAAGTCCTACTTCAGCCAGATCAGGCCTGCAAAGAAACTGCGTTTCACAGGCCTTTGGAAGAGATGTTCCCACTAGGCTGTAAGAGCACTGTGCAGAGCGAGTTGTTTCTTAGCTTCCCAAAGAGCTGGAAGCAAGATGCTGTGGGGCCCAACTCGCCCTTTGGAAAGAAGCCTGCACGTTGTGCCTTTCAGCTCTAGGGCAAAGTAGCACACCCAGAGCAGAAGTCCTACTTCAGCCAGATCAGGCCTGCAAAGAAACTGCGTTTCACAGGCCTTTGGAAGAGATGTTCCCGGTAGGCTGTAAGAGCACTGTGCAGAGCGAGTTGTTTCTTAGCTTCCCAAAGAGCTGGAAGCAAGATGCTGTGGGGCCCAACTCGCCCTTTGGAAAGAAGCCTGCACGTTGTGCCTTTCACCTCTAGGGCAAAGTAGCACACCCAGAGCAGAAGTCCTACTTCAGCCAGATCAGGCCTGCAAAGAAACTGCGTTTCACAGGCCTTTGGAAGAGATGTTCCCCGTAGGCTGTAAGAGCACTGTGCAGAGCGAGTTGTTTCTTAGCTTCCCAAAGAGCTGGAAGCAAGATGCTGTGGGGCCCAACTCGCCCTTTGGAAAGAAGCCTGCACGTTGTGCCTTTCAGCTCTAGGGCAATGTAGCACACCCAGAGCAGAAGTCCTACTTCAGCCAGATCAGGCCTGCAAAGAAACTGCGTTTCACAGGCCTTTGGAAGAGATGTTTCCCGGTAGGCTGTAAGAGCACTGTGCACAGCGAGTTGTTTCTTAGCTTCCCAAAGAGCTGGAAGCAAGATGCTGTGGGGCCCAACTCGCCCTTTGGAAAGAAGCCTGCACGTTGTGCCTTTCAGCTCTAAGGCGATGTAGCACACCCAAGACAAAGTGCTGCTTCAGCCAGATCAGGCCTGCAAAGAAACTGCGTTTCACAGGCCTTTGGAAGAGATGTTCCCGGTAGGCTGTAAGAGCACTGTGCAGAGCGAGTTGATTCTTAGCTTCCCAAAGATCTGGAGGCAAGATGCGGTGGGGCCCAACTCGCCCTTTGGAAAAGAGCCTGCACGTTGTGCCTTTCAGCTCTAGGGCAAAATAGCAGACCAGAGCAGAAGTCCTACTTCAGCCAGATCAGGCCTGCAAAAAGAACTGCGTTTCCAGGCCTTTGGAAGAGATGTTCCGGGTAGGCTGTAAGAGCACTGTGCAGAGCGAGTCTTCTAGCTTCCCAAAGAGCTGGAAGCAAGATGCTGTGGGGCCCAACTCGCCCTTTGGAAAGAAGCCTGCACGTTGTGCCTTTCAGCTCTAGGGCAATGTAGCACACCCAAGAACAAGAAGTCCTACTTCAGCCAGATCAGGCCTGCAAAGACACTGCGTTTCACAGACCTTTGGAAGAGATGTTCCCGGGTGGGCTCAGAGCACTGGGCAGAGAGAGCTGTTTCTTAGCTTCCCAACGAGCTGCAAGCAAGATGCTGTGGGGCAAACACGCCCTTTGGAAAGCAGCCTGCACGTTGTGCCTTTCAGCTCTAGGGCAATGTAGCACACCCAGAGCAGAAGTCCTACTTCAGCCAATCAGGCCTGCAAAGAAACTCTTTCACAGCCTTTAAAAGAGATGTTCCCGGTAGGCTTTAGCAGCACTGTGCAGAGCGAGTTGTTTTTTCTTAGCTTCCCAAAGAGCTGGAAGCAAGATGCTGTGGGGCCCAACTCGCCCTTTGGAAAGAATCCTGCACGTTGTGCCTTTCAGCTCTAGGGCAATGTAGCACACCCAGAGCAGAAATCCTACTTCAGCCAAATCAGGCCTGCAAAGAAACTGCGTTTCACAGGCCTTTGGAAGAGATGTTCCCGGTGGGGTGTAAGAGCACTGTGCAGAGCGAGTTGTTTCTAGCTTCCCAAAGAGCTGGAAGCAAGATGCAGTGGGTCCCAACTCACCCTTTGGAAAGAAGCCTGCACGTTGTCCTTTCCAGCTCTAGGGCAAAGTAGCACACGCAGAGACAGAAGTCCTACTTCAGCCAGTTCAGGCCTACAAAGAAACTGCGTTTCACAGGCCTTTCGAAGAGATGTTCCCGGTAGGCTGTAAGAGCACTGTGCAGAGAGAGTCTGTTCCCTGCTTCCCAAAGAGCTGGAAGCAAGATGCTGTGGGGCCCAACTCGCCCTTTGGAAAGAAGTCTGCACGTTGTGCATTTCAGCTCTAGGGCAATGTAGCACACCCAGAGCAGAAGTCCTACTTCAGCCAGATCAGGCCTGCAAAGAAACTGCGTTTCACAGGCCTTTGGAAGATGTTCCCGGTAGGCTGTAAGAGCACTGTGCAGAGCGAGTTGTTTCTTAGCTTCCCAAAGAGCTGGAAGCAAGATGCCGTGGGGCCCAACTCGCCCTTTGGAAAGAAGCCTGCACGTTGGGCCTTTCAGCTCTAGGGCAAAGTAGCACACCCAGAGCAGAAGTCCTACTTCAGCCAGATCAGGCCTGCAAAGAAACTGCGTTTCACAGGGCTTTGGAAGAGATGTTCCCGGTAGGTTGTAGAGCACTGTGCAGAGCGAGTTGTTTCTTAGCTTCCCAAAGAGCTGGAAGCAAGATGCTGTGGGGCCCAACTCGCCCTTTGGAAAGAAGCCTGCACGTTGTGCCTTTCAGCTCTAAGGCAATGTAGCACACCCACAGCAGAAGTCCTACTTCAGCCAGATCAGGCCTGCAAAGAAACTGAGTTTCACAGGCCTTTGGAAGAGATGTCCCGGTAGGCTGTAAGAGCACTGTGCAGAGCGAGTTGATTCTTAGCTTCCCAAAGATCTGGAGGCAAGATGCGGTGGGGCCCAACTCGCCCTTTGGAAAGAAGCCTGCACGTTGTGCCTTTCAGCTCTAGGGCAAAATAGCAGACCAGAGCAGAAGTCCTACTTCAGCCAGATCAGGCCTGCAAAGAAACTGCGTTTCCAGGCCTTTGGAAGAGATGTTCCCGGGTAGGAATGTAAGAGCACTGTGCAGAGCGAGTTGTTTCTTAGCTTCCCAAAGAGCTGAAAGCAAGATGCTGTGGGGCCCAACTCGCCCTTTGGAAAGAAGCCTGCACGTTGTGCCTTTCAGCTCTAGGGCAAAGTAGCACACCCAGAGCAGAAGTCCTACTTCAGCCAGATCAGGCCTGCAAAGAAACTGCGTTTCACAGGCCTTTGGAAGAGATGTTCCCGGTAGGCTTTAGCAGCACTGTGCAGAGCGAGTTGTTTCTTAGCTTCCCAAAGAGCTGGAAGCAAGATGCTGTGGGGCCCAACTCGCCCCTTGGAAAGAATCCTGCACGTTGTGCCTTTCAGCTCTAGGGCAATGTAGCACACCCAGAGCAGAAATCCTACTTCAGCCAGATCAGGCCTGCAAAGAAACTGCGTTTCACAGGCCTTTGGAAGAGATGTTCCCGGTAGGCTGTAAGAGCACTGTGCAGAGCGAGTTGTTTCTTAGGTTCGCAAAGAGCTGAAAGCAAGATGCTGTGGGGCCCAACTCGCCCTTTGGAAAGAAGCCTGCACGTTGTGCCTTTCAGCTCTAGGGCAATGTAGCACACCCAGAGCAGAAGTCCTACTTCAGCCAGATCAGGCCTGCAAAGAAACTGCATTTCACAGGCCTTTGGAAGAGATGTTCCCGGTAGGCTGTAAGAGCACTGTGCACAGCGAGTTGTTTCTTAGCTTCCCAAAGAGCTGGAAGCAAGATGCTGTGGGGCCCAACTCGCCCTTTGGAAAGAAGCCTGCACGTTGTGACTTTCAGCTCTAGGGCAATGTAGCACACCCAGTGCAGAAGTTCTACTTCAGCCAGATCAGGCCTGCAAACACACTGCGTTTCACAGGCCTGTGGAAGAGATGTTCCCGGTAGACTGTCAGAGCACTGTGCAGAGCGAGTTGTTTCTTTGCTTCCCAAAGAGCTGGAAGCAAGATGCTGTGGGGCCCAACTCGCCCTTTGGAAAGAAGCCTGCACGTTGTGCCTTTCAGCTCTAGGGCAAAGTAGCACACTCAGAGCAGAAGTCCTACTTCAGCCAGATCAGGCCTGCAAAGAAACTGCGTTTCACAGGCCTTTGGAAGAGATGTTCCCGGTATTCTGTAAGAGCACTGGGCAGAGAGAGCTGATTCTTAGCTTCCCAGCGAGCTGAAAGCAAGATGCTGTGGGGCCAACTCGCCCTTTGGAAAGCAGCCTGCACGGTGTCCCTTTCAGCTCTACGGCAATGTAGCACACCCAGAGCAGAAGTCCTACTTCAGCCAGATCAGGCCTGCAAAGAAACTGCGTTTCACAAGCCTTTGGAAGAGATGTTCCCGGTAGGCTGTAAGAGCACTGTGCAGAGAGAGTTGTTTCTTAGCTTCCCAAAGAGCTGGAAGCAAGATGCTGTGGGGCCCAACTCGCCCTTTGGAAAGAAGCCTGCACGTTGGGCCTTTCAGCTGTACGGCAAAGTATCACACCCAGAGCAAAAGTCCTACTTCAGCCAGATCAGGCCTGCAAAGAAACTGCGTTTCACAGGCCTTTTTTAAGAGATGTTCCCGGTAGGCTGTAAGAGCACTGTGCAGAGCGAGTTGTTTCTTAGTTTCCCAAAGAGCTGGAAGCAAGATGCTGTGGGGCCCAACTCGCCCTTTGGAAAGAAGCCTGCACGTTGTGCCTTTCAGCTCTAGGGCAATGTAGCACACCCAGAGCAGAAGTCCTACTTCAGCCAGATCAGGCCTGCAAAGAAACTGCGTTTCACAGGGCTTTGGAAGAGATGTTCCCGGTAGGTTGTAAGAGCACTGTGCAGAGCGAGTTGTTTCTTAGCTTCCCAAAGAGCTGGAAGCAAGATGCTGTGGGGCCCAACTCGCCCTTTGGAAAGAAGCCTGCACGTTGTGCCTTTCAGCTCTAGGGCAATGTAGCACACCCAGAGCAGAAGTCCTACTTCAGCCAGATCAGGCCTGCAAAGAAACTGCGTTTCACAGGCCTTTGGAAGAGATGTTCCCGGTAGGCTGTAAGAGCACTCTGCACAGCGAGTTGTTTCTTAGCTTCCCAAAGAGCTGGAAGCAAGATGCTGTGGGGCCCAACTCGCCCTTTGGAAAGAAGCCTGCACGTTGTGCCTTTCAGCTCTAAGGCAATGTAGCACACCCAGAGCAGAAGTCCTACTTCAGCCAGATCAGGCCTGCAAAGAAACTGCGTTTCACAGGCCTTTGGAAGAGATGTTCCCGGTAGGCTGTAAGAGCACTGTGCAGAGCGAGTTGATTCTTAGCTTCAAAAGATCTGGAGGCAAGATGCGGTGGGGCCCAACTCGCCCTTTGGAAAGAAGCCTGCACGTTGTGCCTTTCAGCTCTAGGGCAAAATAGCAGACCAGAGCAGAAGTCCTACTTCAGCCAGATCAGGCCTGCAAAGAAACTGCGTTTCCAGGCCTTTGGAAGAGATGTTCCGGGTAGGTTGTAAGAGCACTGTGCAGAGCGAGTTGTTTCTTAGCTTCCCAAAGAGCTGAAAGCAAGATGCTGTGGGGCCCAACTCGCCCTTTGGAAAGAAGCCTGCACGTTGTGCCTTTCAGCTCTAGGGCAAAGTAGCACACCCAGAGCAGAAGTCCTACTTCAGCCAGATCAGGCCTGCAAAGACACTGCGTTTCACAGGCCTTTGGAAGAGATGTTCCGGGTAGGCTGTAAGAGCACTGGGCAGAGAGAGCTGTTTCTTAGCTTCCCAACGAGCTGCAAGCAAGATGCTGTGGGGCAAACTCGCCCTTTGGAAAGCAGCCTGCACGTTGTGCCTTTCAGCTCTAGGGCAATGTAGCACACCCAGAGCAGAAGTCCTACTTCTGCCAGATCAGGCCTGCAAAGAAACTGCGTTTCACAGGCCTTTGGAAGAGATGTTCCCGGTAGGCTTTAGCAGCACTGTGCAGAGCGAGTTGTTTCTTAGCTTCCCAAAGAGCTGGAAGCAAGATGCTGTGGGGCCCAACTCGCCCCTTGGAAAGAATCCTGCACGTTGTGCCTTTCAGCTCTAGGGCAATGTAGCACACCCAGAGCAGAAATCCTACTTCAGCCATATCAGGCCTGCAAAGAAACTGCGTTTCACAGGCCTTTGGAAGAGATGTTCCCGGTGGGGTGTAAGAGCACTGTGCAGAGCGAGTTGTTTCTTAGCTTCCCAAAGAGCTGGAAGCAAGATGCAGTGGGGCCCAACTCACCCTTTGGAAAGAAGCCTGCACGTTGTGCCTTTCAGCTCTAGGGCAAAGTAGCACACGCAGAGCAGAAGTCCTACTTCAGCCAGTTCAGGCCTACAAAGAAACTGCGTTTCACAGGCCTTTCGAAGAGATGTTCCCGGTAGGCTGTAAGAGCACTGTGCAGAGAGAGTTGTTTCTTAGCTTCCCAAAGAGCTGGAAGCAAGATGCTGTGGGGCCCAACTCGCCCTTTGGAAAGAAGTCTGCACGTTGTGCATTTCAGCTCTAGGGCAATGTAGCACACCCAGAGCAGAAGTCCTACTTCAGCCAGATCAGGCCTGCAAAGAAACTGCGTTTCACAGGCCTTTGGAAGAGATGTTCCCGGTAGGCTGTAAGAGCACTGTGCAGAGCGAGTTGTTTCTTAGCTTCCCAAAGAGCTGGAAGCAAGATGCCGTGGGGCCCAACTCGCCCTTTGGAAAGAAGCCTGCACGTTGGGCCTTTCAGCTCTAGGGCAAAGTAGCACACCCAGAGCAGAAGTCCTACTTCAGCCAGATCAGGCCTGCAAAGAAACTGCGTTTCACAGGCCTTTGGAAGAGATGTTCCCGGTAGGTTGTAAGAGCACTGTGCAGAGCGAGTTGTTTCTTAGCTTCCCAAAGAGCTGGAAGCAAGATGCTGTGGGGCCCAACTCGCCCTTTGGAAAGAAGCCTGCACGTTGTGCCTTTCAGCTCTAAGGCAATGTAGCACACCCAGAGCAGAAGTCCTACTTCAGCCAGATCAGGCCTGCAAAGAAACTGCGTTTCACAGGCCTTTGGAAGAGATGTTCCCGGTAGGCTGTAAGAGCACTGTGCAGAGCGAGTTGATTCTTAGCTTCCCAAAGATCTGGAGGCAAGATGCGGTGGGGCCCAACTCGCCCTTTGGAAAGAAGCCTGCACGTTGTGCCTTTCAGCTCTAGGGCAAAATAGCAGACCAGAGCAGAAGTCCTACTTCAGCCAGATCAGGCCTGCAAAGAAACTGCGTTTCCAGGCCTTTGGAAGAGATGTTCCCGGTAGGCTGTAAGAGCACTGTGCAGAGCGAGTTGTTTCTTAGCTTCCCAAAGAGCTGAAAGCAAGATGCTGTGGGGCCCAACTCGCCCTTTGGAAAGAAGCCTGCACGTTGTGCCTTTCAGCTCTAGGGCAAAGTAGCACACCCAGAGCAGAAGTCCTACTTCTGCCAGATCAGGCCTACAAAGAAACTGCGTTTCACAGGCCTTTCGAAGAGATGTTCCCGGTAGGCTGTAAGAGCACTGTGCAGAGAGAGTTGTTTCTTAGCTTCCCAAAGAGCTGGAAGCAAGATGCTGTGGGGCCCAACTCGCCCTTTGGAAAGAAGCCTGCACGTTGTGCATTTCAGCTCTAGGGCAATGTAGCACACCCAGAGCAGAAGTCCTACTTCAGCCAGATCAGGCCTGCAAAGAAACTGCGTTTCACAGGCCTTTGGAAGAGATGTTCCCGGTAGGCTGTAAGAGCACTGTGCAGAGCGAGTTGTTTCTTAGCTTCCCAAAGAGCTGGAAGCAAGATGCTGTGGGGCCCAACTCGCCCTTTGGAAAGAAGCCTGCACGTTGTGCCTTTCAGCTCTAAGGCAATGTAGCACACCCAGAGCAGAAGTCCTACTTCAGCCAGATCAGGCCTGCAAAGAAACTGCGTTTCACAGGCCTTTGGAAGAGATGTTCCCGGTAGGCTGTAAGAGCACTGTGCAGAGCGAGTTGATTCTTAGCTTCCCAAAGATCTGGAAGCAAGATGCGGTGGGGCCCAACTCGCCCTTTGGAAAGAAGCCTGCACGTTGTGCCTTTCAGCTCTAGGGCAAAATAGCAGACCAGAGCAGAAGTCCTACTTCAGCCAGATCAGGCCTGCAAAGAAACTGCGTTTCCAGGCCTTTGGAAGAGATGTTCCGGGTAGGTTGTAAGAGCACTGTGCAGAGCGAGTTGTTTCTTAGCTTCCCAAAGAGCTGGAAGCAAGATGCAGTGGGGCCCAACTCGCCCTTTGGAAAGAAGACTGCACGTTGTGCCTTTCAGCTCTAGGGCAAAGTAGCACACCCAGAGCAGAAGTCCTCCTTCAGCCAGATCAGGCCTGCAAAGAAACAGTGTTTCACAGGCCTTTGGAAGAGATGTTCCCGGTAGGCTGTAAGAGCACTGTGCAGAGCGCGTTGATTCTTAGGTTCGCAAAGAGCTGGAAGCAAGATGCTGTGGGGCCCAACTCGCCCTTTGGAAAGAAGCCTGCACGTTGTGCCTTTCAGCTCTAGGGCAACGTAGCACACTCAGAGCAGAAGTCCTACTTCAGCCAGATCAGGTCTGCAAAGAAACTGCGTTTCAAAGGCCTTTGGAAGAGGTGTTCCCTGTAGGCTGTAAGAGCACTGTGCAGAGCGAGTTGTTTCTTAGCTTACCAAAGAGCTGGAAGCAAGATGCTGTGGGGCCCAACTCGCCCTTTGGAAAGAAGCCTGCACGTTGTGCCTTTCAGCTCTAGGGCAAAGTAGCACACCCAGAGCAGAAGTCCTACTTCAGCCAGATCAGGCCTGCAAAGAAACTGCGTTTCACAGGCCTTTGGAAGAGATGTTCCCGGTAGGTTGTAAGAGCACTGTGCAGAGCGAGTTGTTTCTTAGCTTCCCAAAGAGCTGGAAGCAAGATGCTGTGGGGCCCAACTCGCCCTTTGGAAAGAAGCCTGCACGTTGTGCCTTTCAGCTCTAGGGCAAAGTAGCACACCCAGAGCAGAAGTCCTACTTCAGCCAGATCAGGCCTGCAAAGAAACTGCATTTCACAGGCCTTTGGAAGAGATGTTCCGGGTAGGCTGTAAGAGCACTGTGCAGAGCGAGTTGTTTCTTAGCTTCCCAAAGAGCTGGAAGCAAGATGCTGTGGGGCCCAACTCGCCCTTTGGAAAGAAGCCTGCACGTTGTGCCTTTCAGCTCTAGGGCAATGTAGCACACCCAGAGCAGAAGTCCTACTTCAGCCAGATCAGGCCTGCAAAGACACTGCGTTTCACAGACCTTTGGAAGAGATGTTCCGGGTAGGCTGTAAGAGCACTGGGCAGAGACAGCTGTTTCTTAGCTTCCCAACGAGCTGCAAGCAAGATGCTGTGGGGCAAACTCGCCCTTTGGAAAGCAGCCTGCACGTTGTGCCTTTCAGCTCTAGGGCAATGTAGCACACCCAGAGCAGAAGTCCTACTTCTGCCAGATCAGGCCTGCAAAGAAACTGCGTTTCACAGGCCTTTGGAAGAGATGTTCCCGGTAGGCTTTAGCAGCACTGTGCAGAGCGAGTTGTTTCTTAGCTTCCCAAAGAGCTGGAAGCAAGATGCTGTGGGGCCCAACTCGCCCCTTGGAAAGAATCCTGCACGTTGTGCCTTTCAGCTCTAGGGCAATGTAGCACACCCAGAGCAGAAATCCTACTTCAGCCATATCAGGCCTGCAAAGAAACTGCGTTTCACAGGCCTTTGGAAGAGATGTTCCCGGTGGGGTGTAAGAGCACTGTGCAGAGCGAGTTGTTTCTTAGCTTCCCAAAGAGCTGGAAGCAAGATGCAGTGGGGCCCAACTCACCCTTTGGAAAGAAGCCTGCACGTTGTGCCTTTCAGCTCTAGGGCAAAGTAGCACACCCAGAGCAGAAGTCCTACTTCAGCCAGATCAGGCCTACAAAGAAACTGCGTTTCACAGGCCTTTGGAAGAGATGTTCCCGGTAGGCTGTAAGAGCACTGTGCAGAGAGAGTTGTTTCTTAGCTTCCCAAAGAGCTGGAAGCAAGATGCTGTGGGGCCCAACTCGCCCTTTGGAAAGAAGCCTGCACGTTGTGCCTTTCAGCTCTAGGGCAATGTAGCACACCCAGAGCAGAAGTCCTACTTCAGCCAGATCAGGCCTGCAAAGAAACTGCGTTTCACAGGCCTTTGGAAGAGATGTTCCCACTAGGCTGTAAGAGCACTGTGCAGAGCGAGTTGTTTCTTAGCTTCCCAAAGAGCTGGAAGCAAGATGCTGTGGGGCCCAACTCGCCCTTTGGAAAGAAGCCTGCACGTTGGGCCTTTCAGCTCTAGGGCAAAGTAGCACACCCAGAGCAGAAGTCCTACTTCAGCCAGATCAGGCCTGCAAAGAAACTGCGTTTCACAGGGCTTTGGAAGAGATGTTCCCGGTAGGTTGTAAGAGCACTGTGCAGAGCGAGTTGTTTCTTAGCTTCCCAAAGAGCTGGAAGCAAGATGCTGTGGGGCCCAACTCGCCCTTTGGAAAGAAGCCTGCACGTTGTGCCTTTCAGCTCTAAGGCAATGTAGCACACCCAGAGCAGAAGTCCTACTTCAGCCAGATCAGGCCTGCAAAGAAACTGCGTTTCACAGGCCTTTGGAAGAGATGTTCCCGGTAGGCTGTAAGAGCACTGTGCAGAGCGAGTTGATTCTTAGCTTCCCAAAGATCTGGAGGCAAGATGCGGTGGGGCCCAACTCGCCCTTTGGAAAGAAGCCTGCACGTTGTGCCTTTCAGCTCTAGGGCAAAATAGCAGACCAGAGCAGAAGTCCTACTTCAGCCAGATCAGGCCTGCAAAGAAACTGCGTTTCCAGGCCTTTGGAAGAGATGTTCCGGGTAGGTTGTAAGAGCACTGTGCAGAGCGAGTTGTTTCTTAGCTTCCCAAAGAGCTGAAAGCAAGATGCTGTGGGGCCCAACTCGCCCTTTGGAAAGAAGCCTGCACGTTGTGCCTTTCAGCTCTAGGGCAAAGTAGCACACCCAGAGCAGAAGTCCTACTTCAGCCAGATCAGGCCTGCAAAGAAACTGCGTTTCACAGGCCTTTGGAAGAGATGTTCCCGGTAGGCTTTAGCAGCACTGTGCAGAGCGAGTTGTTTCTTAGCTTCCCAAAGAGCTGGAAGCAAGATGCTGTGGGGCCCAACTCGCCCCTTGGAAAGAATCCTGCACGTTGTGCCTTTCAGCTCTAGGGCAATGTAGCACACCCATAGCAGAAATCCTACTTCAGCCAGATCAGGCCTGCAAAGAAACTGCGTTTCACAGGCCTTTGGAAGAGATGTTCCCGGTAGGCTGAAAGAGCACTGTGCAGAGCGAGTTGTTTCTTAGGTTCGCAAAGAGCTGAAAGCAAGATGCTGTGGGGCCCAACTCGCCCTTTGGAAAGAAGCCTGCACGTTGTGCCTTTCAGCTCTAGGGCAATGTAGCACACCCAGAGCAGAAGTCCTACTTCAGCCAGATCAGGCCTGCAAAGAAACTGCATTTCACAGGCCTTTGGAAGAGATGTTCCCGGTAGGCTGTAAGAGCACTGTGCACAGCGAGTTGTTTCTTAGCTTCCCAAAGAGCTGGAAGCAAGATGCTGTGGGGCCCAACTCGCCCTTTGGAAAGAAGCCTGCACGTTGTGACTTTCAGCTCTAGGGCAATTTAGCACACCCAGTGCAGAAGTTCTACTTCAGCCAGATCAGGCCTGCAAACACACTGCGTTTCACAGGCCTGTGGAAGAGATGTTCCCGGTAGACTGTCAGAGCACTGTGCAGTCGAGTTGTTTCTTTGCTTCCCAAAGAGCTGGAAGCAAGATGCTGTGGGGCCCAACTCGCCCTTTGGAAAGAAGCCTGCACGTTGTGCCTTTCAGCTCTAGGGCAAAGTAGCACACTCAGAGCAGAAGTCCTACTTCAGCCAGATCAGGCCTGCAAAGAAACTGCGTTTCACAGGCCTTTGGAAGAGATGTTCCGGGTAGGCTGTAAGAGCACTGGGCAGAGAGAGCTGATTCTTAGCTTCCCAGCGAGCTGAAAGCAAGATGCTGTGGGGCAAACTCGCCCCTTGGAAAGCAGCCTGCACGGTGTCCCTTTCAGCTCTACGGCAATGTAGCACACCCAGAGCAGAAGTCCTACTTCAGCCAGATCAGGCCTGCAAAGAAACTGCGTTTCACAAGCCTTTGGAAGAGATGTTCCCGGTAGGCTGTAAGAGCACTGTGCAGAGAGAGTTGTTTCTTAGCTTCCCAAAGAGCTGGAAGCAAGATGCTGTGGGGCCCAACTCGCCCTTTGGAAAGAAGCCTGCACGTTGTGCCTTTCAGCTCTAGGGCAATGTAGCACACCCAGAGCAGAAGTCCTACTTCAGCCAGATCAGGCCTGCAAAGAAACTGCGTTTCACAGGCCTTTGGAAGAGATGTTCCCGGTAGGCTGTAAGAGCACTGTGCACAGCGAGTTGTTTCTTAGCTTCCCAAAGAGCTGGAAGCAAGATGCTGTGGGGCCCAACTCGCCCTTTGGAAAGAAGCCTGCACGTTGTGCCTTTCAGCTCTAAGGCAATGTAGCACACCCAGAGCAGAAGTCCTACTTCAGCCAGATCAGGCCTGCAAAGAAACTGCGTTTCACAGGCCTTTGGAAGAGATGTTCCCGGTAGGCTGTAAGAGCACTGTGCAGAGCGAGTTGATTCTTAGCTTCCCAAAGATCTGGAGGCAAGATGCGGTGGGGCCCAACTCGCCCTTTGGAAAGAAGCCTGCACGTTGTGCCTTTCAGCTCTAGGGCAAAATAGCAGACCAGAGCAGAAGTCCTACTTCAGCCAGATCAGGCCTGCAAAGAAACTGCGTTTCCAGGCCTTTGGAAGAGATGTTCCGGGTAGGCTGTAAGAGCACTGTGCAGAGCGAGTTGTTTCTTAGCTTCCCAAAGAGCTGGAAGCAAGATGCTGTGGGGCCCAACTCGCCCTTTGGAAAGAAGCCTGCACGTTGTGCCTTTCAGCTCTAGGGCAATGTAGCACACCCAGAGCAGAAGTCCTACTTCAGCCAGATCAGGCCTGCAAAGACACTGCGTTTCACAGACCTTTGGAAGAGATGTTCCGGGTAGGCTGTAAGAGCACTGGGCAGAGAGAGCTGTTTCTTAGCTTCCCAACGAGCTGCAAGCAAGATGCTGTGGGGCAAACTCGCCCTTTGGAAAGCAGCCTGCACGTTGTGCCTTTCAGCTCTAGGGCAATGTAGCACACCCAGAGCAGAAGTCCTACTTCTGCCAGATCAGGCCTGCAAAGAAACTGCGTTTCACAGGCCTTTGGAAGAGATGTTCCCGGTAGGCTTTAGCAGCACTGTGCAGAGCGAGTTGTTTCTTAGCTTCCCAAAGAGCTGGAAGCAAGATGCTGTGGGGCCCAACTCGCCCCTTGGAAAGAATCCTGCACGTTGTGCCTTTCAGCTCTAGGGCAATGTAGCACACCCAGAGCAGAAATCCTACTTCAGCCATATCAGGCCTGCAAAGAAACTGCGTTTCACAGGCCTTTGGAAGAGATGTTCCCGGTGGGGTGTAAGAGCACTGTGCAGAGCGAGTTGTTTCTTAGCTTCCCAAAGAGCTGGAAGCAAGATGCAGTGGGGCCCAACTCACCCTTTGGAAAGAAGCCTGCACGTTGTGCCTTTCAGCTCTAGGGCAAAGTAGCACACGCAGAGCAGAAGTCCTACTTCAGCCAGTTCAGGCCTACAAAGAAACTGCGTTTCACAGGCCTTTCGAAGAGATGTTCCCGGTAGGCTGTAAGAGCACTGTGCAGAGAGAGTTGTTTCTTAGCTTCCCAAAGAGCTGGAAGCAAGATGCTGTGGGGCCCAACTCGCCCTTTGGAAAGAAGTCTGCACGTTGTGCATTTCAGCTCTAGGGCAATGTAGCACACCCAGAGCAGAAGTCCTACTTCAGCCAGATCAGGCCTGCAAAGAAACTGCGTTTCACAGGCCTTTGGAAGAGATGTTCCCGGTAGGCTGTAAGAGCACTGTGCAGAGCGAGTTGTTTCTTAGCTTCCCAAAGAGCTGGAAGCAAGATGCCGTGGGGCCCAACTCGCCCTTTGGAAAGAAGCCTGCACGTTGGGCCTTTCAGCTCTAGGGCAAAGTAGCACACCCAGAGCAGAAGTCCTACTTCAGCCAGATCAGGCCTGCAAAGAAACTGCGTTTCACAGGGCTTTGGAAGAGATGTTCCCGGTAGGTTGTAAGAGCACTGTGCAGAGCGAGTTGTTTCTTAGCTTCCCAAAGAGCTGGAAGCAAGATGCTGTGGGGCCCAACTCGCCCTTTGGAAAGAAGCCTGCACGTTGTGCCTTTCAGCTCTAAGGCAATGTAGCACACCCAGAGCAGAAGTCCTACTTCAGCCAGATCAGGCCTGCAAAGAAACTGCGTTTCACAGGCCTTTGGAAGAGATGTTCCCGGTAGGCTGTAAGAGCACTGTGCAGAGCGAGTTGATTCTTAGCTTCCCAAAGATCTGGAGGCAAGATGCGGTGGGGCCCAACTCGCCCTTTGGAAAGAAGCCTGCACGTTGTGCCTTTCAGCTCTAGGGCAAAATAGCAGACCAGAGCAGAAGTCCTACTTCAGCCAGATCAGGCCTGCAAAGAAACTGCGTTTCCAGGCCTTTGGAAGAGATGTTCCGGGTAGGTTGTAAGAGCACTGTGCAGAGCGAGTTGTTTCTTAGCTTCCCAAAGAGCTGAAAGCAAGATGCTGTGGGGCCCAACTCGCCCTTTGGAAAGAAGCCTGCACGTTGTGCCTTTCAGCTCTAGGGCAAAGTAGCACACCCAGAGCAGAAGTCCTACTTCAGCCAGATCAGGCCTGCAAAGAAACTGCGTTTCACAGGCCTTTGGAAGAGATGTTCCCGGTAGGCTTTAGCAGCACTGTGCAGAGCGAGTTGTTTCTTAGCTTCCCAAAGAGCTGGAAGCAAGATGCTGTGGGGCCCAACTCGCCCCTTGGAAAGAATCCTGCACGTTGTGCCTTTCAGCTCTAGGGCAATGTAGCACACCCAGAGCAGAAATCCTACTTCAGCCAGATCAGGCCTGCAAAGAAACTGCGTTTCACAGGCCTTTGGAAGAGATGTTCCCGGTAGGCTGAAAGAGCACTGTGCAGAGCGAGTTGTTTCTTAGGTTCGCAAAGAGCTGAAAGCAAGATGCTGTGGGGCCCAACTCGCCCTTTGGAAAGAAGCCTGCACGTTGTGCCTTTCAGCTCTAGGGCAATGTAGCACACCCAGAGCAGAAGTCCTACTTCAGCCAGATCAGGCCTGCAAAGAAACTGCATTTCACAGGCCTTTGGAAGAGATGTTCCCGGTAGGCTGTAAGAGCACTGTGCACAGCGAGTTGTTTCTTAGCTTCCCAAAGAGCTGGAAGCAAGATGCTGTGGGGCCCAACTCGCCCTTTGGAAAGAAGCCTGCACGTTGTGACTTTCAGCTCTAGGGCAATGTAGCACACCCAGTGCAGAAGTTCTACTTCAGCCAGATCAGGCCTGCAAACACACTGCGTTTCACAGGCCTGTGGAAGAGATGTTCCCGGTAGACTGTCAGAGCACTGTGCAGTCGAGTTGTTTCTTTGCTTCCCAAAGAGCTGGAAGCAAGATGCTGTGGGGCCCAACTCGCCCTTTGGAAAGAAGCCTGCACGTTGTGCCTTTCAGCTCTAGGGCAAAGTAGCACACTCAGAGCAGAAGTCCTACTTCAGCCAGATCAGGCCTGCAAAGAAACTGCGTTTCACAGGCCTTTGGAAGAGATGTTCCGGGTATTCTGTAAGAGCACTGGGCAGAGAGAGCTGATTCTTAGCTTCCCAGCGAGCTGAAAGCAAGATGCTGTGGGGCAAACTCGCCCCTTGGAAAGCAGCCTGCACGGTGTCCCTTTCAGCTCTACGGCAATGTAGCACACCCAGAGCAGAAGTCCTACTTCAGCCAGATCAGGCCTGCAAAGAAACTGCGTTTCACAAGCCTTTGGAAGAGATGTTCCCGGTAGGCTGTAAGAGCACTGTGCAGAGAGAGTTGTTTCTTAGCTTCCCAAAGAGCTGGAAGCAAGATGCTGTGGGGCCCAACTCGCCCTTTGGAAAGAAGCCTGCACGTTGGGCCTTTCAGCTGTACGGCAAAGTATCACACCCAGAGCAAAAGTCCTACTTCAGCCAGATCAGGCCTGCAAAGAAACTGCGTTTCACAGGCCTTTTTTAAGAGATGTTCCCGGTAGGCTGTAAGAGCACTGTGCAGAGCGAGTTGTTTCTTAGTTTCCCAAAGAGCTGGAAGCAAGATGCTGTGGGGCCCAACTCGCCCTTTGGAAAGAAGCCTGCACGTTGTGCCTTTCAGCTCTAGGGCAATGTAGCACACCCAGAGCAGAAGTCCTACTTCAGCCAGATCAGGCCTGCAAAGAAACTGCGTTTCACAGGGCTTTGGAAGAGATGTTCCCGGTAGGTTGTAAGAGCACTGTGCAGAGCGAGTTGTTTCTTAGCTTCCCAAAGAGCTGGAAGCAAGATGCTGTGGGGCCCAACTCGCCCTTTGGAAAGAAGCCTGCACGTTGTGCCTTTCAGCTCTAGGGCAATGTAGCACACCCAGAGCAGAAGTCCTACTTCAGCCAGATCAGGCCTGCAAAGAAACTGCGTTTCACAGGCCTTTGGAAGAGATGTTCCCGGTAGGCTGTAAGAGCACTCTGCACAGCGAGTTGTTTCTTAGCTTCCCAAAGAGCTGGAAGCAAGATGCTGTGGGGCCCAACTCGCCCTTTGGAAAGAAGCCTGCACGTTGTGCCTTTCAGCTCTAAGGCAATGTAGCACACCCAGAGCAGAAGTCCTACTTCAGCCAGATCAGGCCTGCAAAGAAACTGCGTTTCACAGGCCTTTGGAAGAGATGTTCCCGGTAGGCTGTAAGAGCACTGTGCAGAGCGAGTTGATTCTTAGCTTCAAAAGATCTGGAGGCAAGATGCGGTGGGGCCCAACTCGCCCTTTGGAAAGAAGCCTGCACGTTGTGCCTTTCAGCTCTAGGGCAAAATAGCAGACCAGAGCAGAAGTCCTACTTCAGCCAGATCAGGCCTGCAAAGAAACTGCGTTTCCAGGCCTTTGGAAGAGATGTTCCGGGTAGGTTGTAAGAGCACTGTGCAGAGCGAGTTGTTTCTTAGCTTCCCAAAGAGCTGAAAGCAAGATGCTGTGGGGCCCAACTCGCCCTTTGGAAAGAAGCCTGCACGTTGTGCCTTTCAGCTCTAGGGCAAAGTAGCACACCCAGAGCAGAAGTCCTACTTCAGCCAGATCAGGCCTGCAAAGACACTGCGTTTCACAGACCTTTGGAAGAGATGTTCCGGGTAGGCTGTAAGAGCACTGGGCAGAGAGAGCTGTTTCTTAGCTTCCCAACGAGCTGCAAGCAAGATGCTGTGGGGCAAACTCGCCCTTTGGAAAGCAGCCTGCACGTTGTGCCTTTCAGCTCTAGGGCAATGTAGCACACCCAGAGCAGAAGTCCTACTTCTGCCAGATCAGGCCTGCAAAGAAACTGCGTTTCACAGGCCTTTGGAAGAGATGTTCCCGGTAGGCTTTAGCAGCACTGTGCAGAGCGAGTTGTTTCTTAGCTTCCCAAAGAGCTGGAAGCAAGATGCTGTGGGGCCCAACTCGCCCCTTGGAAAGAATCCTGCACGTTGTGCCTTTCAGCTCTAGGGCAATGTAGCACACCCAGAGCAGAAATCCTACTTCAGCCATATCAGGCCTGCAAAGAAACTGCGTTTCACAGGCCTTTGGAAGAGATGTTCCCGGTGGGGTGTAAGAGCACTGTGCAGAGCGAGTTGTTTCTTAGCTTCCCAAAGAGCTGGAAGCAAGATGCAGTGGGGCCCAACTCACCCTTTGGAAAGAAGCCTGCACGTTGTGCCTTTCAGCTCTAGGGCAAAGTAGCACACGCAGAGCAGAAGTCCTACTTCAGCCAGTTCAGGCCTACAAAGAAACTGCGTTTCACAGGCCTTTCGAAGAGATGTTCCCGGTAGGCTGTAAGAGCACTGTGCAGAGAGAGTTGTTTCTTAGCTTCCCAAAGAGCTGGAAGCAAGATGCTGTGGGGCCCAACTCGCCCTTTGGAAAGAAGTCTGCACGTTGTGCATTTCAGCTCTAGGGCAATGTAGCACACCCAGAGCAGAAGTCCTACTTCAGCCAGATCAGGCCTGCAAAGAAACTGCGTTTCACAGGCCTTTGGAAGAGATGTTCCCGGTAGGCTGTAAGAGCACTGTGCAGAGCGAGTTGTTTCTTAGCTTCCCAAAGAGCTGGAAGCAAGATGCCGTGGGGCCCAACTCGCCCTTTGGAAAGAAGCCTGCACGTTGGGCCTTTCAGCTCTAGGGCAAAGTAGCACACCCAGAGCAGAAGTCCTACTTCAGCCAGATCAGGCCTGCAAAGAAACTGCGTTTCACAGGGCTTTGGAAGAGATGTTCCCGGTAGGTTGTAAGAGCACTGTGCAGAGCGAGTTGTTTCTTAGCTTCCCAAAGAGCTGGAAGCAAGATGCTGTGGGGCCCAACTCGCCCTTTGGAAAGAAGCCTGCACGTTGTGCCTTTCAGCTCTAAGGCAATGTAGCACACCCAGAGCAGAAGTCCTACTTCAGCCAGATCAGGCCTGCAAAGAAACTGCGTTTCACAGGCCTTTGGAAGAGATGTTCCCGGTAGGCTGTAAGAGCACTGTGCAGAGCGAGTTGATTCTTAGCTTCCCAAAGATCTGGAGGCAAGATGCGGTGGGGCCCAACTCGCCCTTTGGAAAGAAGCCTGCACGTTGTGCCTTTCAGCTCTAGGGCAAAATAGCAGACCAGAGCAGAAGTCCTACTTCAGCCAGATCAGGCCTGCAAAGAAACTGCGTTTCCAGGCCTTTGGAAGAGATGTTCCGGGTAGGTTGTAAGAGCACTGTGCAGAGCGAGTTGTTTCTTAGCTTCCCAAAGAGCTGAAAGCAAGATGCTGTGGGGCCCAACTCGCCCTTTGGAAAGAAGCCTGCACGTTGTGCCTTTCAGCTCTAGGGCAAAGTAGCACACCCAGAGCAGAAGTCCTACTTCAGCCAGATCAGGCCTGCAAAGAAACTGCGTTTCACAGGCCTTTGGAAGAGATGTTCCCGGTAGGCTGTAAGCAGCACTGTGCAGAGCGAGTTGTTTCTTAGCTTCCCAAAGAGCTGGAAGCAAGATGCTGTGGGGCCCAACTCGCCCCTTGGAAAGAAGCCTGCACGTTGTGCCTTTCAGCTCTAGGGCAATGTAGCACACCCAGAGCAGAAGTCCTACTTCAGCCAGATCAGGCCTGCAAAGAAACTGCGTTTCACAGGCCTTTGGAAGAGATGTTCCCGGTAGGCTGTAAGAGCACTGTGCAGAGCGAGTTGTTTCTTAGCTTCCCAAAGAGCTGGAAGCAAGATGCTGTGGGGCCCAACTCGCCCTTTGGAAAGAAGCCTGCACGTTGTGCCTTTCAGCTCTAGGGCAATGTAGCACACCCAGAGCAGAAGTCCTACTTCAGCCAGATCAGGCCTGCAAAGAAACTGCATTTCACAGGCCTTTGGAAGAGATGTTCCCGGTAGGCTGTAAGAGCACTGTGCAGAGCGAGTTGTTTCTTAGCTTCCCAAAGAGCTGGAAGCAAGATGCTGTGGGGCCCAACTCGCCCTTTGGAAAGAAGCCTGCACGTTGTGACTTTCAGCTCTAGGGCAAAGTAGCACACCCAGTGCAGAAGTTCTACTTCAGCCAGATCAGGCCTGCAAACAAACTGCGTTTCACAGGCCTGTGGAAGAGATGTTCCCGGTAGACTGTAAGAGCACTGTGCAGTGCGAGTTGTTTCTTTGCTTCCCAAAGAGCTGGAAGCAAGATGCTGTGGGGCCCAACTCGCCCTTTGGAAAGAAGCCTGCACGTTGTGCCTTTCAGCTCTAGGGCAAAGTAGCACACCCAGAGCAGAAGTCCTACTTCAGCCAGATCAGGCCTGCAAAGAAACTGCGTTTCACAGGCCTTTGGAAGAGATGTTCCGGGTAGGCTGTAAGAGCACTGTGCAGAGAGAGTTGATTCTTAGCTTCCCAACGAGCTGGAAGCAAGATGCTGTGGGGCACAACTCGCCCCTTGGAAAGAAGCCTGCACGGTGTCCCTTTCAGCTCTACGGCAATGTAGCACACCCAGAGCAGAAGTCCTACTTCAGCCAGATCAGGCCTGCAAAGAAACTGCGTTTCACAGGCCTTTGGAAGAGATGTTCCCGGTAGGCTGTAAGAGCACTGTGCAGAGAGAGTTGTTTCTTAGCTTCCCAAAGAGCTGGAAGCAAGATGCTGTGGGGCCCAACTCGCCCTTTGGAAAGAAGCCTGCACGTTGTGCCTTTCAGCTCTACGGCAAAGTAGCACACCCAGAGCAGAAGTCCTACTTCAGCCAGATCAGGCCTGCAAAGAAACTGCGTTTCACAGGCCTTTTTAAGAGATGTTCCCGGTAGGATGTAAGAGCACTGTGCAGAGCGAGTTGTTTCTTAGCTTCCCAAAGAGCTGGAAGCAAGATGCTGTGGGGCCCAACTCGCCCTTTGGAAAGAAGCCTGCACGTTGTGCCTTTCAGCTCTAGGGCAAAGTAGCACACCCAGAGCAGAAGTCCTACTTCAGCCAGATCAGGCCTGCAAAGAAACTGCATTTCACAGGCCTTTGGAAGAGATGTTCCCGGTAGGCTGTAAGAGCACTGTGCAGAGCGAGTTGTTTTCTTAGCTTCCCAAAGAGCTGGAAGCAAGATGCTGTGGGGCCCAACTCGCCCTTTGGAAAGAAGCCTGCACGTTGTGCCTTTCAGCTCTAGGGCAATGTAGCACACCCAGAGCAGAAGTCCTACTTCAGCCAGATCAGGCCTGCAAAGAAACTGCGTTTCACAGGCCTTTGGAAGAGATGTTCCCGGTAGGCTGTAAGAGCACTGTGCAGAGCGAGTTGTTTCTTAGCTTCCCAAAGATCTGGAAGCAAGATGCTGTGGGGCCCAACTCGCCCTTTGGAAAGAAGCCTGCACGTTGTGCCTTTCAGCTCTAGGGCAAAGTAGCACACCCAGAGCAGAAGTCCTACTTCAGCCAGATCAGGCCTGCAAAGAAACTGCGTTTCACAGGCCTTTGGAAGAGATGTTCCCGGTAGGCTGTAAGAGCACTGTGCAGAGCGAGTTGTTTCTTAGCTTCCCAAAGAGCTGGAAGCAAGATGCTGTGGGGCCCAACTCGCCCTTTGGAAAGAAGACTGCACGTTGTGCCTTTCAGCTCTAGGGCAAAGTAGCACACCCAGAGCAGAAGTCCTACTTCAGCCAGATCAGGCCTGCAAAGAAACAGTGTTTCACAGGCCTTTGGAAGAGATGTTCCCGGTAGGCTGTAAGAACACTGTGCAGAGCGAGTTGTTTCTTAGCTTCCCAAAGAGCTGGAAGCAAGATGCTGTGGGGCCCAACTCGCCCTTTGGAAAGAAGCCTGCACGTTGTGCATTTCAGCTCTAGGGCAAAGTAGCACACCCAGAGCAGAAGTCCTACTTCAGCCAGATCAGGTCTGCAAAGAAACTGCGTTTCACAGGCCTTTGGAAGAGATGTTCCCGGTAGGCTGTAAGAGCACTGTGCAGAGCGAGTTGTTTCTTAGCTTCCCAAAGAGCTGGAAGCAAGATGCTGTGGGGCCCAACTCGCCCTTTGGAAAGAAGCCTGCACGTTGTGCCTTTCAGCTCTAGGGCAATGTAGCACACCCAGAGCAGAAGTCCTACTTCAGCCAGATCAGGCCTGCAAAGAAACTGCGTTTCACAGGCCTTTGGAAGAGATGTTCCCGGTAGGTTGTAAGAGCACTGTGCAGAGCGAGTTGTTTCTTAGCTTCCCAAAGAGCTGGAAGCAAGATGCGGTGGGGCCCAACTCGCCCTTTGGAAAGAAGCCTGCACGTTGTGCCTTTCAGCTCTAGGGCAAAGTAGCACACCCAGAGCAGAAGTCCTACTTCAGCCAGATCAGGCCTGCAAAGAAACTGCGTTTCACAGGCCTTTCGATGAGATGTTCCCGGTAGGCTGTAAGAGCACTGTGCAGAGCGAGTTGTTTCTTAGCTTCCCAAAGAGCTGGAAGCAAGATGCTGTGGGGCCCAACTCGCCCTTTGGAAAGAAGCCTGCACGTTGTGCCTTTCAGCTCTAGGGCAAAGTAGCACACCCAGAGCAGAAGTCCTACTTCAGCCAGATCAGGCCTGCAAAGAAACTGCGTTTCACAGGCCTTTCGAAGAGATGTTCCCGGTAGGCTGTAAGAGCACTGTGCAGAGCGAGTTGTTTCTTAGCTTCCCAAAGAGCTGGAAGCAAGATGCTGTGGGGCCCAACTTGCCCTTTGGAAAGAAGCCTGCACGTTGTGCCTTTCAGCTCTAGGGCAAAGTAGCACACCCAGAGCAGAAGTCCTACTTCAGCCAGATCAGGCCTGCAAAGAAACTGCGTTTCACAGGCCTTTGGAAGAGATGTTCCCGGTAAGCTGTAAGAGCACTGTGCAGAGCGAGTTGTTTCTTAGCTTCCCAAAGAGCTGGAAGCAACATGCAGTGGGGCCCAACTCGCCCTTTGGAAAGAAGACTGCACGTTGTGCCTTTCAGCTCTAGGGCAAAGTAGCACACGCAGAGCAGAAGTCCTACTTCAGCCAGATCAGGCCTGCAAAGAAACAGTGTTTCACAGGCCTTTGGAAGAGATGTTCCCGGTAGGCTGTAAGAGCACTGTGCAGAGCGTGTTGTTTCTTAGGTTCGCAAAGAGCTGGAAGCAAGATGCTGTGGGGCCCAACTCGCCCTTTGGAAAGAAGCCTTCACGTTGTGCCTTTCAGCTCTAGGGCAACGTAGCACACTCAGAGCAGAAGTCCTACTTCTGCCAGATCAGGTCTGTAAAGAAACTGCGTTTCAAAGGCCTTTGGAAGAGGTGTTCCCGGTAGGCTGTAAGAGCACTGTGCAGAGCGAGTTGTTTCTTAGCTTACCAAAGAGCTGGAAGCAAGATGCTGTGGGGCCCAACTCGCCCTTTGGAAAGAAGCCTGCACGTTGTGCCTTTCAGCTCTAGGGCAATGTAGCACACCCAGAGTAGAAGTCCTACTTCAGCCAGATCAGGCCTGCAAAGAAACTGCGTTTCACAGGCCTTTGGAAGAGATGTTCCCGGTAGGTTGTAAGAGCACTGTGCAGAGCGAGTTGTTTCTTAGCTTCCCAAAGAGCTGGAAGCAAGATGCTGTGGGGCCCAACTCGCCCTTTGGAAAGAAGCCTGCACGTTGTGCCTTTCAGCTCTAGGGCAAAGTAGCACACCCAGAGCAGAAGTCCTACTTCAGCCAGATCAGGCCTGCAAAGAAACTGCGTTTCACAGGCCTTTCGATGAGATGTTCCCGGTAGGCTGTAAGAGCACTGTGCAGAGCGAGTTGTTTCTTAGCTTCCCAAAGAGCTGGAAGCAAGATGCTGTGAGGCCCAACTCGCCCTTTGGAAAGAAGCCTGCACGTTGTGCCTTTCAGCTCTAGGGCAAAGTAGCACACCCAGAGCAGAAGTCCTACTTCAGCCAGATCAGGCCTGCAAAGAAACTGCGTTTCACAGGCCTTTCGAAGAGATGTTCCCGGTAGGCTGTAAGAGCACTGTGCAGAGCGAGTTGTTTCTTAGCTTCCCAAAGAGCTGGAAGCAAGATGCTGTGAGGCCCAACTCGCCCTTTGGAAAGAAGCCTGCACGTTGTGCCTTTCAGCTCTAGGGCAAAGTAGCACACCCAGAGCAGAAGTCCTACTTCAGCCAGATCAGGCCTGCAAAGAAACTGCGTTTCACAGGCCTTTCGAAGAGATGTTCCCGGTAGGCTCTAAGAGCACTGTGCAGAGCGAGTTGTTTCTTAGCTTCCCAAAGAGCTGGAAGCAAGATGCTGTGGGGCCCAACTTGCCCTTTGGAAAGAAGCCTGCACGTTGTGCCTTTCAGCTCTAGGGCAAAGTAGCACACCCAGAGCAGAAGTCCTACTTCAGCCAGATCAGGCCTGCAAAGAAACTGCGTTTCACAGGCCTTTGGAAGAGATGTTCCCGGTAAGCTGTAAGAGCACTGTGCAGAGCGAGTTGTTTCTTAGCTTCCCAAAGTGCTGGAAGCAACATGCAGTGGGGCCCAACTCGCCCTTTGGAAAGAAGACTGCACGTTGTGCCTTTCAGCTCTAGGGCAAAGTAGCACACCCAGAGCAGAAGTCCTACTTCAGCCAGATCAGGCCTGCAAAGAAACTGCGTTTCACAGGCCTTTGGAAGAGATGTTCCCGGTAAGCTGTAAGAGCACTGTGCAGAGCGAGTTGTTTCTTAGCTTCCCAAAGAGCTGGAAGCAACATGCAGTGGGGCCCAACTCGCCCTTTGGAAAGAAGACTGCACGTTGTGCCTTTCAGCTCTAGGGCAAAGTAGCACACGCAGAGCAGAAGTCCTACTTCAGCCAGATCAGGCCTGCAAAGAAACAGTGTTTCACAGGCCTTTGGAAGAGATGTTCCCGGTAGGCTGTAAGAGCACTGTGCAGAGCGTGTTGTTTCTTAGGTTCGCAAAGAGCTGGAAGCAAGATGCTGTGGGGCCCAACTCGCCCTTTGGAAAGAAGCCTTCACGTTGTGCCTTTCAGCTCTAGGGCAACGTAGCACACTCAGAGCAGAAGTCCTACTTCTGCCAGATCAGGTCTGTAAAGAAACTGCGTTTCAAAGGCCTTTGGAAGAGATGTTCCCGGTAGGCTGTAAGAGCACTGTGCAGAGCGAGTTGTTTCTTAGCTTACCAAAGAGCTGGAAGCAAGATGCTGTGGGGCCCAACTCGCCCTTTGGAAAGAAGCCTGCACGTTGTGCCTTTCAGCTCTAGGGCAATGTAGCACACCCAGAGTAGAAGTCCTACTTCAGCCAGATCAGGCCTGCAAAGAAACTGCGTTTCACAGGCCTTTGGAAGAGATGTTCCCGGTAGGTTGTAAGAGCACTGTGCAGAGCGAGTTGTTTCTTAGCTTCCCAAAGAGCTGGAAGCAAGATGCTGTGGGGCCCAACTCGCCCTTTGGAAAGAAGCCTGCACGTTGTGCCTTTCAGCTCTAGGGCAAAGTAGCACACCCAGAGCAGAAGTCCTACTTCAGCCAGATCAGGCCTGCAAAGAAACTGCGTTTCACAGGCCTTTCGATGAGATGTTCCCGGTAGGCTGTAAGAGCACTGTGCAGAGCGAGTTGTTTCTTAGCTTCCCAAAGAGCTGGAAGCAAGATGCTGTGAGGCCCAACTCGCCCTTTGGAAAGAAGCCTGCACGTTGTGCCTTTCAGCTCTAGGGCAAAGTAGCACACCCAGAGCAGAAGTCCTACTTCAGCCAGATCAGGCCTGCAAAGAAACTGCGTTTCACAGGCCTTTCGAAGAGATGTTCCCGGTAGGCTGTAAGAGCACTGTGCAGAGCGAGTTGTTTCTTAGCTTCCCAAAGAGCTGGAAGCAAGATGCTGTGGGGCCCAACTTGCCCTTTGGAAAGAAGCCTGCACGTTGTGCCTTTCAGCTCTAGGGCAATGTAGCACACCCAGAGCAGAAGTCCTACTTCAGCCAGATCAGGCCTGCAAAGAAACTGCGTTTCACAGGCCTTTGGAAGAGATGTTCCCGGTAGGTTGTAAGAGCACTGTGCAGAGCGAGTTGTTTCTTAGCTTCCCAAAGAGCTGGAAGCAAGATGCGGTGGGGCCCAACTCGCCCTTTGGAAAGAAGCCTGCACGTTGTGCCTTTCAGCTCTAGGGCAAAGTAGCACACCCAGAGCAGAAGTCCTACTTCAGCCAGATCAGGCCTGCAAAGAAACTGCGTTTCACAGGCCTTTCGATGAGATGTTCCCGGTAGGCTGTAAGAGCACTGTGCAGAGCGAGTTGTTTCTTAGCTTCCCAAAGAGCTGGAAGCAAGATGCTGTGAGGCCCAACTCGCCCTTTGGAAAGAAGCCTGCACGTTGTGCCTTTCAGCTCTAGGGCAAAGTAGCACACCCAGAGCAGAAGTCCTACTTCAGCCAGATCAGGCCTGCAAAGAAACTGCGTTTCACAGGCCTTTCGAAGAGATGTTCCCGGTAGGCTCTAAGAGCACTGTGGAGAGCGAGTTGTTTCTTAGCTTCCCAAAGAGCTGGAAGCAAGATGCTGTGGGGCCCAACTTGCCCTTTGGAAAGAAGCCTGCACGTTGTGCCTTTCAGCTCTAGGGCAAAGTAGCACACCCAGAGCAGAAGTCCTACTTCAGCCAGATCAGGCCTGCAAAGAAACTGCGTTTCACAGGCCTTTGGAAGAGATGTTCCCGGTAAGCTGTAAGAGCACTGTGCAGAGCGAGTTGTTTCTTAGCTTCCCAAAGTGCTGGAAGCAACATGAAGTGGGGCCCAACTCGCCCTTTGGAAAGAAGACTGCACGTTGTGCCTTTCAGCTCTAGGGCAAAGTAGCACACCCAGAGCAGAAGTCCTACTTCAGCCAGATCAGGCCTGCAAAGAAACAGTGTTTCACAGGCCTTTGGAAGAGATGTTCCCGGTAGGCTGTAAGAGCACTGTGCAGAGCGTGTTGTTTCTTAGGTTCGCAAAGAGCTGGAAGCAAGATGCTGTGGGGCCCAACTCGCCCTTTGGAAAGAAGCCTTCACGTTGTGCCTTTCAGCTCTAGGGCAACGTAGCACACTCATAGCAGAAGTCCTACTTCTGCCAGATCAGGTCTGCAAAGAAACTGCGTTTCAAAGGCCTTTGGAAGAGGTGTTCCCGGTAGGCTGTAAGAGCACTGTGCAGAGCGAGTTGTTTCTTAGCTTACCAAAGAGCTGGAAGCAAGATGCTGTGGGGCCCAACTCGCCCTTTGGAAAGAAGCCTGCACGTTGTGCCTTTCAGCTCTAGGGCAAAATAGCAAACCAGAGCAGACGTCCTACTTCAGCCAGATCAGGCCTGCAAAGAAGCTGCGTTTCACAGGCCTTTGGAAGAGATGTTCCGGGTAGGCTGTAAGAGCACTGTGCAGAGCGAGTTGTTTCTTAGCTTCCCAAAGAGCTGGAAGCAAGATGCTGTGGGGCCCAACTCGCCCTTTGGAAAGAAGCCTGCACGTTGTGCCTTTCAGCTCTAGGGCAATGTAGCACACCCAGAGCAGAAGTCCTACTTCAGCCAGATCAGGCCTGCAAAGAAACTGCGTTTCACAGGCCTTTGGAAGAGATGTTCCCGGTAGGCTTTAGCAGCACTGTGCAGAGCGAGTTGTTTCTTAGCTTCCCAAAGAGCTGGAAGCAAGATGCTGTGGGGCCCAACTCGCCCCTTGGAAAGAATCCTGCACGTTGTGCCTTTCAGCTCTAGGGCAATGTAGCACACCCAGAGCAGAAGTCCTACTTCAGCCAGATCAGGCCTGCAAAGACACTGCGTTTCACAGGCCTTTGGAAGAGATGTTCCCGGTGGGGTGTAAGAGCACTGTGCAGAGCGAGTTGTTTCTTAGCTTCCCAAAGAGCTGGAAGCAAGATGCTGTGGGGACCAACTCGCCCTTTGGAAAGAAGCCTGCACGTTGGGCCTTTCAGCTCTAGGGCAATGTCACACACCCAGAGCAGAAGTCCTACTTCAGCCAGATCAGGCCTGCATAGACATTGCGTTTCACAGTCCTTTGGAAGAGATGTTCCCGGTAGGCTGTAAGAGCACTGTGCAGAGCGAGTTGTTTCTTAGCTTCCCAAAGAGCTGGAAGCAAGATGCTGTGGGGACCAACTCGCCCTTTTGGAAAGAAGCCTGCACGCTGTGCCTTTCAGCTCTAGGGCAATGTGGCACAACCAGAGCAAAAGTCCTACTTCAGCCAGATCAGGCCTGCAAAGAAACTGCGTTTCACAGGCCTTTGGAAGAGATGTTCCCGGTAGGCTGTAAGAGCACTGTGCAGAGCGAGTTGTTTCTTAGCTTCCCAAAGATCTGGAAGCAAGATGCGGTGGGGCCCAACTCGCCCTTTGGAAAGAAGCCTGCACGTTGTGTCTTTCAGCTCTAGGGCAAAATAGCAAACCAGAGCAGAAGTCCTACTTCAGCCAGATCAGGCCTGCAAAGAAACTGCGTTTCCAGGCCTTTGGAAGAGATGTTCCGGGTATGCTGTAAGAGCACTGTGCAGAGCGAGTTGTTTCTTAGCTTCCCAAAGAGCTGGAAGCAAGATGCGGTGGGGCCCAACTCGCCCTTTGGAAAGAACCCTGCACGTTGTGCCTTTCAGCTCTAGGGCAAAATAGCAAACCAGAGCAGACGTCCTACTTCAGCCAGATCAGGCCTGCAAAGAAACTGCGTTTCACAGGCCTTTGGAAGAGATGTTCCGGGTAGGCTGTAAGAGCACTGTGCAGAGCAAGTTGTTTCTTAGCTTCCCAAAGAGCTGGAAGCAAGATGCTGTGGGGCCCAACTCGCCCTTTGGAAAGAAGTCTGCACGTTGTGCCTTTCAGCTCTAGGGCAATGTAGCACACCCAGAGCAGAAGTCCTACTTCAGCCAGATCAGGCCTGCAAAGAAACTGCGTTTCACAGGCCTTTGGAAGAGATGTTCCCGGTAGGTTGTAAGAGCACTGTGCAGAGTGAGTTGTTTCTTAGCTTCCCAAAGAGCTGGAAGCAAGATGCTGTGGGGCCCAACTCGCCCTTTGGAAAGAAGCCCGCACGTTGTGCCTTTCAGCTCTAGGGCAAAGTAGCACACCCAGAGCAGAAGTCCTACTTCAGCCAGATCAGGCCTGCAAAGAAACTGCGTTTCACAGGCCTTTCGATGAGATGTTCCCGGTAGGCTGTAAGAGCACTGTGCAGAGCGAGTTGTTTCTTAGCTTCCCAAAGAGCTGGAAGCAAGATGCTGTGGGGCCCAACTCACCCTTTGGAAAGAAGCCTGCACGTTGGGCCTTTCAGCTCTAGGGCAAAGTAGCACACCCAGAGCAGAAGTCCTACTTCAGCCAGATCAGGCCTACAAAGAAACTGCGTTTCACAGGCCTTTCGAACAGATGTTCCCGGTAGGCTGTAAGAGCACTGTGCAGAGAGAGTTGTTTCTTAGCTTCCCAAAGAGCTGGAAGCAAGATGCTGTGGGGCCCAACTCGCCCTTTGGAAAGAAGCCTGCACGTTGTGCATTTCAGCTCTAGGGCAAAGTAGCACACCCAGAGCAGAAGTCCTACTTCAGCCAGATCAGGCCTGCAAAGAAACTGCGTTTCACAGGCCTTTGGAAGAGATGTTCCCGGTAGGCTGTAAGAGCACTGTGCAGAGCGAGTTGTTTCTTAGCTTCCCAAAGAGCTGGAAGCAAGATGCTGTGGGGCCCAACTCGCCCTTTGGAAAGAAGCCTGCACGGTGGGCCTTTCAGCTCTAGGGCAATGTAGCACACCCAGAGCAGAAGTCCTACTTCAGCCAGATCAGGCCTGCAAAGAAACTGCGTTTCACAGGGCTTTGGAAGAGATGTTCCCGGTAGGTTGTAAGAGCACTGTGCAGAGCGAGTTGTTTCTTAGCTTCCCAAAGAGCTGGAAGCAAGATGCTGTGGGGCCCAACTCGCCCTTTGGAAAGAAGACTGCACGTTGTGCCTTTCAGCTCTAGGGCAATGTAGCACACCCAGAGCAGAAGTCCTACTTCAGCCAGATCAGGCCTGCAAAGAAACTGCGTTTCACAGGCCTTTGGAAGAGATGTTCCCGGTAGGCTGTAAGAGCACTGTGCAGAGCGAGTTGATTCTTAGCTTCCCAAAGATCTGGAAGCAAGATGCGGTGGGGCCCAACTCGCCCTTTGGAAAGAAGCCTGCACGTTGTGCCTTTCAGCTCTAGGGCAAAATAGCAGACCAGAGCAGAAGTCCTACTTCAGCCAGATCAGGCCTGCAAAGAAACTGCGTTTCCAGGCCTTTGGAAGAGATGTTCCGGGTAGGTTGTAAGAGCACTGTGCAGAGCGAGTTGTTTCTTAGCTTCCCAAAGAGCTGGAAGCAAGATGCAGTGGGGCCCAACTCGCCTTTTGGAAAGAAGACTGCACGTTGTGCCTTTCAGCTCTAGGGCAAAGTAGCACACCCAGAGCAGAAGTCCTACTTCAGCCAGATCAGGCCTGCAAAGAAACAGTGTTTCACAGGCCTTTGGAAGAGATGTTCCCGGTAGGCTGTAAGAGCACTGTGCAGAGCGTGTTGCTTCTTAGGTTCGCAAAGAGCTGGAAGCAAGATGCTGTGGGGCCCAACTCGCCCCTTGGAAAGAAGCCTGCACGTTGTGCCTTTCAGCTCTAGGGCAATGTAGCACACCCAGAGCAGAAATCCTACTTCAGCCATATCAGGCCTGATAAGAAACTGCGTTTCACAGGCCTTTGGAAGAGATGTTCCCAGTGGGGTGTAAGAGCACTGTGCAGAGCGAGTTGTTTCTTAGCTTCCCAAAGAGCAGGAAGCAAGATGCTTTGGGGACCAACTAGCCCTTTGGAATGAAGCCTGCACGTTGTGCCTTTCAGCTCTAGGGCAATGTCACACACCCAGAGCAGAAGTCCTACTTCAGCCAGATCAGGCCTGCATAGACACTGCGTTTCACAAGCCTTTGGAAGATATGTTCCCGGTAGGTTGTAAGAGAACTGTGCAAAGCGAGTTGTTTCTTAGCTTCCCAAAGAGCTGGAAGCAAGATGCTGTGGGGACCAACTCGCCCTTTGGAAAGAAGCCTGCACGTTGTGCCTTTCAGCTCTAGGGCAATGTAGCACACCCAGAGCAGAAGTCCTACTTCAGCCAGATCAGGCCTGCAAAGAAACTGCGTTTCACAGGCCTTTGGAAGAGATGTTCCCGGTAGGTTGTAAGAGCACTGTGCAGAGTGAGTTGTTTCTTAGCTTCCCAAAGAGCTGGAAGCAAGATGCTGTGTGGCCCAACTCACCCTTTGGAAAGAAGCCCGCACGTTGTGCCTTTCAGCTCTAGGGCAAAGTAGCACACCCAGAGCAGAAGTCCTACTTCAGCCAGATCAGGCCTGCAAAGAAACTGCGTTTCACAGGCCTTTCGATGAGATGTTCCCGGTAGGCTGTAAGAGCACTGTGCAGAGCGAGTTGTTTCTTAGCTTCCCAAAGAGCTGGAAGCAAGATGCTGTGGGGCCCAACTCACCCTTTGGAAAGAAGCCTGCACGTTTTGCCTTTCAGCTCTAGGGCAAAGTAGCACACCCAGAGCAGAAGTCCTACTTCAGCCAGATCAGGCCTACAAAGAAACTGCGTTTCACAGGCCTTTCGAACAGATGTTCCCGGTAGGCTGTAAGAGCACTGTGCAGAGAGAGTTGTTTCTTAGCTTCCCAAAGAGCTGGAAGCAAGATGCTGTGGGGCCCAACTCGCCCTTTGGAAAGAAGCCTGCACGTTGTGCATTTCAGCTCTAGGGCAAAGTAGCACACCCAGAGCAGAAGTCCTACTTCAGCCAGATCAGGCCTGCAAAGAAACTGCGTTTCACAGGCCTTTGGAAGAGATGTTCCCGGTAGGCTGTAAGAGCACTGTGCAGAGCGAGTTGTTTCTTAGCTTCCCAAAGAGCTGGAAGCAAGATGCTGTGGGGCCCAACTCGCCCTTTGGAAAGAAGCCTGCACGTTGGGCCTTTCAGCTGTACGGCAAAGTATCACACCCAGAACAAATTCCTACTTCAGCCAGATCAGGCCTGCAAAGAAACTGCGTTTCACAGGCCTTTGGAAGAGATGTTCCCGGTAGGCTGTAAGAGCACTGTGCAGAGCGAGTTGATTCTTAGCTTCCCAAAGATCTGGAAGCAAGATGCGGTGGGGCCCAACTCGCCCTTTGGAAAGAAGCCTGCACGTTGTGCCTTTCAGCTCTAGGGCAAAATAGCAGACCAGAGCAGAAGTCCTACTTCAGCCAGATCAGGCCTGCAAAGAAACTGCGTTTCCAGGCCTTTGGAAGAGATGTTCCAGGTAGGTTGTAAGAGCACTGTGCAGAGCGAGTTGTTTCTTAGCTTCCCAAAGAGCTGGAAGCAAGATGCAGTGGGGCCCAACTCGCCCTTTGGAAAGAAGACTGCACGTTGTGCCTTTCAGCTCTAGGGCAAAGTAGCACACCCAGAGCAGAAGTCCTACTTCAGCCAGACCAGGCCTGCAAAGAAACAGTGTTTCACAGGCCTTTGGAAGAGATGTTCCCGGTAGGCTGTAAGAGCACTTTGCAGAGCGTGTTGTTTCTTAGGTTCGCAAAGAGCTGGAAGCAAGATGCTGTGGGGCCCAACTCGCCCTTTGGAAAGAAGCCTGCACGTTGTGCCATTCAGCTCTAGGGCAACGTAGCACACTCAGAGCAGAAGTCCTACTTCAGCCAGATCAGGTCTGCAAAGAAACTGCGTTTCACAGGCCTTTGGAAGAGATGTTCCCGGTAGGCTGTAAGAGCAAGGTGCAGAGCGAGTTGCTTCTTAGCTTCCCAAAGAGCTGGAAGCAAGATGCGGTGGGGCCCAACTCGCCCTTTGGAAAGAAGCCTGCACGTTGTGCCTTTCAGCTCTAGGGCAAAATAGCAGACCAGAGCAGAAGTCCTACTTCAGCCAGATCAGGCCTGCAAAGAAACTGCGTTTCCAGGCCTTTGGAAGAGATGTTCCGGGTATGCTGTAAGAGCACTGTGCAGAGCGAGTTGTTTCTTAGCTTCCCAAAGAGCTGGAATCAAGATGCTTTGGGGACCAACTAGCCCTTTGGAATGAAGCCTGCACGTTGGGCCTTTCAGCTCTAGGGCAATGTCACACACCCAGAGCAGAAGTCCTACTTCAGCCAGATCAGGCCTGCATAGACACTGCGTTTCACAAGCCTTTGGAAGAGATGTTCCCGGTAGGTTGTAAGAGCACTGTGCAGAGCGAGTTGTTTCTTAGCTTCCCAAAGAGCTGGAAGCAAGATGCTGTGGGGACCAACTCGCCCTTTGGAAAGAAGCCTGCACGCTGTGCCTTTCAGCTCTAGGGCAATGTAGCACACCCAGAGCAGAAGTCCTACTTCAGCCAGATCAGGCCTGCAAAGAAACTGCGTTTCACAGGCCTTTGGAAGACATGTTCCCGGTAGGCTGTAAGAGCACTGTGCAGAGCGAGTTGTTTCTTAGCTTCCCAAAGAGCTGGAAGCAAGATGCTGTGGGGCCCAACTCGCCCTTTGGAAAGAAGCCTGCACGTTGGGCCTTTCAGCTCTAGGGCAAAGTAGCAAACCCAGAGCAGAAGTCCTACTTCAGCGAGATCAGGCCTGCAAAGAAACAGCGTTTCACAGGCCTTTCGATGAGATGTTCCCGGTAGGCTGTAAGAGCACTGTGCAGAGCGAGTTGTTTCTTAGCTTCCCAAAGAGCTGGAAGCAAGATGCTGTGGGGCCTAACTCACCCTTTGGAAAGAAGCCTGCACGTTGTGCCTTTCAGCTCTAGGGCAAAGTAGCACACCTAGAGCAGAAGTCCTACTTCAGCCAGATCATGCCTACAAAGAAACTGCATTTCACCGGCCTTTCGAAGAGATGTTCCCGGTAGGCTGTAAGAGCACTGTGCAGAGAGAGTTGTTTCTTAGCTTCCCAAAGAGCTGGAAGCAAGATGAGGTGGGGCCCAACTCGCCCTTTGGAAAGAAGCCTGCACGTTGTGCATTTCAGCTCTAGGGCAATGTAGCACACCCAGAGCAGAAGTCCTACTTCAGCCAGATCAGGCCTGCAAAGAAACTGCGTTTCACAGGCCTTTGGAAGAGATGTTCCCGGTAGGCTGTAAGAGCACTGTGCAGAGCGAGTTGTTTCTTAGCTTCCCAAAGAGCTGGAAGCAAGATGCTGTGGGGCCCAACTCGCCCTTTGGAAAGAAGCCTGCACGTTGGGCCTTTCAGCTCTAGGGCAATGTAGCACACCCAGAGCAGAAGTCCTACTTCAGCCAGATCAGGCCTGCAAAGAAACTGCGTTTCACAGGGCTTTGGAAGAGATGTTCCCGGTAGGTTGTAAGAGCACTGTGCAGAGCGAGTTGTTTCTTAGCTTCCCAAAGAGCTGGAAGCAAGATGCTGTGGGGCCCAACTCGCCCTTTGGAAAGAAGCCTGCACGTTGTGCCTTTCAGCTCTAAGGCAATGTAGCACACCCAGAGCAGAAGTCCTACTTCAGCCAGATCAGGCCTGCAAAGATACTGCGTTTCACAGGCCTTTGGAAGAGATGTTCCCGGTAGGCTGTAAGAGCACTGTGCAGAGCGTGTTGTTTCTTAGGTTCGCAAAGAGCTGGAAGCAAGATGCTGTGGGGCCCAACTCGCCCTTTGGAAAGAAGCCTGCACGTTGTGCCTTTCAGCTCTAGGGCAACGTAGCACACTCAGAGCAGAAGTCCTACTTCAGCCAGATCAGGTCTGCAAAGAAACTGCGTTTCACAGGCCTTTGGAAGAGATGTTCCCGGTAGGCTGTAAGAGCACTGTGCAGAGCGAGATGTTTCTTAGCTTCCCAAAGATCTGGAAGCAAGATGCTGTGGGGCCCAACTCGCCCTTTGGAAAGAAGCCTGCACGCTGTGCATTTCAGCTCTAGGGCAAAATAGCAAACCAGAGCAGAAGTCCTACTTCAGCCAGATCAGGCCTGCAAAGAAACTGCGTTTCCAGGCCTTTGGAAGAGATGTTCCGGGTATGCTGTAAGAGCACTGTGCAGAGCGAGTTGTTTCTTAGCTTCCCAAAGAGCTGGAAGCAAGATGCTTTGGGGACCAACTAGCCCTTTGGAATGAAGCCTGCACGTTGAGCCTTTGAGCTCTAGGGCAATGTCACACACCCAGAGCAGAAGTCCTACTACAGCCAGATCAGGCCTGCATAGACACTGCGTTTCACAAGCCTTTGGAAGAGATGTTCCCGGTAGGTTGTAAGAGCACTGTGCAGAGCGAGTTGTTTCTTAGCTTCCCAAAGAGCTGGAAGCAAGATGCTGTGGGGCCCAACTCGCCCTTTGGAAAGAAGCCTGCACGCTGTGCCTTTCAGCTCTAGGGCAATGTAGCACACCCAGAGCAGAAGTCCTACTTCAGCCAGATCAGGCCTGCAAAGAAACTGCGTTTCACAGGCCTTTGGAAGAGATGTTCCTGGTAGGTTGTAAGAGCACTGTGCAGAGTGAGTTGTTTCTTAGCTTCCCAAAGAGCTGGAAGCAAGATGCTGTGGGGCCCAACTCGCCCTTTGGAAAGAAGCCTGCACGTTGGGCCTTTCAGCTCTAGGGCAAAGTAGCACACCCAGAGCAGAAGTCCTACTTCAGCCAGATCAGGCCTGCAAAGAAACAGCGTTTCACAGGCCTTTCGATGAGATGTTCCCGGTAGGCTGTAAAAGCACTGTGCAGAGCGAGTTGTTTCTTAGCTTCCCAAAGAGCTGGAAGCAAGATGCTGTGGGGCACAACTCACCCTTTGGAAAGAAGCCTGCACGTTGTGCCTTTCAGCTCTAGGGCAAAGTAGCACACCCAGAGCAGAAGTCCTACTTCAGCCAGATCAGGCCTACAAAGAAACTGCGTTTCACAGGCCTTTCGAAGAGATGTTCCCGGTAGGCTGTAAGAGCACTGTGCAGAGAGAGTTGTTTCTTAGCTTCCCAAAGAGCTGGAAGCAAGATGCTGTGGGGCCCAACTCGCCCTTTGGAAAGAATCCTGCACGTTGTGCATTTCAGCTCTAGGGCAATGTAGCACACCCAGAGCAGAAGTCCTACTTCAGCCAGATCAGGCCTGCAAAGAAACTGCGTTTCACAGGCCTTTGGAAGAGATGTTCCCGGTAGGCTGTAAGAGCACTGTGCAGAGCGAGTTGTTTCTTAGCTTCCCAAAGAGCTGGAAGCAAGATGCTGTGGGGCCCAACTCGCCGTTTGGAAAGAAGCCTGCACGTTGGGCCTTTCAGCTGTAGGGCAATGTAGCACACCCAGAGCAGAAGTCCTACTTCAGCCAGATCAGGCCTGCAAAGAAACTGCGTTTCACAGGGCTTTGGAAGAGATGTTCCCGGTAGGTTGTAAGAGCACTGTGCAGAGCGAGTTGTTTCTTAGCTTCCCAAAGAGCTGGAAGCAAGATGCTGTGGGGCCCAACTCGCCCTTTGGAAAGAAGCCTGCACGTTGTGCCTTTCAGCTCTAAGGCAATGTAGCACACCCAGAGCAGAAGTCCTACTTCAGCCAGATCAGGCCTGCAAAGAAACTGCGTTTCACAGGCCTTTGGAAGAGATGTTCCCGGTAGGCTGTAAGAGCACTGTGCAGAGCGAGTTGTTTCTTAGCTTCCCAAAGAGCTGGAAGCAAGATGCGGTGGGGCCCAACTCGCCCTTTGGAAAGAAGCCTGCACGTTGTGCCTTTCAGCTCTAGGGCAAAATAGCAGACCAGAGCAGAAGTCCTACTTCAGCCAGATCAGGCCTGCAAAGAAACTGCGTTTCCAGGCCTTTGGAAGAGATGTTCCGGGTAGGTTGTAAGAGCACTGTGCAGAGCGAGTTGTTTCTTAGCTTCCCAAAGAGCTGGAAGCAACATGCAGTGGGGCCCAACTCGCCCTTTGGAAAGAAGACTGCACGTTGTGCCTTTCAGCTCTAGGGCAAAGTAGCACACCCAGAGCAGAAGTCCTACTTCAGCCAGATCAGGCCTGCAAAGAAACAGTGTTTCACAGGCCTTTGGAAGAGATGTTCCCAGTAGGCTGTAAGAGCACTGTGCAGAGCGTGTTGTTTCTTAGGTTCGCAAAGAGCTGGAAGCAAGATGCTGTGGGGCCCAACTCGCCCTTTGGAAAGAAGCCTGCACGTTGTGCCTTTCAGCTCTAGGGCAACGTAGCACACTCAGAGCAGAAGTCCTACTTCAGCCAGATCAGGTCTGCAAAGAAGCTGCGTTTCAAAGGCCTTTGGAAGAGGTGTTCCCGGTAGGCTGTAAGAGCACTGTGCAGAGCGAGTTGTTTCTTAGCTTCCCAAAGAGCTGGAAGCAAGATGCGGTGGGGCCCAACTCGCCCTTTGGAAAGAAGCCTGCACGTTGTGCCTTTCAGCTCTAGGGCAATGTAGCACACCCAGAGCAGAAGTCCTACTTCAGCCAGATCAGGCCTGCAAAGAAACTGCGTTTCACAGGCCTTTGGAAGAGATGTTCCCGGTAGGTTGTAAGAGCACTGTGCAGAGCAAGTTGTTTCTTAGCTTCCCAAAGAGCTGGAAGCAAGATGCTGTGGGGCCCAACTCGCCCTTTGGAAAGAAGCCTGCACGCTGTGCCTTTCAGCTCTAGGGCAATGTAGCACACCCAGAGCAGAAGTCCTACTTCAGCCAGATCAGGCCTGCAAAGAAACTGCGTTTCACAGGCCTTTGGAAGAGATGTTCCCGGTAGGTTGTAAGAGCACTGTGCAGAGTGAGTTGTTTCTTAGCTTCCCAAAGAGCTGGAAGCAACATGCTGTGGGGCCCAACTCGCCCTTTGGAAAGAAGCCTGCACGTTGGGCCTTTCAGCTCTAGGGCAAAGTAGCACACCCAGAGCAGAAGTCCTACTTCAGCCAGATCAGGCCTGCAAAGAAACTGCGTTTCACAGGCCTTTCGATGAGATGTTCCCGGTAGGCTGTAAGAGCACTGTGCAGAGCGAGTTGTTTCTTAGCTTCCCAAAGAGCTGGAAGCAAGATGCTGTGGGGCCCAACTCACCCTTTGGAAAGAAGCCTGCACGTTGTGCCTTTCAGCTCTAGGGCAAAGTAGCACACCCAGAGCAGAAGTCCTACTTCAGCCAGATCAGGCCTACAAAGAAACTGCGTTTCACAGGCCTTTCGAAGAGATGTTCCCGGTAGGCTGTAAGAGCACTGTGCAGAGAGAGTTGTTTCTTAGCTTCCCAAAGAGCTGGAAGCAAGATGCTGTGGGGCCCAACTCGCCCTTTGGAAAGAATCCTGCACGTTGTGCATTTCAGCTCTAGGGCAATGTAGCACACCCAGAGCAGAAGTCCTACTTCAGCCAGATCAGGCCTGCAAAGAAACTGCGTTTCACAGGCCTTTGGAAGAGATGTTCCCGGTAGGCTGTAAGAGCACTGTGCAGAGTGAGTTGTTTCTTAGCTTCCCAAAGAGCTGGAAGCAAGATGCTGTGGGGCCCAACTCGCCGTTTGGAAAGAAGCCTGCACGTTGGGCCTTTCAGCTCTAGGGCAATGTAGCACACCCAGAGCAGAAGTCCTACTTCAGCCAGATCAGGCCTGCAAAGAAACTGCGTTTCACAGGGCTTTGGAAGAGATGTTCCCGGTAGGTTGTAAGAGCACTGTGCAGAGCGAGTTGTTTCTTAGCTTCCCAAAGAGCTGGAAGCAAGATGCTGTGGGGCCCAACTCGCCCTTTGGAAAGAAGCCTGCACGTTGTGCCTTTCAGCTCTAGGGCAATGTAGCACACCCAGTGCAGAAGTTCTACTTCAGCCAGATCAGGCCTGCAAACACACTGCCTTTCACAGGCCTGTGGAAGAGATGTTCCCGGTAGACTGTAAGAGCACTGTGCAGTCGAGTTGTTTCTTGCTTCCCAAAGAGCTGGAAGCAAGATGCTGTGGGGCCCAACTCGCCCTTTGGAAAGAAGCCTGCACGTTGTGCCTTTCAGCTCTAGGGCAAAGTAGCACACTCAGAGCAGAAGTCCTACTTCAGCCAGATCAGGCCTGCAAAGAAACTGCGTTTCACAGGCCTTTGGAAGAGATGTTCCCGGTACGCTGTAAGATCACTGGGCAGAGAGAGCTGATTCTTAGCTTCCCAGCGAGCTGAAAGCAAGATGCTGTGGGGCAAACTCGCCCCTTGGAAAGCAGCCTGCACGGTGTCCCTTTCAGCTCTACGGCAATGTAGCACACCCAGAGCAGAAGTCCTACTTCAGCCAGATCAGGCCTGCAAAGACACTGCGTTTCACACGCCTTTGGAAGAGATGTTCCCGGTACGCTGTAAGAGAACTGTGCAGAGCGAGTTGTTTCTTCGCTTCCCAAAGAGCTGGAAGCAAGATGCTGTGGGGCCCAACTCACCCTTTGGAAAGAAGCCTGCACGTTGTGCCTTTCAGCTCTAGGGCTATGTAGCACACCCAGAGCAGAAGTCCTACTTCAGCCAGGTCAGGCCTGCAAAGAAACTGCGTTTCACAGGCCTTTGGAAGAGATGTTCCCGGTAGGCTGTAAGAGCACTGTGCAGAGCGAGTTGTTTCTTAGGTTCGCAAAGAGCTGGAAGCAAGATGCTGTGGGGCCCAACTCGCCCTTTGGAAAGAAGCCAGCACGTTGTGCCTTTCAGCTCTAGGGCAACATAGCACACTCAGAGCAGAAGTCCTACTTCAGCCAGATCAGGCCTGCAAAGACACTGCGTTTCACAGGCCTTTTGAAGAGATCTTCCCGGTAGGCTGTAAGAGCACTGTGCAGAGCGAGTTGTTTCTTAGCTTCCCAAAGAGCTGGAAGCAAGATGCTGTGGGGCCCAACTCGCCCTTTGGAAAGAAGCCTGTACGTTGTGACTTTCAGCACTAGGGCAATGTAGCACACCCAGAGCAGAAGTCCCACTTCAGACAGATTAGGCCTGCAAAGACACTGCGTTAAACAGGCCTTTGGAAGAGATGTTCCCGGTAGGCTGTAAGAGCACTGTGCAGAGCGAGTTGTTTCTTAGCTTCCCAAAGAGCTGGAAGCAAGATGCTGTGGGGCCCAACTCACCCTTTGGAAAGAAGCCTGCACGCTGTGCCTTTCAGCTCTAGGGCAATGTAGCACACCCAGAGCAGAAGTCCTACTTCAGCCAGATCAGGCCTGCAGAGAAACTGCGTTTCACAGGCCTTTGGAAGAGATGTTCCCGGTAGGCTGTAAGAGCACTGTGCAGAGAGAGTTGCTTCTTAGCTTCCCAAAGAGCTGGAAGGAAGATGCTGTGGGGCCCAACTCGCCCTTTGGAAAGAAGCCTGCACGTTGTGCCTTTCAGCTCTAAGGCAATGTAGCACACCCAGAGCAGAAGTCCTACTTCAGCCAGATCAGGCCTGCAAAGAAACTGCGTTTCACAGGCCTTTGGAAGAGATGTTCCCGGTAGGCTGTAAGAGCACTGTGCAGAGCGAGTTGATTCTTAGCTTCCCAAAGATCTGGAAGCAAGATGCGGTGGGGCCCAACTCGCCTTTTGGAAAGAAGCCTGCACGTTGTGCCTTTCAGCTCTAGGGCAAAATAGCAGACCAGAGCAGAAGTCCTACTTCAGCCAGATCAGGCCTGCAAAGAAACTGCGTTTCCAGGCCTTTGGAAGAGATGTTCCGGGTAGGTGGTAAGAGCACTGTGCAGAGCGAGTTGTTTCTTAGCTTCCCAAAGAGCTGGAAGCAACATGCAGTGGGGCCCAACTCGCCCTTTGGAAAGAAGACTGCACGTTCTGCCTTTCAGCTCTAGGGCAAAGTAGCACACCCAGAGCAGAAGTCCTACTTCAGCCAGATCATGCCTGCAAAGAAACAGTGTTTCACAGGCCTTTGGAAGAGATGTTCCCGGTAGGCTGTAAGAGCACTGTGCAGAGCGTGTTGTTTCTTAGGTTCGCAAAGAGCTGGAAGCAAGATGCTGTGGGGCCCAACTCGCCCTTTGGAAAGAAGCCTGCACGTTGTGCCTTTCAGCTCTAGGGCAACGTAGCACACTCAGAGCAGAAGTCCTACTTCAGCCAGATCAGGTCTGCAAAGAAACTGCGTTTCAAAGGCCTTTGGAAGAGGTGTTCCCGGTAGGCTGTAAGAGCACTGTGCAGAGCGAGTTGTTTCTTAGCTTCCCAAAGAGCTGGAAGCAAGATGCTGTGGGGCCCAACTCGCCCTTTGGAAAGAAGCCTGCACGTTGTGCCTTTCAGCTCTAGGGCAATGTAGCACACCCAGAGCAGAAGTCCTACTTCAGCCAGATCAGGCCTGCAAAGAAACTGCGTTTCACAGGCCTTTGGAAGAGATGTTCCCGGTAGGTTGTAAGAGCACTGTGCAGAGCGAGTTGTTTCTTAGCTTCCCAAAGAGCTGGAAGCAAGATGCTGTGGGGCCCAACTCGCCCTTTGGAAAGAAGCCTGCACGTTGTGCCTTTCAGCTCTAGGGCAATGTAGCACACCCAGTGCAGAAGTTCTACTTCAGCCAGATCAGGCCTGCAAACACACTGCGTTTCACAGGCCTGTGGAAGAGATGTTCCCGGTAGACTGTAAGAGCACTGTGCAGTCGAGTTGTTTCTTGCTTCCCAAAGAGCTGGAAGCAAGATGCTGTGGGGCCCAACTCGCCCTTTGGAAAGAAGCCTGCACGTTGTGCCTTTCAGCTCTAGGGCAATGTAGCACACCCAGAGCAGAAGTCCTACTTCAGCCAGATCAGGCCTGCAAAGAAACTGCGTTTCACAGGCCTTTGGAAGAGATGTTCCGGGTAGGCTGTAAGAGCACTGGGCAGAGAGAGCTGTTTCTTAGCTTCCCAACGAGCTGGAAGCAAGATGCTGTGGGGCAAACTCGCCCTTTGGAAAGCAGCCTGCACGTTGTGCCTTTCAGCTCTAGGGCAATGTAGCACACCCAGAGCAGAAGTCCTACTTCAGCCAGATCAGGCCTGCAAAGAAACTGCGTTTCACAGGCCTTTGGAAGAGATGTTCCGGGTAGGCTGTAAGAGCACTGGTCAGAGAGAGCTGTTTCTTAGCTTCCCAACGAGCTGGAAGCAAGATGCTGTGGGGCAAAATCGCCCTTTGGAAAGCAGCCTGCACGTTGTGCCTTTCAGCTCTAGGGCAATGTAGCACACCCAGAGCAGAAGTCCTACTTCAGCCAGATCAGGCCTGCAAAGAAACTGCGTTTCACAGGCCTTTGGAAGAGATGTTCCCGGTAGGCTTTAAGAGCACTGTGCAGAGCGAGTTGTTTCTTAGCTTCCCAAAGAGCTGGAAGCAAGAGGCTGTGGGGCCCAACTCGGCCCTTGGAAAGAAGCCTGCACCTTGTGCCTTTCAGTTCTAGGGCAATGTAGCACACCCAGAGCAGAAATCCTACTTCAGCCAGATCAGGCCTGCATAAGAAACTGCGTTTCACAGGCCTTTGGAAGAGATGTTCCCGGTAGGCTGTAAGAGCACTGTGCAGAGCGAGTTGTTTCTTAGCTTCCCAAAGAGCTGGAAGCAAGATGCTGTGGGGCCCAACTCACCCTTTGGAAAGAAGCCTGCACGCTGTGCCTTTCAGCTCTAGGGCAATGTAGCACACCCAGAGCAGAAGTCCTACTTCAGCCAGATCAGGCCTGCAAAGAAACTGCGTTTCACAGGCCTTTGGAAGAGATGTTCCCGGTAGGCTGTAAGAGCACTGTGCAGAGCGAGTTGTTTCTTCGCTTCCCAAAGAGCTGGAAGCAAGATGCTGTGGGGCCCAACTCGCCCTTTGGAAAGAAGCCTGCACGTTGTGCCTTTCAGCTCTAGGGCAATGTAGCACACCCAGAGCAGAAGTCCTACTTCAGCCAGATCAGGCCTGCAAAGAAACTGCGTTTCACAGGCCTTTGGAAGAGATGTTCCCGGTAGGCTGTAAGAGCACTGTGCAGAGCGAGTTGTTTCTTAGGTTCGCAAAGAGCTGGAAGCAAGATGCTGTGGGGCCCAACTCGCCCTTTGGAAAGAAGCCTGCACGTTGTGCCTTTCAGGTCTAGGGCAACATAGCACACTCAGAGCAGAAGTCCTACTTCAGCCAGATCAGGCCTGCAAAGACACTGCGTTTCACAGGCCTTTTGAAGAGATCTTCCCGGTAGGCTGTAAGAGCACTGTGCAGAGCGAGTTGTTTCTTAGCTTCCCAAAGAGCTGGAAGCAAGATGCTGTGGGGCCCAACTCGCCCTTTGGAAAGAAGCCTGTACGTTGTGACTTTCAGCACTAGGGCAATGTAGCACACCCAGAGCAGAAGTCCCACTTCAGACAGATTAGGCCTGCAAAGACACTGCGTTAAACAGGCCTTTGGAAGAGATGTTCCCGGTAGGCTGTAAGAGCACTGTGCAGAGCGAGTTGTTTCTTAGCTTCCCAAAGAGCTGGAAGCAAGATGCTGTGGGGCCCAACTCACCCTTTGGAAAGAAGCCTGCACGCTGTGCCTTTCAGCTCTAGGGCAAAGTAGCACACCCAGAGCAGAAGTCCTACTTCAGCCAGATCAGGCCTGCAAAGAAACTGCGTTTCACAGGCCTTTGGAAGAGATGTTCCCGGTAGGCTGTAAGAGCACTGTGCAGAGCGAGTTGTTTCTTAGCTTCCCAAAGAGCTGGAAGCAAGATGCGGTGGGGCCCAACTCGCCCTTTGGAAAGAAGCCTGCACGTTGTGCCTTTCAGCTCTAGGGCAAAATAGCAAACCAGAGCAGACGTCCTACTTCAGCCAGATCAGGCCTGCAAAGAAACTGCGTTTCACAGGCCTTTGGAAGAGATGTTCCGGGTAGGCTGTAAGAGCACTGAGCAGAGCAAGTTGTTTCTTAGCTTCCCAAAGAGCTGGAAGCAAGATGCTGTGGGGCCCAACTCGCCTTTTGGAAAGAAGCCTGCACGTTGTGCCTTTCAGCTCTAGGGCAAAATAGCAGACCAGAGCAGAAGTCCTACTTCAGCCAGATCAGGCCTGCAAAGAAACTGCGTTTCACAGGGCTTTGGAAGAGATGTTCCCGGTAGGTTGTAAGAGCACTGTGCAGAGCGAGTTGTTTCTTAGCTTCCCAAAGAGCTGGAAGCAAGATGCTGTGGGGCCCAACTCGCCCTTTGGAAAGAAGCCTGCACGTTGTGCCTTTCAGCTCTAAGGCAATGTAGCACACCCAGAGCAGAAGTCCTACTTCAGCCAGATCAGGCCTGCAAAGAAACTGCGTTTCACAGGCCTTTGGAAGAGATGTTCCCGGTAGGCTGTAAGAGCACTGTGCAGAGCGAGTTGATTCTTAGCTTCCCAAAGATCTTGAAGCAAGATGCGGTGGGGCCCAACTCGCCTTTTGGAAAGAAGCCTGCACGTTGTGCCTTTCAGCTCTAGGGCAAAATAGCAGACCAGAGCAGAAGTCCTACTTCAGCCAGATCAGGCCTGCAAAGAAACTGCGTTTCCAGGCCTTTGGAAGAGATGTTCCGGGTAGGTTGTAAGAGCACTGTGCAGAGCGAGTTGTTTCTTAGCTTCCCAAAGAGCTGGAAGCAACATGCAGTGGGGCCCAACTCGCCCTTTGGAAAGAAGACTGCACGTTGTGCCTTTCAGCTCTAGGGCAAAGTAGCACACCCAGAGCAGAAGTCCTACTTCAGCCAGATCAGGCCTGCAAAGAAACAGTGTTTCACAGGCCTTTGGAAGAGATGTTCCCAGTAGGCTGTAAGAGCACTGTGCAGAGCGTGTTGTTTCTTAGGTTCGCAAAGAGCTGGAAGCAAGATGCTGTGGGGCCCAACTCGCCCTTTGGAAAGAAGCCTGCACGTTGTGCCTTTCAGCTCTAGGGCAACGTAGCACACTCAGAGCAGAAGTCCTACTTCAGCCAGATCAGGTCTGCAAAGAAACTGCGTTTCAAAGGCCTTTGGAAGAGGTGTTCCCGGTAGGCTGTAAGAGCACTGTGCAGAGCGAGTTGTTTCTTAGCTTCCCAAAGAGCTGGAAGCAAGATGCTGTGGGGCCCAACTCGCCCTTTGGAAAGAAGCCTGCACGTTGTGCCTTTCAGCTCTAGGGCAATGTAGCACACCCAGAGCAGAAGTCCTACTTCAGCCAGATCAGGCCTGCAAAGAAACTGCGTTTCACAGGCCTTTGGAAGAGATGTTCCCGGTAGGTTGTAAGAGCACTGTGCAGAGCGAGTTGTTTCTTAGCTTCCCAAAGAGCTGGAAGCAAGATGCTGTGGGGCCCAACTCGCCCTTTGGAAAGAAGCCTGCACGCTGTGCCTTTCAGCTCTAGGGCAATGTAGCACACCCAGAGCAGAAGTCCTACTTCAGCCAGATCAGGCCTGCAAAGAAACTGCGTTTCACAGGCCTTTGGAAGAGATGTTCCCGGTAGGTTGTAAGAGCACTGTGCAGAGTGAGTTGTTTCTTAGCTTCCCAAAGAGCTGGAAGCAACATGCTGTGGGGCCCAACTCGCCCTTTGGAAAGAAGCCTGCACGTTGGGCCTTTCAGCTCTAGGGCAAAGTAGCACACCCAGAGCAGAAGTCCTACTTCAGCCAGATCAGGCCTGCAAAGAAACTGCGTTTCACAGGCCTTTCGATGAGATGTTCCCGGTAGGCTGTAAGAGCACTGTGCAGAGCGAGTTGTTTCTTAGCTTCCCAAAGAGCTGGAAGCAAGATGCTGTGGGGCCCAACTCACCCTTTGGAAAGAAGCCTGCACGTTGTGCCTTTCAGCTCTAGGGCAAAGTAGCACACCCAGAGCAGAAGTCCTACTTCAGCCAGATCAGGCCTACAAAGAAACTGCGTTTCACAGGCCTTTCGAAGAGATGTTCCCGGTAGGCTGTAAGAGCACTGTGCAGAGAGAGTTGTTTCTTAGCTTCCCAAAGAGCTGGAAGCAAGATGCTGTGGGGCCCAACTCGCCCTTTGGAAAGAATCCTGCACGTTGTGCATTTCAGCTCTAGGGCAATGTAGCACACCCAGAGCAGAAGTCCTACTTCAGCCAGATCAGGCCTGCAAAGAAACTGCGTTTCACAGGCCTTTGGAAGAGATGTTCCCGGTAGGCTGTAAGAGCACTGTGCAGAGCGAGTTGTTTCTTAGCTTCCCAAAGAGCTGGAAGCAAGATGCTGTGGGGCCCAACTCGCCGTTTGGAAAGAAGCCTGCACGTTGGGCCTTTCAGCTCTAGGGCAATGTAGCACACCCAGAGCAGAAGTCCTACATCAGCCAGATCAGGCCTGCAAAGAAACTGCGTTTCACAGGGCTTTGGAAGAGATGTTCCCGGTAGGTTGTAAGAGCACTGTGCAGAGCGAGTTGTTTCTTAGCTTCCCAAAGAGCTGGAAGCAAGATGCTGTGGGGCCCAACTCGCCCTTTGGAAAGAAGCCTGCACGTTGTGCCTTTCAGCTCTAAGGCAATGTAGCACACCCAGAGCAGAAGTCCTACTTCAGCCAGATCAGGCCTGCAAAGAAACTGCGTTTCACAGGCCTTTGGAAGAGATGTTCCCGGTAGGCTGTAAGAGCACTGTGCAGAGCGAGTTGATTCTTAGCTTCCCAAAGATCTGGAAGCAAGATGCGGTGGGGCCCAACTCGCCTTTTGGAAAGAAGCCTGCACGTTGTGCCTTTCAGCTCTAGCGCAAAATAGCAGACCAGAGCAGAAGTCCTACTTCAGCCAGATCAGGCCTGCAAAGAAACTGCGTTTCCAGGCCTTTGGAAGAGATGTTCCGGGTAGGTTGTAAGAGCACTGTGCAGAGCGAGTTGTTTCTTAGCTTCCAAAAGAGCTGGAAGCAACATGCAGTGGGGCCCAACTCGCCCTTTGGAAAGAAGACTGCACGTTGTGCCTTTCAGCTCTAGGGCAAAGTAGCACACCCAGAGCAGAAGTCCTACTTCAGCCAGATCAGGCCTGCAAAGAAACAGTGTTTCACAGGCCTTTGGAAGAGATGTTCCCGGTAGGCTGTAAGAGCACTGTGCAGAGCGTGTTGTTTCTTAGGTTCGCAAAGAGCTGGAAGCAAGATGCTGTGGGGCCCAACTCGCCCTTTGGAAAGAAGCCTGCACGTTGTGCCTTTCAGCTCTAGGGCAACGTAGCACACTCAGAGCAGAAGTCCTACTTCAGCCAGATCAGGTCTGCAAAGAAACTGCGTTTCAAAGGCCTTTGGAAGAGGTGTTCCCGGTAGGCTGTAAGAGCACTGTGCAGAGCGAGTTGTTTCTTAGCTTCCCAAAGAGCTGGAAGCAAGATGCTGTGGGGCCCAACTCGCCCTTTCGAAAGAAGCCTGCATGTTGTGCCTTTCAGCTCTAGGGCAATGTAGCACACCCAGAGCAGAAGTCCTACTTCAGCCAGATCAGGCCTGCAAAGAAACTGCGTTTCACAGGCCTTTGGAAGAGATGTTCCGGGTAGGCTGTAAGAGCACTGGGCAGAGAGAGCTGTTTCTTAGCTTCCCAACGAGCTGGAAGCAAGATGCTGTGGGGCAAACTCGCCCTTTGGAAAGCAGCCTGCACGTTGTGCCTTTCAGCTCTAGGGCAATGTAGCACACCCAGAGCAGAAGTCCTACTTCAGCCAGATCAGGCCTGCAAAGAAACTGCGTTTCACAGGCCTTTGGAAGAGATGTTCCCTGTAGGCTTTAAGAGCACTGTGCAGAGCGAGTTGTTTCTTAGCTTCCCAAAGAGCTGGAAGCAAGAGGCTGTGGGGCCCAACTCGGCCCTTGGAAAGAAGCCTGCACCTTGTGCCTTTCAGTTCTAGGGCAATGTAGCACACCCAGAGCAGAAATCCTACTTCAGCCAGATCAGGCCTGATAAGAAACTGCGTTTCACAGGCCTTTGGAAGAGATGTTCCCGGTAGGCTGTAAGAGCACTGTGCAGAGCGAGTTGTTTCTTAGCTTCCCAAAGAGCTGGAAGCAAGATGCTGTGGGGCCCAACTCACCCTTTGGAAAGAAGCCTGCACGCTGTGCCTTTCAGCTCTAGGGCAATGTAGCACACCCAGAGCAGAAGTCCTACTTCAGCCAGATCAGGCCTGCAAAGAAACTGCGTTTCACAGGCCTTTGGAAGAGATGTTCCCGGTAGGCTGTAAGAGCACTGTGCAGAGCGAGTTGTTTCTTCGCTTCCCAAAGAGCTGGAAGCAAGATGCTGTGGGGCCCAACTCGCCCTTTGGAAAGAAGCCTGCACGTTGTGCCTTTCAGCTCTAGGGCAATGTAGCACACCCAGAGCAGAAGTCCTACTTCAGCCAGATCAGGCCTGCAAAGAAACTGCGTTTCACAGGCCTTTGGAAGAGATGTTCCCGGTAGGCTGTAAGAGCACTGTGCAGAGCGAGTTGTTTCTTAGGTTCGCAAAGAGCTGGAAGCAAGATGCTGTGGGGCCCAACTCGCCCTTTGGAAAGAAGCCTGCACGTTGTGCCTTTCAGGTCTAGGGCAACATAGCACACTCAGAGCAGAAGTCCTACTTCAGCCAGATCAGGCCTGCAAAGACACTGCGTTTCACAGGCCTTTTGAAGAGATCTTCCCGGTAGGCTGTAAGAGCACTGTGCAGAGCGAGTTGTTTCTTAGCTTCCCAAAGAGCTGGAAGCAAGATGCTGTGGGGCCCAACTCGCCCTTTGGAAAGAAGCCTGTACGTTGTGACTTTCAGCACTAGGGCAATGTAGCACACCCAGAGCAGAAGTCCCACTTCAGACAGATTAGGCCTGCAAAGACACTGCGTTAAACAGGCCTTTGGAAGAGATGTTCCCGGTAGGCTGTAAGAGCACTGTGCAGAGCGAGTTGTTTCTTAGCTTCCCAAAGAGCTGGAAGCAAGATGCTGTGGGGCCCAACTCACCCTTTGGAAAGAAGCCTGCACGCTGTGCCTTTCAGCTCTAGGGCAAAGTAGCACACCCAGAGCAGAAGTCCTACTTCAGCCAGATCAGGCCTGCAAAGAAACTGCGTTTCACAGGCCTTTGGAAGAGATGTTCCCGGTAGGCTGTAAGAGCACTGTGCAGAGCGAGTTGTTTCTTAGCTTCCCAAAGAGCTGGAAGCAAGATGCGGTGGGGCCCAACTCGCCCTTTGGAAAGAAGCCTGCACGTTGTGCCTTTCAGCTCTAGGGCAAAATAGCAAACCAGAGCAGACGTCCTACTTCAGCCAGATCAGGCCTGCAAAGAAACTGCGTTTCACAGGCCTTTGGAAGAGATGTTCCGGGTAGGCTGTAAGAGCACTGAGCAGAGCGAGTTGTTTCTTAGCTTCCCAAAGAGCTGGAAGCAAGATGCTGTGGGGCCCAACTCGCCGTTTGGAAAGAAGCCTGCACGTTGGGCCTTTCAGCTCTAGGGCAATGTAGCACACCCAGAGCAGAAGTCCTACTTCAGGCAGATCAGGCCTGCAAAGAAACTGCGTTTCACAGGGCTTTGGAAGAGATGTTCCCGGTAGGTTGTAAGAGCACTGTGCAGAGCGAGTTGTTTCTTAGCTTCCCAAAGAGCTGGAAGCAAGATGCTGTGGGGCCCAACTCGCCCTTTGGAAAGAAGCCTGCACGTTGTGCCTTTCAGCTCTAGGGCAACGTAGCACACTCAGAGCAGAAGTCCTACTTCAGCCAGATCAGGTCTGCAAAGAAACTGCGTTTCAAAGTCCTTTGGAAGAGGTGTTCCCGGTAGGCTGTAAGAGCACTGTGCAGAGCGAGTTGTTTCTTAGCTTCCCAAAGAGCTGGAAGCAAGATGCTGTGGGGCCCAACTCGCCCTTTGGAAAGAAGCCTGCACGTTGTGCCTTTCAGCTCTAGGGCAATGTAGCACACCCAGAGCAGAAGTCCTACTTCAGCCAGATCAGGCCTGCAAAGAAACTGCGTTTCACAGGCCTTTGGAAGAGATGTTCCCGGTAGGTTGTAAGAGCACTGTGCAGAGCGAGTTGTTTCTTAGCTTCCCAAAGAGCTGGAAGCAAGATGCTGTGGGGCCCAACTCGCCCTTTGGAAAGAAGCCTGCACGCTGTGCCTTTCAGCTCTAGGGCAATGTAGCACACCCAGAGCAGAAGTCCTACTTCAGCCAGATCAGGCCTGCAAAGAAACTGCGTTTCACAGGCCTTTGGAAGAGATGTTCCCGGTAGGTTGTAAGAGCACTGTGCAGAGTGAGTTGTTTCTTAGCTTCCCAAAGAGCTGGAAGCAACATGCTGTGGGGCCCAACTCGCCCTTTGGAAAGAAGCCTGCACGTTGGGCCTTTCAGCTCTAGGGCAAAGTAGCACACCCAGAGCAGAAGTCCTACTTCAGCCAGATCAGGCCTGCAAAGAAACTGCGTTTCACAGGCCTTTCGATGAGATGTTCCCGGTAGGCTGTAAGAGCACTGTGCAGAGCGAGTTGTTTCTTAGCTTCCCAAAGAGCTGGAAGCAAGATGCTGTGGGGCCCAACTCACCCTTTGGAAAGAAGCCTGCACGTTGTGCCTTTCAGCTCTAGGGCAAAGTAGCACACCCAGAGCAGAAGTCCTACTTCAGCCAGATCAGGCCTACAAAGAAACTGCGTTTCACAGGCCTTTCGAAGAGATGTTCCCGGTAGGCTGTAAGAGCACTGTGCAGAGAGAGTTGTTTCTTAGCTTCCCAAAGAGCTGGAAGCAAGATGCTGTGGGGCCCAACTCGCCCTTTGGAAAGAATCCTGCACGTTGTGCATTTCAGCTCTAGGGCAATGTAGCACACCCAGAGCAGAAGTCCTACTTCAGCCAGATCAGGCCTGCAAAGAAACTGCGTTTCACAGGCCTTTGGAAGAGATGTTCCCGGTAGGCTGTAAGAGCACTGTGCAGAGCGAGTTGTTTCTTAGCTTCCCAAAGAGCTGGAAGCAAGATGCTGTGGGGCCCAACTCGCCGTTTGGAAAGAAGCCTGCACGTTGGGCCTTTCAGCTCTAGGGCAATGTAGCACACCCAGAGCAGAAGTCCTACATCAGCCAGATCAGGCCTGCAAAGAAACTGCGTTTCACAGGGCTTTGGAAGAGATGTTCCCGGTAGGTTGTAAGAGCACTGTGCAGAGCGAGTTGTTTCTTAGCTTCCCAAAGAGCTGGAAGCAAGATGCTGTGGGGCCCAACTCGCCCTTTGGAAAGAAGCCTGCACGTTGTGCCTTTCAGCTCTAAGGCAATGTAGCACACCCAGAGCAGAAGTCCTACTTCAGCCAGATCAGGCCTGCAAAGAAACTGCGTTTCACAGGCCTTTGGAAGAGATGTTCCCGGTAGGCTGTAAGAGCACTGTGCAGAGCGAGTTGATTCTTAGCTTCCCAAAGATCTGGAAGCAAGATGCGGTGGGGCCCAACTCGCCTTTTGGAAAGAAGCCTGCACGTTGTGCCTTTCAGCTCTAGCGCAAAATAGCAGACCAGAGCAGAAGTCCTACTTCAGCCAGATCAGGCCTGCAAAGAAACTGCGTTTCCAGGCCTTTGGAAGAGATGTTCCGGGTAGGTTGTAAGAGCACTGTGCAGAGCGAGTTGTTTCTTAGCTTCCAAAAGAGCTGGAAGCAACATGCAGTGGGGCCCAACTCGCCCTTTGGAAAGAAGACTGCACGTTGTGCCTTTCAGCTCTAGGGCAAAGTAGCACACCCAGAGCAGAAGTCCTACTTCAGCCAGATCAGGCCTGCAAAGAAACAGTGTTTCACAGGCCTTTGGAAGAGATGTTCCCGGTAGGCTGTAAGAGCACTGTGCAGAGCGTGTTGTTTCTTAGGTTCGCAAAGAGCTGGAAGCAAGATGCTGTGGGGCCCAACTCGCCCTTTGGAAAGAAGCCTGCACGTTGTGCCTTTCAGCTCTAGGGCAACGTAGCACACTCAGAGCAGAAGTCCTACTTCAGCCAGATCAGGTCTGCAAAGAAACTGCGTTTCAAAGGCCTTTGGAAGAGGTGTTCCCGGTAGGCTGTAAGAGCACTGTGCAGAGCGAGTTGTTTCTTAGCTTCCCAAAGAGCTGGAAGCAAGATGCTGTGGGGCCCAACTCGCCCTTTCGAAAGAAGCCTGCATGTTGTGCCTTTCAGCTCTAGGGCAATGTAGCACACCCAGAGCAGAAGTCCTACTTCAGCCAGATCAGGCCTGCAAAGAAACTGCGTTTCACAGGCCTTTGGAAGAGATGTTCCGGGTAGGCTGTAAGAGCACTGGGCAGAGAGAGCTGTTTCTTAGCTTCCCAACGAGCTGGAAGCAAGATGCTGTGGGGCAAACTCGCCCTTTGGAAAGCAGCCTGCACGTTGTGCCTTTCAGCTCTAGGGCAATGTAGCACACCCAGAGCAGAAGTCCTACTTCAGCCAGATCAGGCCTGCAAAGAAACTGCGTTTCACAGGCCTTTGGAAGAGATGTTCCGGGTAGGCTGTAAGAGCACTGGGCAGAGAGAGCTGTTTCTTAGCTTCCCAACGAGCTGGAAGCAAGATGCTGTGGGGCAAACTCGCCCTTTGGAAAGCAGCCTGCACGTTGTGCCTTTCAGCTCTAGGGCAATGTAGCACACCCAGAGCAGAAGTCCTACTTCAGCCAGATCAGGCCTGCAAAGAAACTGCGTTTCACAGGCCTTTGGAAGAGATGTTCCCTGTAGGCTTTAAGAGCACTGTGCAGAGCGAGTTGTTTCTTAGCTTCCCAAAGAGCTGGAAGCAAGAGGCTGTGGGGCCCAACTCGGCCCTTGGAAAGAAGCCTGCACCTTGTGCCTTTCAGTTCTAGGGCAATGTAGCACACCCAGAGCAGAAATCCTACTTCAGCCAGATCAGGCCTGATAAGAAACTGCGTTTCACAGGCCTTTGGAAGAGATGTTCCCGCTAGGCTGTAAGAGCACTGTGCAGAGCGAGTTGTTTCTTAGCTTCCCAAAGAGCTGGAAGCAAGATGCTGTGGGGCCCAACTCACCCTTTGGAAAGAAGCCTGCACGCTGTGCCTTTCAGCTCTAGGGCAATGTAGCACACCCAGAGCAGAAGTCCTACTTCAGCCAGATCAGGCCTGCAAAGAAACTGCGTTTCACAGGCCTTTGGAAGAGATGTTCCCGGTAGGCTGTAAGAGCACTGTGCAGAGCGAGTTGTTTCTTCGCTTCCCAAAGAGCTGGAAGCAAGATGCTGTGGGGCCCAACTCGCCCTTTGGAAAGAAGCCTGCACGTTGTGCCTTTCAGCTCTAGGGCAATGTAGCACACCCAGAGCAGAAGTCCTACTTCAGCCAGATCAGGCCTGCAAAGAAACTGCGTTTCACAGGCCTTTGGAAGAGATGTTCCCGGTAGGCTGTAAGAGCACTGTGCAGAGCAAGTTGTTTCTTAGGTTCGCAAAGAGCTGGAAGCAAGATGCTGTGGGGCCCAACTCGCCCTTTGGAAAGAAGCCTGCACGTTGTGCCTTTCAGGTCTAGGGCAACATAGCACACTCAGAGCAGAAGTCCTACTTCAGCCAGATCAGGCCTGCAAAGACACTGCGTTTCACAGGCCTTTTGAAGAGATCTTCCCGGTAGGCTGTAAGAGCACTGTGCAGAGCGAGTTGTTTCTTAGCTTCCCAAAGAGCTGGAAGCAAGATGCTGTGGGGCCCAACTCGCCCTTTGGAAAGAAGCCTGTACGTTGTGACTTTCAGCACTAGGGCAATGTAGCACACCCAGAGCAGAAGTCCCACTTCAGACAGATTAGGCCTGCAAAGACACTGCGTTAAACAGGCCTTTGGAAGAGATGTTCCCGGTAGGCTGTAAGAGCACTGTGCAGAGCGAGTTGTTTCTTAGCTTCCCAAAGAGCTGGAAGCAAGATGCTGTGGGGCCCAACTCACCCTTTGGAAAGAAGCCTGCACGCTGTGCCTTTCAGCTCTAGGGCAAAGTAGCACACCCAGAGCAGAAGTCCTACTTCAGCCAGATCAGGCCTGCAAAGAAACTGCGTTTCACAGGCCTTTGGAAGAGATGTTCCCGGTAGGCTGTAAGAGCACTGTGCAGAGCGAGTTGTTTCTTAGCTTCCCAAAGAGCTGGAAGCAAGATGCGGTGGGGCCCAACTCGCCCTTTGGAAAGAAGCCTGCACGTTGTGCCTTTCAGCTCTAGGGCAAAATAGCAAACCAGAGCAGACGTCCTACTTCAGCCAGATCAGGCCTGCAAAGAAACTGCGTTTCACAGGCCTTTGGAAGAGATGTTCCGGGTAGGCTGTAAGAGCACTGAGCAGAGCGAGTTGTTTCTTAGCTTCCCAAAGAGCTGGAAGCAAGATGCTGTGGGGCCCAACTCGCCGTTTGGAAAGAAGCCTGCACGTTGGGCCTTTCAGCTCTAGGGCAATGTAGCACACCCAGAGCAGAAGTCCTACTTCAGGCAGATCAGGCCTGCAAAGAAACTGCGTTTCACAGGGCTTTGGAAGAGATGTTCCCGGTAGGTTGTAAGAGCACTGTGCAGAGCGAGTTGTTTCTTAGCTTCCCAAAGAGCTGGAAGCAAGATGCTGTGGGGCCCAACTCGCCCTTTGGAAAGAAGCCTGCACGTTGTGCCTTTCAGCTCTAAGGCAATGTAGCACACCCAGAGCAGAAGTCCTACTTCAGCCAGATCAGGCCTGCAAAGAAACTGCGTTTCACAGGCCTTTGGAAGAGATGTTCCCGGTAGGCTGTAAGAGCACTGTGCAGAGCGAGTTGATTCTTAGCTTCCCAAAGATCTGGAAGCAAGATGCGGTGGGGCCCAACTCGCCTTTTGGAATGAAGCCTGCACGTTGTGCCTTTCAGCTCTAGGGCAAAATAGCAGACCAGAGCAGAAGTCCCACTTCAGCCAGATCAGGCCTGCAAAGAAACTGCGTTTCCAGGCCTTTGGAAGAGATGTTCCGGGTAGGTTGTAAGAGCACTGTGCAGAGCGAGTTGTTTCTTAGCTTCCCAAAGAGCTGGAAGCAACATGCAGTGGGGCCCAACTCGCCCTTTGGAAAGAAGACTGCACGTTGTGCCTTTCAGCTCTAGGGCAAAGTAGCACACCCAGAGCAGAAGTCCTACTTCAGCCAGATCAGGCCTGCAAAGAAACAGTGTTTCACAGGCCTTTGGAAGAGATGTTCCCAGTAGGCTGTAAGAGCACTGTGCAGAGCGTGTTGTTTCTTAGGTTCGCAAAGAGCTGGAAGCAAGATGCTGTGGGGCCCAACTCGCCCTTTGGAAAGAAGCCTGCACGTTGTGCCTTTCAGCTCTAGGGCAACGTAGCACACTCAGAGCAGAAGTCCTACTTCAGCCAGATCAGGTCTGCAAAGAAACTGCGTTTCAAAGGCCTTTGGAAGAGGTGTTCCCGGTAGGCTGTAAGAGCACTGTGCAGAGCGAGTTGTTTCTTAGCTTCCCAAAGAGCTGGAAGCAAGATGCTGTGGGGCCCAACTCGCCCTTTGGAAAGAAGCCTGCACGTTGTGCCTTTCAGCTCTAGGGCAATGTAGCACACCCAGAGCAGAAGTCCTACTTCAGCCAGATCAGGCCTGCAAAGAAACTGCGTTTCACAGGCCTTTGGAAGAGATGTTCCTGGTAGGTTGTAAGAGCACTGGGCAGAGAGAGCTGTTTCTTAGCTTCCCAACGAGCTGGAAGCAAGATGCTGTGGGGCAAACTCGCCCTTTGGAAAGCAGCCTGCACGTTGTGCCTTTCAGCTCTAGGGCAATGTAGCACACCCAGAGCAGAAGTCCTACTTCAGCCAGATCAGGCCTGCAAAGAAACTGCGTTTCACAGGCCTTTGGAAGAGATGTTCCCTGTAGGCTTTAAGAGCACTGTGCAGAGCGAGTTGTTTCTTAGCTTCCCAAAGAGCTGGAAGCAAGAGGCTGTGGGGCCCAACTCGGCCCTTGGAAAGAAGCCTGCACCTTGTGCCTTTCAGTTCTAGGGCAATGTAGCACACCCAGAGCAGAAATCCTACTTCAGCCAGATCAGGCCTGATAAGAAACTGCGTTTCACAGGCCTTTGGAAGAGATGTTCCCGGTAGGCTGTAAGAGCACTGTGCAGAGCGAGTTGTTTCTTAGCTTCCCAAAGAGCTGGAAGCAAGATGCTGTGGGGCCCAACTCACCCTTTGGAAAGAAGCCTGCACGCTGTGCCTTTCAGCTCTAGGGCAATGTAGCACACCCAGAGCAGAAGTCCTACTTCAGCCAGATCAGGCCTGCAAAGAAACTGCGTTTCACAGGCCTTTGGAAGAGATGTTCCCGGTAGGCTGTAAGAGCACTGTGCAGAGCGAGTTGTTTCTTCGCTTCCCAAAGAGCTGGAAGCAAGATGCTGTGGGGCCCAACTCGCCCTTTGGAAAGAAGCCTGCACGTTGTGCCTTTCAGCTCTAGGGCAATGTAGCACACCCAGAGCAGAAGTCCTACTTCAGCCAGATCAGGCCTGCAAAGAAACTGCGTTTCACAGGCCTTTGGAAGAGATGTTCCCGGTAGGCTGTAAGAGCACTGTGCAGAGCGAGTTGTTTCTTAGGTTCGCAAAGAGCTGGAAGCAAGATGCTGTGGGGCCCAACTCGCCCTTTGGAAAGAAGCCTGCACGTTGTGCCTTTCAGGTCTAGGGCAACATAGCACACTCAGAGCAGAAGTCCTACTTCAGCCAGATCAGGCCTGCAAAGACACTGCGTTTCACAGGCCTTTTGAAGAGATCTTCCCGGTAGGCTGTAAGAGCACTGTGCAGAGCGAGTTGTTTCTTAGCTTCCCAAAGAGCTGGAAGCAAGATGCTGTGGGGCCCAACTCGCCCTTTGGAAAGAAGCCTGTACGTTGTGACTTTCAGCACTAGGGCAATGTAGCACACCCAGAGCAGAAGTCCCACTTCAGACAGATTAGGCCTGCAAAGACACTGCGTTAAACAGGCCTTTGGAAGAGATGTTCCCGGTAGGCTGTAAGAGCACTGTGCAGAGCGAGTTGTTTCTTAGCTTCCCAAAGAGCTGCAAGCAAGATGCTGTGGGGCCCAACTCACCCTTTGGAAAGAAGCCTGCACGCTGTGCCTTTCAGCTCTAGGGCAAAGTAGCACACCCAGAGCAGAAGTCCTACTTCAGCCAGATCAGGCCTGCAAAGAAACTGCGTTTCACAGGCCTTTGGAAGAGATGTTCCCGGTAGGCTGTAAGAGCACTGTGCAGAGCGAGTTGTTTCTTAGCTTCCCAAAGAGCTGGAAGCAAGATGCGGTGGGGCCCAACTCGCCCTTTGGAAAGAAGCCTGCACGTTGTGCCTTTCAGCTCTAGGGCAAAATAGCAAACCAGAGCAGACGTCCTACTTCAGCCAGATCAGGCCTGCAAAGAAACTGCGTTTCACAGGCCTTTGGAAGAGATGTTCCGGGTAGGCTGTAAGAGCACTGAGCAGAGCGAGTTGTTTCTTAGCTTCCCAAAGAGCTGGAAGCAAGATGCTGTGGGGCCCAACTCGCCGTTTGGAAAGAAGCCTGCACGTTGGGCCTTTCAGCTCTAGGGCAATGTAGCACACCCAGAGCAGAAGTCCTACTTCAGGCAGATCAGGCCTGCAAAGAAACTGCGTTTCACAGGGCTTTGGAAGAGATGTTCCCGGTAGGTTGTAAGAGCACTGTGCAGAGCGAGTTGTTTCTTAGCTTCCCAAAGAGCTGGAAGCAAGATGCTGTGGGGCCCAACTCGCCCTTTGGAAAGAAGCCTGCACGTTGTGCCTTTCAGCTCTAAGGCAATGTAGCACACCCAGAGCAGAAGTCCTACTTCAGCCAGATCAGGCCTGCAAAGAAACTGCGTTTCACAGGCCTTTGGAAGAGATGTTCCCGGTAGGCTGTAAGAGCACTGTGCAGAGCGAGTTGATTCTTAGCTTCCCAAAGATCTGGAAGCAAGATGCGGTGGGGCCCAACTCGCCTTTTGGAATGAAGCCTGCACGTTGTGCCTTTCAGCTCTAGGGCAAAATAGCAGACCAGAGCAGAAGTCCCACTTCAGCCAGATCAGGCCTGCAAAGAAACTGCGTTTCCAGGCCTTTGGAAGAGATGTTCCGGGTAGGTTGTAAGAGCACTGTGCAGAGCGAGTTGTTTCTTAGCTTCCCAAAGAGCTGGAAGCAACATGCAGTGGGGCCCAACTCGCCCTTTGGAAAGAAGACTGCACGTTGTGCCTTTCAGCTCTAGGGCAAAGTAGCACACCCAGAGCAGAAGTCCTACTTCAGCCAGATCAGGCCTGCAAAGAAACAGTGTTTCACAGGCCTTTGGAAGAGATGTTCCCAGTAGGCTGTAAGAGCACTGTGCAGAGCGTGTTGTTTCTTAGGTTCGCAAAGAGCTGGAAGCAACATGCTGTGGGGCCCAACTCGCCCTTTGGAAAGAAGCCTGCACGTTGTGCCTTTCAGCTCTAGGGCAACGTAGCACACTCAGAGCAGAAGTCCTACTTCAGCCAGATCAGGTCTGCAAAGAAACTGCGTTTCAAAGGCCTTTGGAAGAGGTGTTCCCGGTAGGCTGTAAGAGCACTGTGCAGAGCGAGTTGTTTCTTAGCTTCCCAAAGAGCTGGAAGCAAGATGCTGTGGGGCCCAACTCGCCCTTTGGAAAGAAGCCTGCACGTTGTGCCTTTCAGCTCTAGGGCAATGTAGCACACCCAGAGCAGAAGTCCTACTTCAGCCAGATCAGGCCTGCAAAGAAACTGCGTTTCACAGGCCTTTGGAAGAGATGTTCCTGGTAGGTTGTAAGAGCACTGTGCAGAGCGAGTTGTTTCTTAGCTTCCCAAAGAGCTGGAAGCAAGATGCTGTGGGGCCCAACTCGCCCTTTGGAAAGAAGCCTGCACGCTGTGCCTTTCAGCTCTAGGGCAATGTAGCACACCCAGAGCAGAAGTCCTACTTCAGCCAGATCAGGCCTGCAAAGAAACTGCGTTTCACAGGCCTCTGGAAGAGATGTTCCCGGTAGGTTGTAAGAGCACTGTGCAGAGTGAGTTGTTTCTTAGCTTCCCAAAGAGCTGGAAGCAACATGCTGTGGGGCCCAACTCGCCCTTTGGAAAGAAGCCTGCACGTTGGGCCTTTCAGCTCTAGGGCAAAGTAGCACACCCAGAGCAGAAGTCCTACTTCTGCCAGATCAGGCCTGCAAAGAAACTGCGTTTCACAGGCCTTTGGAAGAGATGTTCCCGGTAGGCTGTAAGAGCACTGTGCAGAGCGAGTTGTTTCTTAGCTTCCCAAAGAGCTGGAAGCAAGATGCTGTGGGGCCCAACTCGCCCTTTGGAAAGAAGCCTGCACGTTGTGCCTTTCAGCTCTAAGGCAATGTAGCACACCCAGAGCAGAAGTCCTACTTCAGCCAGATCAGGCCTGCAAAGAAACTGCGTTTCACAGGCCTTTGGAAGAGATGTTCCCGGTAGGCTGTAAGAGCACTGTGCAGAGCGAGTTGATTCTTAGCTTCCCAAAGATCTGGAAGCAAGATGCGGTGGGGCCCAACTCGCCTTTTGGAAAGAAGCCTGCACGTTGTGCCTTTCAGCTCTAGCGCAAAATAGCAGACCAGAGCAGAAGTCCTACTTCAGCCAGATCAGGCCTGCAAAGAAACTGCGTTTCCAGGCCTTTGGAAGAGATGTTCCGGGTAGGTTGTAAGAGCACTGTGCAGAGCGAGTTGTTTCTTAGCTTCCAAAAGAGCTGGAAGCAACATGCAGTGGGGCCCAACTCGCCCTTTGGAAAGAAGACTGCACGTTGTGCCTTTCAGCTCTAGGGCAAAGTAGCACACCCAGAGCAGAAGTCCTACTTCAGCCAGATCAGGCCTGCAAAGAAACAGTGTTTCACAGGCCTTTGGAAGAGATGTTCCCGGTAGGCTGTAAGAGCACTGTGCAGAGCGTGTTGTGTCTTAGGTTCGCAAAGAGCTGGAAGCAAGATGCTGTGGGGCCCAACTCGCCCTTTGGAAAGAAGCCTGCACGTTGTGCCTTTCAGCTCTAGGGCAACGTAGCACACTCAGAGCAGAAGTCCTACTTCAGCCAGATCAGGTCTGCAAAGAAACTGCGTTTCAAAGGCCTTTGGAAGAGGTGTTCCCGGTAGGCTGTAAGAGCACTGTGCAGAGCGAGTTGTTTCTTAGCTTCCCAAAGAGCTGGAAGCAAGATGCTGTGGGGCCCAACTCGCCCTTTCGAAAGAAGCCTGCATGTTGTGCCTTTCAGCTCTAGGGCAATGTAGCACACCCAGAGCAGAAGTCCTACTTCAGCCAGATCAGGCCTGCAAAGAAACTGCGTTTCACAGGCCTTTGGAAGAGATGTTCCGGGTAGGCTGTAAGAGCACTGGGCAGAGAGAGCTGTTTCTTAGCTTCCCAACGAGCTGGAAGCAAGATGCTGTGGGGCAAACTCGCCCTTTGGAAAGCAGCCTGCACGTTGTGCCTTTCAGCTCTAGGGCAATGTAGCACACCCAGAGCAGAAGTCCTACTTCAGCCAGATCAGGCCTGCAAAGAAACTGCGTTTCACAGGCCTTTGGAAGAGATGTTCCGGGTAGGCTGTAAGAGCACTGGGCAGAGAGAGCTGTTTCTTAGCTTCCCAACGAGCTGGAAGCAAGATGCTGTGGGGCAAACTCGCCCTTTGGAAAGCAGCCTGCACGTTGTGCCTTTCAGCTCTAGGGCAATGTAGCACACCCAGAGCAGAAGTCCTACTTCAGCCAGATCAGGCCTGCAAAGAAACTGCGTTTCACAGGCCTTTGGAAGAGATGTTCCCTGTAGGCTTTAAGAGCACTGTGCAGAGCGAGTTGTTTCTTAGCTTCCCAAAGAGCTGGAAGCAAGAGGCTGTGGGGCCCAACTCGGCCCTTGGAAAGAAGCCTGCACCTTGTGCCTTTCAGTTCTAGGGCAATGTAGCACACCCAGAGCAGAAATCCTACTTCAGCCAGATCAGGCCTGATAAGAAACTGCGTTTCACAGGCCTTTGGAAGAGATGTTCCCGGTAGGCTGTAAGAGCACTGTGCAGAGCGAGTTGTTTCTTAGCTTCCCAAAGAGCTGGAAGCAAGATGCTGTGGGGCCCAACTCACCCTTTGGAAAGAAGCCTGCACGCTGTGCCTTTCAGCTCTAGGGCAATGTAGCACACCCAGAGCAGAAGTCCTACTTCAGCCAGATCAGGCCTGCAAAGAAACTGCGTTTCACAGGCCTTTGGAAGAGATGTTCCCGGTAGGCTGTAAGAGCACTGTGCAGAGCGAGTTGTTTCTTCGCTTCCCAAAGAGCTGGAAGCAAGATGCTGTGGGGCCCAACTCGCCCTTTGGAAAGAAGCCTGCACGTTGTGCCTTTCAGCTCTAGGGCAATGTAGCACACCCAGAGCAGAAGTCCTACTTCAGCCAGATCAGGCCTGCAAAGAAACTGCGTTTCACAGGCCTTTGGAAGAGATGTTCCCTGTAGGCTGTAAGAGCACTGTGCAGAGCGAGTTGTTTCTTAGGTTCGCAAAGAGCTGGAAGCAAGATGCTGTGGGGCCCAACTCGCCCTTTGGAAAGAAGCCTGCACGTTGTGCCTTTCAGGTCTAGGGCAACATAGCACACTCAGAGCAGAAGTCCTACTTCAGCCAGATCAGGCCTGCAAAGACACTGCGTTTCACAGGCCTTTTGAAGAGATCTTCCCGGTAGGCTGTAAGAGCACTGTGCAGAGCGAGTTGTTTCTTAGCTTCCCAAAGAGCTGGAAGCAAGATGCTGTGGGGCCCAACTCGCCCTTTGGAAAGAAGCCTGTACGTTGTGACTTTCAGCACTAGGGCAATGTAGCACACCCAGAGCAGAAGTCCCACTTCAGACAGATTAGGCCTGCAAAGACACTGCGTTAAACAGGCCTTTGGAAGAGATGTTCCCGGTAGGCTGTAAGAGCACTGTGCAGAGCGAGTTGTTTCTTAGCTTCCCAAAGAGCTGGAAGCAAGATGCTGTGGGGCCCAACTCACCCTTTGGAAAGAAGCCTGCACGCTGTGCCTTTCAGCTCTAGGGCAAAGTAGCACACCCAGAGCAGAAGTCCTACTTCAGCCAGATCAGGCCTGCAAAGAAACTGCGTTTCACAGGCCTTTGGAAGAGATGTTCCCGGTAGGCTGTAAGAGCACTGTGCAGAGCGAGTTGTTTCTTAGCTTCCCAAAGAGCTGGAAGCAAGATGCGGTGGGGCCCAACTCGCCCTTTGGAAAGAAGCCTGCACGTTGTGCCTTTCAGCTCTAGGGCAAAATAGCAAACCAGAGCAGACGTCCTACTTCAGCCAGATCAGGCCTGCAAAGAAACTGCGTTTCACAGGCCTTTGGAAGAGATGTTCCGGGAAGGCTGTAAGAGCACTGAGCAGAGCGAGTTGTTTCTTAGCTTCCCAAAGAGCTGGAAGCAAGATGCTGTGGGGCCCAACTCGCCGTTTGGAAAGAAGCCTGCACGTTGGGCCTTTCAGCTCTAGGGCAATGTAGCACACCCAGAGCAGAAGTCCTACTTCAGGCAGATCAGGCCTGCAAAGAAACTGCGTTTCACAGGGCTTTGGAAGAGATGTTCCCGGTAGGTTGTAAGAGCACTGTGCAGAGCGAGTTGTTTCTTAGCTTCCCAAAGAGCTGGAAGCAAGATGCTGTGGGGCCCAACTCGCCCTTTGGAAAGAAGCCTGCACGTTGTGCCTTTCAGCTCTAAGGCAATGTAGCACACCCAGAGCAGAAGTCCTACTTCAGCCAGATCAGGCCTGCAAAGAAACTGCGTTTCACAGGCCTTTGGAAGAGATGTTCCCGGTAGGCTGTAAGAGCACTGTGCAGAGCGAGTTGATTCTTAGCTTCCCAAAGATCTGGAAGCAAGATGCGGTGGGGCCCAACTCGCCTTTTGGAATGAAGCCTGCACGTTGTGCCTTTCAGCTCTAGGGCAAAATAGCAGACCAGAGCAGAAGTCCCACTTCAGCCAGATCAGGCCTGCAAAGAAACTGCGTTTCCAGGCCTTTGGAAGAGATGTTCCGGGTAGGTTGTAAGAGCACTGTGCAGAGCGAGTTGTTTCTTAGCTTCCCAAAGAGCTGGAAGCAACATGCAGTGGGGCCCAACTCGCCCTTTGGAAAGAAGACTGCACGTTGTGCCTTTCAGCTCTAGGGCAAAGTAGCACACCCAGAGCAGAAGTCCTACTTCAGCCAGATCAGGCCTGCAAAGAAACAGTGTTTCACAGGCCTTTGGAAGAGATGTTCCCGGTAGGCTGTAAGAGCACTGTGCAGAGCGTGTTGTTTCTTAGGTTCGCAAAGAGCTGGAAGCAAGATGCTGTGGGGCCCAACTCGCCCTTTGGAAAGAAGCCTGCACGTTGTGCCTTTCAGCTCTAGGGCAACGTAGCACACTCAGAGCAGAAGTCCTACTTCAGCCAGATCAGGTCTGCAAAGAAACTGCGTTTCAAAGGCCTTTGGAAGAGGTGTTCCCGGTAGGCTGTAAGAGCACTGTGCAGAGCGAGTTGTTTCTTAGCTTCCCAAAGAGCTGGAAGCAAGATGCTGTGGGGCCCAACTCGCCCTTTGGAAAGAAGCCTGCACGTTGTGCCTTTCAGCTCTAGGGCAATGTAGCACACCCAGAGCAGAAGTCCTACTTCAGCCAGATCAGGCCTGCAAAGAAACTGCGTTTCACAGGCCTTTGGAAGAGATGTTCCTGGTAGGTTGTAAGAGCACTGTGCAGAGCGAGTTGTTTCTTAGCTTCCCAAAGAGCTGGAAGCAAGATGCTGTGGGGCCCAACTCGCCCTTTGGAAAGAAGCCTGCACGCTGTGCCTTTCAGCTCTAGGGCAATGTAGCACACCCAGAGCAGAAGTCCTACTTCAGCCAGATCAGGCCTGCAAAGAAACTGCGTTTCACAGGCCTTTGGAAGAGATGTTCCCGGTAGGTTGTAAGAGCACTGTGCAGAGTGAGTTGTTTCTTAGCTTCCCAAAGAGCTGGAAGCAACATGCTGTGGGGCCCAACTCGCCCTTTGGAAAGAAGCCTGCACGTTGGGCCTTTCAGCTCTAGGGCAAAGTAGCACACCCAGAGCAGAAGTCCTACTTCTGCCAGATCAGGCCTGCAAAGAAACTGCGTTTCAAGGGCCTTTGGAAGAGATGTTCCCGGTAGGCTGTAAGAGCACTGTGCAGAGCGAGTTGTTTCTTAGCTTCCCAAAGAGCTGGAAGGAAGATGCTGTGGGGCCCAACTCGCCCTTTGGAAAGAAGCCTGCACGTTGTGCCTTTCAGCTCTAAGGCAATGTAGCACACCCAGAGCAGAAGTCCTACTTCAGCCAGATGAGGCCTGCGAGGAACTGCGTTTCACAGGCCTTTGGAAGAGATGTTCCCGGTAGGCTGTAAGAGCACTGTGCAGAGCGAGTTGATTCTTAGCTTCCCAAAGATCTGGAAGCAAGATGCGGTGGGGCCCAACTCGCCTTTTGGAAAGAAGCCTGCACGTTGTGCCTTTCAGCTCTAGGGCAAAATAGCAGACCAGAGCAGAAGTCCTACTTCAGCCAGATCAGGCCTGCAAAGAAACTGCGTTTCCAGGCCTTTGGAAGAGATGTTCCGGGTAGGTTGTAAGAGCACTGTGCAGAGCGAGTTGTTTCTTAGCTTCCCAAAGAGCTGGAAGCAACATGCAGTGGGGCCCAACTCGCCCTTTGGAAAGAAGACTGCACGTTGTGCCTTTCAGCTCTAGGGCAAAGTAGCACACCCAGAGCAGAAGTCCTACTTCAGCCAGATCATGCCTGCAAAGAAACAGTGTTTCACAGGCCTTTGGAAGAGATGTTCCCGGTAGGCTGTAAGAGCACTGTGCAGAGCGTGTTGTTTCTTAGGTTCGCAAAGAGCTGGAAGCAAGATGCTGTGGGGCCCAACTCGCCCTTTGGAAAGAAGCCTGCACGTTGTGCCTTTCAGCTCTAGGGCAACGTAGCACACTCAGAGCAGAAGTCCTACTTCAGCCAGATCAGGTCTGCAAAGAAACTGCGTTTCAAAGGCCTTTGGAAGAGGTGTTCCCGGTAGGCTGTAAGAGCACTGTGCAGAGCGAGTTGTTTCTTAGCTTCCCAAAGAGCTGGAAGCAAGATGCTGTGGGGCCCAACTCGCCCTTTGGAAAGAAGCCTGCACGTTGTGCCTTTCAGCTCTAGGGCAAAGTAGCACACCCAGAGCAGAAGTCCTACTTCAGCCAGATCAGGCCTGCAAAGAAACTGCGTTTCACAGGCCTTTGGAAGAGATGTTCCCGGTAGGTTGTAAGAGCACTGTGCAGAGCGAGTTGTTTCTTAGCTTCCCAAAGAGCTGGAAGCAAGATGCTGTGGGGCCCAACTCGCCCTTTGGAAAGAAGCCTGCACGTTGTGCCTTTCAGCTCTAGGGCAATGTAGCACACCCAGTGCAGAAGTTCTACTTCAGCCAGATCAGGCCTGCAAACACACTGCGTTTCACAGGCCTGTGGAAGAGATGTTCCCGGTAGACTGTAAGAGCACTGTGCAGTCGAGTTGTTTCTTGCTTCCCAAAGAGCTGGAAGCAAGATGCTGTGGGGCCCAACTCGCCCTTTGGAAAGAAGCCTGCACGTTGTGCCTTTCAGCTCTAGGGCAATGTAGCACACCCAGAGCAGAAGTCCTACTTCAGCCAGATCAGGCCTGCAAAGAAACTGCGTTTCACAGGCCTTTGGAAGAGATGTTCCCGGTAGGTTGTAAGAGCACTGTGCAGAGCGAGTTGTTTCTTAGCTTCCCAAAGAGCTGGAAGCAAGATGCTGTGGGGCCCAGCTGGCGCTTTGGAAAGAAGCCTGCACGTTGTGCCTTTCAGCTCTAGGGCAAAGTAGCACACCCAGAGCAGAAGTCCTACTTCAGCCAGATCAGGCCTGCAAAGAAACTGCGTTTCCAAGGCCTTTCGATGAGATGTTCCCGGTAGGCTGTAAGAGCACTGTGCAGAGCGCGTTGTTTCTTAGCTTCCCAAAGAGCTGGAAGCAAGATGCGGTGGGGCCCAACTCGCCCTTTGGAAAGAAGCCTGCACGTTGTGCCTTTCAGCTCTAGGGCAAAATAGCAAACCAGAGCAGACGTCCTACTTCAGCTAGATCAGGCCTGCAAAGAAACTGCGTTTCACAGGACTTTGGAAGAGATGTTCCCGGTAGGCTGTAAGAGCACTGTGCAGAGCGAGTTGTTTCTTAGCTTCCCAAAGAGCTGGAAGCAAGATGCTGTGGGGCCCAACTCGCCCTTTGGAAAGAAGCCTGCACGTTGTGCCTTTCAGCTCTAGGGCAATGTAGCACACCCAGAGCAGAAGTCCTACTTCAGCCAGATCAGGCCTGCAAAGAAACTGCGTTTCACAGGCCTTTGGAAGAGATGTTCCGGGTAGGCTGTAAGAGCACTGGGCAGAGAGAGCTGTTTCTTAGCTTCCCAACGAGCTGGAAGCAAGATGCTGTGGGGCAAACTCGCCCTTTGGAAAGCAGCCTGCACGTTGTGCCTTTCAGCTCTAGGGCAATGTAGCACACCCAGAGCAGAAGTCCTACTTCAGCCAGATCAGGCCTGCAAAGAAACTGCGTTTCACAGGCCTTTGGAAGAGATGTTCCGGGTAGGCTGTAAGAGCACTGGGCAGAGAGAGCTGTTTCTTAGCTTCCCAACGAGCTGGAAGCAAGATGCTGTGGGGCAAACTCGCCCTTTGGAAAGCAGCCTGCACGTTGTGCCTTTCAGCTCTAGGGCAATGTAGCACACCCAGAGCAGAAGTCCTACTTCAGCCAGATCAGGCCTGCAAAGAAACTGCGTTTCACAGGCCTTTGGAAGAGATGTTCCCGGTAGGCTTTAAGAGCACTGTGCAGAGCGAGTTGTTTCTTAGCTTCCCAAAGAGCTGGAAGCAAGAGGCTGTGGGGCCCAACTCGGCCCTTGGAAAGAAGCCTGCACCTTGTGCCTTTCAGTTCTAGGGCAATGTAGCACACCCAGAGCAGAAATCCTACTTCAGCCAGATCAGGCCTGATAAGAAACTGCGTTTCACAGGCCTTTGGAAGAGATGTTCCCGGTAGGCTGTAAGAGCACTGTGCAGAGCGAGTTGTTTCTTAGCTTCCCAAAGAGCTGGAAGCAAGATGCTGTGGGGCCCAACTCACCCTTTGGAAAGAAGCCTGCACGCTGTGCCTTTCAGCTCTAGGGCAATGTAGCACACCCAGAGCAGAAGTCCTACTTCAGCCAGATCAGGCCTGCAAAGAAACTGCGTTTCACAGGCCTTTGGAAGAGATGTTCCCGGTAGGCTGTAAGAGCACTGTGCAGAGCGAGTTGTTTCTTAGGTTCGCAAAGAGCTGGAAGCAAGATGCTGTGGGGCCCAACTCGCCCTTTGGAAAGAAGCCTGCACGTTGTGCCTTTCAGGTCTAGGGCAACATAGCACACTCAGAGCAGAAGTCCTACTTCAGCCAGATCAGGCCTGCAAAGACACTGCGTTTCACAGGCCTTTTGAAGAGATCTTCCCGGTAGGCTGTAAGAGCACTGTGCAGAGCGAGTTGTTTCTTAGCTTCCCAAAGAGCTGGAAGCAAGATGCTGTGGGGCCCAACTCGCCCTTTGGAAAGAAGCCTGTACGTTGTGACTTTCAGCACTAGGGCAATGTAGCACACCCAGAGCAGAAGTCCCACTTCAGACAGATTAGGCCTGCAAAGACACTGCGTTAAACAGGCCTTTGGAAGAGATGTTCCCGGTAGGCTGTAAGAGCACTGTGCAGAGCGAGTTGTTTCTTAGCTTCCCAAAGAGCTGGAAGCAAGATGCTGTGGGGCCCAACTCACCCTTTGGAAAGAAGCCTGCACGCTGTGCCTTTCAGCTCTAGGGCAAAGTAGCACACCCAGAGCAGAAGTCCTACTTCAGCCAGATCAGGCCTGCAAAGAAACTGCGTTTCACAGGCCTTTGGAAGAGATGTTCCCGGTAGCCTGTAAGAGCACTGTGCAGAGCGAGTTGTTTCTTAGCTTCCCAAAGAGCTGGAAGCAAGATGCTGTGGGGCCCAACTCGCCCTTTGGAAAGAAGCCTGCACGTTGTGCCTTTCAGCTCTAGGGCAAAATAGCAAACCAGAGCAGACGTCCTACTTCAGCCAGATCAGGCCTGCAAAGAAACTGCGTTTCACAGGCCTTTGGAAGAGATGTTCCGGGTAGGCTGTAAGAGCACTGAGCAGAGCAAGTTGTTTCTTAGCTTCCCAAAGAGCTGGAAGCAAGATGCTGTGGGGCCCAACTCGCCCTTTGCAAAGAAGCCTGCACGTTGTGCCTTTCAGCTCTAGGGGAATGTAGCACACCCAGAGCAGAAGTCCTACTTCAGCCAGATCAGGCCTGCAAAGACACTGCGTTTCACAGGCCTTTTGAAGAGATGTTCCCAGTAGTCTGTAAGAGCACTGTGCAGAGCGAGTTGTTTCTTAGCTTCCCAAAGAGCTGGAAGCAAGATGCTGTGGGGCCCAACTCGCCCTTTGGAAAGAAGCCTGCACGTTGTGCCTTTCAGCTCTAGGGCAAAGTAGCACACCCAGAGCAGAAGTCCTACATCAGCCAGATCAGGCCTGCAAAGAAACTGCGTTACACATGCCTTTGGAAGAGATGTTCCCACTAGGCTGTAAGAGCACTGAGCAGAGCGAGTTGTTTCTTAGCTTCCCAAAGAGCTGGAAGGAAGATGCTGTGGGGCCCAACTCGCCCTTTGGAAAGAAGCCTGCACGTTGTGCCTTTCAGCTCTAGGGCAATGTAGCAAACCCAGAGCAGAAGTCCTACTTCAGCCAGATCAGGCCTGCAAAGAAACTGCGTTTCAAACGCCTTTGTAAGAGATGTTCCCAGTACGCTGTAAGAGCACTGTGCAGAGCGAGTTGTTTCTTAGCTTCCCAGAGATCTGGAAGCAAGATGCGGTGGGGCCCAACTCGCCCTTTGGAAAGAAGCCTGCACGTTGTGCCTTTCACCTCTAGGGCAAAATAGCAAACCAGAGCAGAAGCCCTACTTCAGCCAGATCAGGCCTGCAAAGAAACTGCGTTTCCAGGCCTTTGGAAGAGATGTTCCGTGTAGGCTGTAAGAGCACTGTGCAGAGCGAGTTGTTTCTTAGCTTCCCAAAGAGCTGGAAGCAAGATGCTGTGGGGCCCCACTCACCCTTTGGAAAGAAGCCTGCACGTTGTGCCTTTCAGCTGTAGGGCAATGTAGCACAACCAGAGCAGAAGTCCTACTTCAGCCAGATCAGGCCTGCAAAGAAACTGCGTTTCACAGGCCTTTGGAAGAGATGTTCCCGGTAGGCTGTAAGAGCACTGTGCAGAGCGAGTTGTTTCTTAGCTTCCCAAAGAGCTGGAAGCAAGATGCTGTGGGGCCCAACTCGCCCTTTCGAAAGAAGCCTGCATGTTGTGCCTTTCAGCTCTAGGGCAATGTAGCACACCCAGAGCAGAAGTCCTACTTCAGCCAGATCAGGCCTGCAAAGAAACTGCGTTTCACAGGCCTTTGGAAGAGATGTTCCGGGTAGGCTGTAAGAGCACTGGGCAGAGAGAGCTGTTTCTTAGCTTCCCAACGAGCTGGAAGCAACATGCTGTGGGGCAAACTCGCCCTTTGGAAAGCAGCCTGCACGTTGTGCCTTTCAGCTCTAGGGCAATGTAGCACACCCAGAGCAGAAGTCCTACTTCAGCCAGATCAGGCCTGCAAAGAAACTGCGTTTCACAGGCCTTTGGAAGAGATGTTCCCGGTAGGCTTTAAGAGCACTGTGCAGAGCGAGTTGTTTCTTAGCTTCCCAAAGAGCTGGAAGCAAGAGGCTGTGGGGCCCAACTCGGCCCTTGGAAAGAAGCCTGCACCTTGTGCCTTTCAGTTCTAGGGCAATGTAGCACACCCAGAGCAGAAATCCTACTTCAGCCAGATCAGGCCTGATAAGAAACTGCGTTTCACAGGCCTTTGGAAGAGATGTTCCCGGTAGGCTGTAAGAGCACTGTGCAGAGCGAGTTGTTTCTTAGCTTCCCAAAGAGCTGGAAGCAAGATGCTGTGGGGCCCAACTCACCCTTTGGAAAGAAGCCTGCACGCTGTGCCTTTCAGCTCTAGGGCAATGTAGCACACCCAGAGCAGAAGTCCTACTTCAGCCAGATCAGGCCTGCAAAGAAACTGCGTTTCACAGGCCTTTGGAAGAGATTTTCCCGGTAGGCTGTAAGAGCACTGTGCAGAGCGAGTTGTTTCTTCGCTTCCCAAAGAGCTGGAAGCAAGATGCTGTGGGGCCCAACTCGCCCTTTGGAAAGAAGCCTGCACGTTGTGCCTTTCAGCTCTAGGGCAATGTAGCACACCCAGAGCAGAAGTCCTACTTCAGCCAGATAAGGTCTGCAAAGAAACTGCGTTTCACAGGCCTTTGGAAGAGATGTTCCCGGTAGGCTGTAAGAGCACTGTGCAGAGCGAGTTGTTTCTTAGGTTCGCAAAGAGCTGGAAGCAAGATGCTGTGGGGCCCAACTCGCCCTTTGGAAAGAAGCCTGCACGTTGTGCCTTTCAGGTCTAGGGCAACATAGCACACTCAGAGCAGAAGTCCTACTTCAGCCAGATCAGGCCTGCAAAGACACTGCGTTTCACAGGCCTTTTGAAGAGATCTTCCCGGTAGGCTGTAAGAGCACTGTGCAGAGCGAGTTGTTTCTTAGCTTCCCAAAGCTGGAAGCAAGATGCTGTGGGGCCCAACTCGCCCTTTGGAAAGAAGCCTGTACGTTGTGACTTTCACCACTAGGGCAATGTAGCACACCCAGAGCAGAAGTCCCACTTCAGACAGATTAGGCCTGCAAAGACACTGCGTTAAACAGGCCTTTGGAAGAGATGTTCCCGGTAGGCTGTAAGAGCACTGTGCAGAGCGAGTTGTTTCTTAGCTTCCCAAAGAGCTGGAAGCAAGATGCTGTGGGGCCCAACTCACCCTTTGGAAAGAAGCCTGCACGCTGTGCCTTTCAGCTCTAGGGCAAAGTAGCACACCCAGAGCAGAAGTCCTACTTCAGCCAGATCAGGCCTGCAAAGAAACTGCGTTTCACAGGCCTTTGGAAGAGATGTTCCCGGTAGGCTGTAAGAGCACTGTGCAGAGCGAGTTGTTTCTTAGCTTCCCAAAGAGCTGGAAGCAAGATGCGGTGGGGCCCAACTCGCCCTTTGGAAAGAAGCCTGCACGTTTTGCCTTTCAGCTCTAGGGCAAAATAGCAAACCAGAGCAGACGTCCTACTTCAGCCAGATCAGGCCTGCAAAGAAACTGCGTTTCACAGGCCTTTGGAAGAGATGTTCCGGGTAGGCTGTAAGAGCCCTGAGCAGAGCAAGTTGTTTCTTAGCTTCCCAAAGAGCTGGAAGCAAGATGCTGTGGGGCCCAACTCGCCGTTTGGAAAGAAGCCTGCACGTTGGGCCTTTCAGCTCTAGGGCAATGTAGCACACCCAGAGCAGAAGTCCTACTTCAGCCAGATCAGGCCTGCAAAGAAACTGCGTTTCACAGGGCTTTGGAAGAGATGTTCCCGGTAGGTTGTAAGAGCACTGTGCAGAGCGAGTTGTTTCTTAGCTTCCCAAAGAGCTGGAAGCAAGATGCTGTGGGGCCCAACTCGCCCTTTGGAAAGAAGCCTGCACGTTGTACCTTTCAGCTCTAAGGCAATGTAGCACACCCAGAGCAGAAGTCCTACTTCAGCCAGATCAGGCCTGCAAAGAAACTGCGTTTCACAGGCCTTTGGAAGAGATGTTCCCGGTAGGCTGTAAGAGCACTGTGCAGAGCGAGTTGATTCTTAGCTTCCCAAAGATCTGGAAGCAAGATGCGGTGGGGCCCAACTCGCCTTTTGGAAAGAAGCCTGCACGTTGTGCCTTTCAGCTCTAGGGCAAAATAGCAGACCAGAGCAGAAGTCCTACTTCAGCCAGATCAGGCCTGCAAAGAAACTGCGTTTCCAGGCCTTTGGAAGAGATGTTCCGGGTAGGTTGTAAGAGCACTGTGCAGAGCGAGTTGTTTCTTAGCTTCCCAAAGAGCTGGAAGCAACATGCAGTGGGGCCCAACTCGCCCTTTGGAAAGAAGACTGCACGTTGTGCCTTTCAGCTCTAGGGCAAAGTAGCACACCCAGAGCAGAAGTCCTACTTCAGCCAGATCAGGCCTGCAAAGAAACAGTGTTTCACAGGCCTTTGGAAGAGATGTTCCCAGTAGGCTGTAAGAGCACTGTGCAGAGCGTGTTGTTTCTTAGGTTCGCAAAGAGCTGGAAGCAAGATGCTGTGGGGCCCAACTCGCCCTTTGGAAAGAAGCCTGCACGTTGTGCCTTTCAGCTCTAGGGCAACGTAGCACACTCAGAGCAGAAGTCCTACTTCAGCCAGATCAGGTCTGCAAAGAAACTGCGTTTCAAAGGCCTTTGGAAGAGGTGTTCCAGGTAGGCTGTAAGAGCACTGTGCAGAGCGAGTTGTTTCTTAGCTTCCCAAAGAGCTGGAAGCAAGATGCTGTGGGGCCCAACTCGCCCTTTGGAAAGAAGCCTGCACGTTGTGCCTTTCAGCTCTAGGGCAATGTAGCACACCCAGAGCAGAAGTCCTACTTCAGCCAGATCAGGCCTGCAAAGAAACTGCGTTTCAAACGCCTTTGTAAGAGATGTTCCAAGTACGCTGTAAGAGCACTGTGCAGAGCGAGTTGTTTCTTAGCTTCCCAGAGATCTGGAAGCAAGATGCGGTGGGGCCCAACTCGCCCTTTGGAAAGAAGCCTGCACGTTGTGCCTTTCAGCTCTAGGGCAAAATAGCAAACCAGAGCAGAAGCCCTACTTCAGCCAGATCAGGCCTGCAAAGAAACTGCGTTTCCAGTCCTTTGGAAGAGATGGTCCGTGTAGGCTGTAAGAGCACTGTGCAGAGCGAGTTGTTTCTTAGCTTCCCAAAGAGCTGGAAGCAAGATGCTGTGGGGCCCCACTCACCCTTTGGAAAGAAGCCTGCACGTTGTGCCTTTCAGCTGTAGGGCAATGTAGCACAACCAGAGCAGAAGTCCTACTTCAGCCAGATCAGGCCTGCAAAGAAACTGCGTTTCACAGGCCTTTGGAAGAGATGTTCCCGGTAGGCTTTAAGAGCACTGTGCAGAGCGAGTTGTTTCTTAGCTTCCCAAAGAGCTGGAAGCAAGATGCTGTGGGGCCCAACTCGGCCCTTGGAAAGAAGCCTGCACCTTGTACCTTTCAGCTCTAGGGCAATGTAGCACACCCAGAGCAGAAATCCTACTTCCGCCATATCAGGCCTGATAAGAAACTGCGTTTCACAGGCCTTTGGAAGAGATGTTCCCGGTGGGGTGTATGAGCACTGTGCAGAGCGAGTAGTTTCTTAGCTTCCCAAAGAGCTGGAAGCAAGATGCTGTGGGGACCAACTCGCCCTTTTGAAAGAAGCCTGCACGTTGTGCCTTTCAGCTCTAGGGCAATGTCAAACACCCAGAGCAGAAGTCCTACTTCAGCCAGATCAGGCCTGCATAGACACGGCGTTTCACAGGCATTTGGAAGAGATGTTCCCGGTAGGCTGTAAGAGCACTGCGCAGAGAGAGTTGTTTCTTAGCTTCCCAAAGAGCTGGAAGCAAGATGCTGTGGGGACCAACACGCCCTTTGGAAAGAAGACTGCACGCTGTGCCTTTCAGCTCTAGGGCAATGTAGCACACCCAGAGCAGAAGTCCTACTTCAGCCAGATCCGGCTAGCAAAGAAACTGCGTTTCACAGGCCTTTGGAAGAGATGTTCCCGGTAGGCTGTAAGAGCACTGTGCAGAGCGAGTTGTTTCTTAGCTTCCCAAAGAGCTGGGAGCAAGATGCGGTGGGGCCCAACTCGCCCTTTGGAAAGAAGCCTGCATGTTGTGCCTTTCAGCTCTAGGGCAAAATAGCAAACCAGAGCAGAGGTCCTAGTTCAGCCTGATCAGGCCTGCAAGAAACTGCGTTTCCAGGCCTTTGGAAGAGATGTTCCGGGTATGCTGTAAGAGCACTGTGCAGAGCGAGTTGTTTGTTAGCTTCCCAAAGAGCTGGAAGCAAGATGCTGTGGGGCCCCACTCACCCTTTGGAAAGAAGCCTGCACGTTGTGCCTTTCAGCTGTAGGGCAATGTAGCACAACCAGAGCAGAAGTCCTACTTCGGCCAGATCAGGCCTGCCAAGACACTGCGTTTCACAGGCCTTTGGAAGAGATGTACCCGGTAGGCTGTAAGAGCACTGTGCAGAGCGAGTTGTTTCTTAGCTTCCCAAAGAGCTGGAAGCAAGATGCTGTGGGGCCCAACTCGCCTTTTGGAAAGAAGCCTGCACGTTGTGCCTTTCAGCTCTAGGGCAATGTAGCACACCCAGAGCAGAAGTCCTACTTCAGCCAGATCAGGACTGCAAAGAAACTGCGTTTCACAGGCCTTTGGAAGAGATGTTCCCGGTAGGCTGTAAGAGCACTGTGCAGAGCGAGTTGTTTCTTAGCTTCCCAAAGAGCTGGAAGCAAGATGCTGTGGGGCCCAACTCGCCCTGTGGAAAGAAGCCTGCACGTTATGCCTTTCAGCTCTAGGGCAATGTAGCACACCCAGAGCAGAAGTCCTACATCAGCCAGATCAGGCCTGCAAAGAAACTGCGTTTCACAGGCCTTTGGAAGAGATGTTCCCGGTAGGCTGTAAGAGCACTGAGCAGAGCGAGTTGTTTCTTAGCTTCCCAAAGAGCTGGAAGCAAGATGCTGTGGGGCCCAACTCACCCTTTGGAAAGAAGCCTGCACCTTGTGCCTTTCAGCTCTAGGGCAATGTAGCACACCCAGAGCAGAAGTCCTACTTCAGCCAGATCTGGCCTGCAAAGAAACAGCGTTTCACAGGCCTTTGGAAGAGATGTTCCCGTTGGGGTGTACGAGCACTGTGCAGAGCGAGTAGTTTCTTAGCTTCCCAAAGAGCTGGAAGCAAGATGCTGTGGGGACCAACTCGCCCTTTTGAAAGAAGCCTGCACGTTGGGCCTTTCAGCTCTAGGGCAATGTCACACACCCAGAGCAGAAGTCCTACTTCAGCCAGATCAGGCCTGCAAAGAAACTGCGTTTCACAGGCCTTTGGAAGAGATGTTCCCGGTAGGCTGTAAGAGCACTGTGCAGAGCGAGTTGTTTCTTAGCTTCCCAAAGAGCTGGAAGCAAGATGCGGTGGGGCCCAACTCGCCCTTTGGAAAGAAGCCTGCACGTTGTGCCTTTCAGCTCTTGGGCAAAATAGCAAACCAGAGCAGACGTCCTACTTCAGCCAGATCAGGCCTGCAAAGAAACTGCGTTTCACAGGCCTTTGGAAGAGATGTTCCGGGTAGGCTGTAAGAGCACTGAGCAGAGCAAGTTGTTTCTTAGCTTCCCAAAGAGCTGGAAGCAAGATGCTGTGGGGCCCAACTCGCCCTTTGCAAAGAAGCCTGCACGTTGTGCCTTTCAGCTCTAGGGCAATGTAGCACACCCAGAGCATAAGTCCTACTTCAGCCAGATCAGGCCTGCAAAGACACTGCGTTTCACAGGCCTTTGGAAGAGATGTTCCCAGTAGTCTGTAAGAGCACTGTGCAGAGCGAGTTGTTTCTTAGCTTCCCAAAGAGCTGGAAGCAAGATGCTGTGGGGCCCAACTCGCCCTTTGGAAAGAAGCCTGCACGTTGTGCCTTTCAGCTCTAGGGCAAAGTAGCACACCCAGAGCAGAAGTCCTACATCAGCCAGATCAGGCCTGCAAAGAAATTGCGTTTCACAGGCCTTTGGAAGAGATGTTCCCGGTAGGCTGTAAGAGCACTGTGCAGAGCGAGTTGTTTCTTAGCTTCCCAAAGAGCTGGAAGCAAGATGCTGTGGGACCCAACTCGCCCAGTGGAAAGAAGCCTGCACGTTGGGCCTTTCAGCTCTAGGGCAAAGTAGCAAACCCAGAGCAGAAGTCCTACTTCAGCCAGATCAGGCCTGCAAAGAAACTGCGTTTCACAGGCCTTTGGAAGAGATGTTCCCGGTAGGCTGTAAGAGCACTGTGCAGAGCGAGTTGTTTCTTAGCTTCCCAAAGAGCTGGAAGCAAGATACTGTGGGGCCCAACTCGCCCTTTGGAAAGAAGCCTGCACGTTGTGCCATTCAGCTCTAGGGCAATGTAGCACACCCAGAGCAGAAGTCCTACTTCAGCCAGATCAGGTCTGCAAAGACACTGCGTTTCACAGGCCTTTGGAAGAGATGATCCCGGTAGGCTGTAAGAGCACTGTGCAGAGCGAGTTGTTTCTTAGATTCCCAAAGAGCTGAAAGCAAGATGCTGTGGGGCCCAACTCGCCCTTTGGAAAGAAGCCTGCACGCTGTGCATTTCAGCTCTAGGGCAATGTAGCACACCCTGAGCAGAAGTCCTACTTCAGCCAGATCAGGCCTGCAAAGAAACTGCGTTTCACAGGCCTTTGGAAGAGATGTTCCCGGTAGGCTGTAAGAGCACTGTGCAGAGCGAGTTGTTTCTTAGCGTCCCAAAAAGCTGGAAGCAGGATGCTGTGGGGCCCAACTCGCCCTTTGGAAAGAAGCCTGCACGTTGTGCCTTTCAGCTGTACGGCAAAGTATCACACCCAGAGCAGAAGTCCTACTTCAGCCAGATCAGGCCTGCAAAGAAACTGCGTTTCACAGGCCTTTGGAAGAGATGTTCCCGGTAGGTTGTAAGAGCACTGTGCAGAGCGAGTTGTTTCTTAGCTTCCCAAAGAGCTGGAAGCAAGATGCTGTGGGGCCCAGCTGGCGCTTTGGAAAGAAGCCTGCACGTTGTGCCTTTCAGCTCTAGGGCAAAGTAGCACACCCAGAGCAGAAGTCCTACTTCAGCCAGATCAGGCCTGCAAAGAAACTGCGTTTCACAGGCCTTTCGATGAGAAGTTCCCGGTAGGCTGTAAGAGCACTGTGCAGAGCGAGTTGTTTCTTAGCTTCCCAAAGAGCTGGAAGCAAGATGCTGTGGGGCCCAACTCGCCCTTTGGAAAGAAGCCTGCACGTTGGGCCTTTCAGCTCTAGGGCAAAGTAGCAAACCCAGAGCAGAAGTCCTACTTCAGCCAGATCAGGCCTGCAAAGAAACTGCGTTTCACAGGCCTTTGGAAGAGATGTTCCCGGTAGGCTGTAAGAGCACTGTGCAGAGAGAGTTGTTTCTTAGCTTCCCAAAGAGCTGGAAGCAAGATGCTGTGGGGCCCAACTCGCCCTTTGGAAAGAAGCTTGCACGTTGTGCCTTTCAGCTCTAGGGCAAAGTAGCACACCCAGAGCAGAAGTCCTACTTCAGCCAGATCAGGCCTGCAAAGAAACTGCGTTTCACAGGCCTTTAGAAGAGATGTTCCCGGTAGGCTGTAAGAGCACTGTGCAGAGCGAGTTGTTTCTTAGCTTCCCAAAGAGCTGGAAGCAAGATGCGGTGGGGCCCAACTCGCCCTTTGGAAAGAAGCCTGCACGTTGTGCCTTTCAGCTCTATTGCAAAATAGCAAACCAGAGCAGACGTCCTACTTCAGCCAGATCAGGCCTGCAAAGAAACTGCGTTTCACAGGCCTTTGGAAGAGATGTTCCGGGTAGGCTGTAAGAGCACTGTGCAGAGCGAGTTGTTTCTTAGCTTCCCAAAGATCTGGAAGCAAGATGCTGTGGGGCCCAACTCGCCCTTTCGAAAGAAGCCTGCACGTTGTGCCTTTCAGCTCTAGGGCAATGTAGCACACCCAGAGCAGAAGTCCTACTTCAGCCAGATCAGGCCTGCAAAGAAACTGCGTTTCACAGGCCTTTGGAAGAGATGTTCCGGGTAGGCTGTAAGAGCACTGGGCAGAGAGAGCTGTTTCTTAGCTTCCCAACGAGCTGGAAGCAAGATGCTGTGGGGCAAACTCGCCCTTTGGAAAGCAGCCTGCACGTTGTGCCTTTCAGCTCTAGGGCAATGTAGCACACCCAGAGCAGAAGTCCTACTTCAGCCAGATCAGGCCTGCAAAGAAACTGCGTTTCACAGGCCTTTGGAAGAGATGTTCCCCGTAGGCTTTAAGAGCACTGTGCAGAGCGAGTTGTTTCTTAGCTTCCCAAAGAGCTGGAAGCAAGATGCTGTGGGGCCCAACTCGCCCTTTGGAAAGAAGCCTGCACGTTGTGCCTTTCAGCTCTAGGGCAAAATAGCAAACCAGAGCAGAAGTCCTACTTCAGCCTGATCAGGCCTGCAAACAAACTGCGTTTCCAGGCCTTTCGAAGAGATTTTCCGGGTAGGCTGTAATAGCACTGTGCAGAGCGAGTTGTTTGTTAGCTTCCCAAAGAGCTGGAAGCATGATGCTGTGGGGCCCCACTCACCCTTTGGAAAGAAGCCTGCACGTTGTGCCTTTCAGCTGTAGGGCAATGTAGCACAACCAGAGCAGAAGTCCTACTTCAGCCAGATCAGGCCTGCCAAGACACTGCGTGTCACAGGCCTTTGGAAGAGATGTACCCGGTAGGCTGTAAGAGCACTGTGCAGAGCGAGTTGTTTCTTAGCTTCCCAAAGAGCTGGAAGCAAGATGCTGTGGGGCCCAACTTGCCCTTTGGAAAGAAGACTGCACGTTGTGCCTTTCAGCTCTAGGGCAAAGCAGCACACCCAGAGCAGAAGTCCTACTTCAGCCAGATCAGGCCTGCAAAGAGACTGCGTTTCACAGGCCTTTGGAAGAGATGTTCCCAGTAGGCTGTAAGAGCACTGTGCAGAGCGAGTTGTTTCTTAGCTTCCCAAAGAGCTGGAAGCAAGATGCTGTGGGGCCCAACTCGCCCTTTGGAAAGAAGCCTGCACGTTGTGCCTTTCAGCTCTAGGGCAATGTAGCACACCCAGAGCAGAAGTCCTACTTCAGCCAGATCAGGCCTGCAAAGAAACTGCGTTTCACAGGCCTTTGGAAGAGATGTTCCCAGTAGGTTGTAAGAGCACTGTGCAGAGCGAGTTGTTTCTTAGCTTCCCAAAGAGCTGGAAGCAAGATGCTGTGGGGCCCAGCTGGCGCTTTGGAAAGAAGCCTGCACGTTGTGCCTTTCAGCTCTAGGGCAAAGTAGCACACCCAGAGCAGAAGTCCTACTTCAGCCAGATCAGGCCTGCAAAGAAACTGCGTTTCACAGGCCTTTCGATGAGATGTTCCCGGTAGGCTGTAAGAGCACTGTGCAGAGCGAGTTGTTTCTTAGCTTCCCAAAGAGCTGGAAGCAAGATGCGGTGGGGCCCAACTCGCCCTTTGGAAAGAAGCTTGCACGTTGTGCCTTTCAGCTCTAGGGCAAAGTAGCAAACCCAGAGCAGAAGTCCTACTTCAGCCAGATCAGGCCTGCAAAGAAACTGCGTTTCACAGGCCTTTCGAAGAGATGTTCCCGGTAGGCGGTAAGAGCACTGTGCAGAGCGAGTTGTTTCTTAGCTTCCCAAAGAGCTGGAAGCAAGATGCTGTGGGGCCCAACTCGCCCTTTGGAAAGAAGCTTGCACGTTGTGCCTTTCAGCTCTAGGGCAAAGTAGCACACCCAGAGCAAAAGTCCTACTTCAGCCAGATCAGGCCTGCAAAGAAACTGCGTTTCACAGGCCTTTGGAAGAGATGTTCCCGGTAGGCTGTAAGAGCACTGTGCAGAGCGAGTTGTTTCTTAGCTTCCCAAAGAGCTGGAAGCAAGATGCTGTGGGCCCCAGCTGGCGCTTTGGAAAGAAGCCTGCACGTTGTGCCTTTCAGCTCTAGGGCAAAGTAGCACACCCAGAGCAGAAGTCCTACTTCAGCCAGATCAGGCCTGCAAAGAAACTGCATTTCACAGGCCTTTCGATGAGATGTTCCCGGTAGGCTGTAAGAGCACTGTGCAGAGCGAGTTGTTTGTTAGCTTCCCAAAGAGCTGGAAGCAAGATGCTGTGGGGCCCCACTCACCCTTTGGAAAGAAGCCTGCACGTTGTGCCTTTCAGCTGTAGGGCAATGTAGCACAACCAGAGCAGAAGTCCTACTTCAGCCAGATCAGGCCTGCCAATACACTGCGTGTCACAGGCCTTTGGAAGAGATGTACCCGGTAGGCTGTAAGAGCACTGTGCAGAGCGACTTGTTTCTTAGCTTCCCAAAGAGCTGGAAGCAAGATGCTGTGGGGCCCAACTCGCCCTTTGGAAAGAAGCCTGCATGTTGTGCCTTTCAGCTCTAGGGCAATGTAGCACACCAGAGCAGAAGTCCTACTTCAGCCAGATCAGGACTGCAAAGAAACTGCGTTTCACAGGCCTTTGGAAGAGATGTTCCCAGTAGGCTGTAAGAGCACTGAGCAGAGCGAGTTGTTTCTTAGGTTCCCAAAGAGCTGGAAGCAAGATGCTGTGGGGCCCAACTTGCCCTTTGGAAAGAAGACTGCACGTTGTGCCTTTCAGCTCTAGGGGAATGTAGCACACCCAGAGCAGAAGTCCTACTTCAGCCAGATCAGGCCTGCAAAAAAACAGCGTTTCACAGGCCTTTGGAAGAGATGTTCCCGGTAGGCTGTAAGAGCACTGTGCAGAGCGAGTTGTTTCTTAGGTTCGCAAAGAGCTGGAAGCAAGATGCTGTGGGGCCCAAGTCGCCCTTTGGTAAGAAGCCTGCATGTTGTACCTTTCAGCTCTAGGGCAACGTAGCAAACTCAGAGCAGAAGTCCTACTTCAGCCAGATCAGGCCTGCAAAGAAACTGCGTTTCGCAGGCCTTTGGAAGAGATGTTCCCGGTAAGCTGTAAGAGCACTGTGCAGAGCGAGTTGTTTCTTAGCTTCCCAAAGAGCTGGAAGCAAGATGCTGTGGGGCCCAACTCGCCCTTTGGAAGGAAGCCTGCACGTTGGACCTTTCAGCTCTAGGGCAATGTAGCACACCCAGAGCAGAAGTCCTACTTCAGCCAGATCAGGCCTGCAAAGAAATTGCGTTTCACAGGACTTTGGAAGAGATGGTCCCCGTAGGCTGTAAGAGCACTGTGCAGAGTGAGTTGTTTCTTAGCTTCCCAATGAGCTGGAAGCAAGAGGCTGTGGGGCCCAACTCGCCCTTTGGAAAGAAGCCTGCACGTTGGACCTTTCAGCTCTAGGGCAATGTAGCACACCCAGAGCAGAAGTCCTACTTCAGCCAGATCAGGCCTGCAAAGAAACTGCGTTTCACAGGCCTTTGGAAGAGATGGTCCCCGTAGGCTGTAAGAGCACTGTGCAGAGCGAGTTGTTTCTTAGCTTCCCAAAGAGCTGGAAGCAAGATGCTGTGGGGCCCAAGTCGCCCTTTGGAAAGAAGCCTGCACGTTGTGCCTTTCAGCTCTAGGGCAATGTAGCACACCCAGAGCAGAAGTCCTACTTCAGCCAGATCAGGCCTGCAAAGAAACTGCGTTTGACAGGCATTTGGAAGAGATGTTCCCGGTAGGCTGTAAGAGCACTGTGCAGAGCGAGTTGTTTCTTACCTTCCCAAAGAGCTGGAAGCAAGATGCTGTGGGGCCCAACTCGCCCTTTGGAAAGAAGCCTGCACGTTGTGACATTCAGCTCTAGGGCAATGTAGCACACCCAGAGCAGAAGTCCTACTTCAGCCAGATCAGGCCTGCAAATAAACTGCGTTACACTGGCCTTTTTAAGAGATGTTCCCGGGAGGCTGTAAGAGCACTGTGCAGAGCGAGTTGTTTCTTAGGTTCCCAAAGAGCTGTAAGCAAGATGCTGTGGGGCCCATCTCGCCCTTTGGAAAGAAGCCTGCACGTTGTGCCTTTCAGCTCTAGGGCAATGTAGCACACCCAGAGCAGAAGTCCTACTTCAGCCAGATCAGGCCTGCAAAGAAACTGCGTTTCACAGGCCTTTGGAAGAGATGTTCCCGGTAGGCTGTAAGAGCACTGTGCAGAGCGAGTTGTTTCTAAGCTTCCCAAAGAGCTGGAAGCAAGATGCTGTGGGGCCCAACTTGCCCTTTGGAAAGAAGACTGCACGTTGTGCCTTTCAGCTCTAGCGGAATATAGCACACCCAGAGCAGAAGTCCTACTTCAGCCAGATCAGGCCTGCAAAGAAACAGCGTTTCACAGGCCTTTGGAAGAGATGTTCCCGGTAGGCTGTAAGAGCACTGTGCAGAGCGAGTTGTTTCTTAGGTTCGCAAAGAGCTGGAAGCAAGATGCTGTGGGGCCCAACTCGCCCTTTGGTAAGAAGCCTGCATGTTGTACCTTTCAGCTCTAGGGCAACGTACCAAACTCAGAGCAGAAGTCCTACTTCAGCCAGATCAGGCCTGCAAAGAAACTGCGTTTCGCAGGCCTTTGGAAGAGATGTTCCCGGTAAGCTGTAAGAGCACTGTGCAGAGCGAGTTGTTTCTTAGCTTCCCAAAGAGCTGGAAGCAAGATGCTGTGGGGCCCAACTCGCCCTTTGGAAGGAAGCCTGCACGTTGGACCTTTCAGCTCTAGGGCAATGTAGCACACCCAGAGCAGAAGTCCTACTTCAGCCAGATCAGGCCTGCAAAGAAATTGCGTTTCACAGGACTTTGGAAGAGATGGTCCCCGTAGGCTGTAAGAGCACTGTGCAGAGCGAGTTGTTTCTTAGCTTCCCAAAGAGCTGGAAGCAAGATGCTGTGGGGCCCAACTCGCCCTTTGGAAAGAAGCCTGCACGTTGTGCCTTTCAGCTCTAGGGCAATGTAGCACACCCAGAGCAGAAGTCCTACTTCAGCCAGATCAGGCCTGCAAAGAAACTGTGTTTCACAGGCCTTTGGAAGAGATGATCCCCGTATGCTGTAAGGGCACTGTGCAGAGTGAGTTGCTTCTTAGCTTCCCAATGAGCTGGAAGCAAGATGCTGTGGGGCCCAACTCGCCCTTTGGAAAGAAGCCTGCACGTTGGACCTTTCAGCTCTAGGGCAATGTAGCACACCCAGAGCAGAAGTCCTACTTCAGCCAGATCAGGCCTGCAAAGAAACTGCGTTTCACAGGCCTTTGGAAGAGATGGTCCCCGTAGGCTGTAAGAGCACTGTGCAGAGCGAGTTGTTTGTTAGCTTCCCAAAGAGCTGGAAGCAAGATGCTGTGGGGCCCAACTCGCCCTTTGGAAAGAAGCCTGCACGTTGTGCCTTTCAGCTCTAGGGCAATGTAGCACACCCAGAGCAGAAGTCCTACTTCAGCCAGATCAGGCCTGCAAAGAAACTGCGTTTGACAGGCATTTGGAAGAGATGTTCCCGGTAGGCTGTAAGAGCACTGTGCAGAGCGAGTTGTTTCTTACCTTCCCAAAGAGCTGGAAGCAAGATGCTGTGGGGCCCAACTCGCCCTTTGGAAAGAAGCCTGCACGTTGTGACATTCAGCTCTAGGGCAATGTAGCACACCCAGAGCAGAAGTCCTACTTCAGCCAGATCAGGCCTGCAAAGAAACTGCGTTACACTGGCCTTTTTAAGAGATGTTCCCGGGAGGCTGTAAGAGCACTGTGCAGAGCGAGTTGTTTCTTAGGTTCCCAAAGAGCTGTAAGCAAGATGCTGTGGGGCCCAACTCGCCCTTTGGAAAGAAGCCTGCACGTTGTGCCTTTCAGCTCTAGGGCAATGTAGCACACCCAGAGCAGAAGTCCTACTTCAGCCAGATCAGGCCTGCAAAGAAACTGCGTTTCACAGGCCTTTGGAAGAGATGTTCCCGGTAGGCTGTAAGAGCACTGTGCAGAGCGAGTTGTTTCTTAGGTTCCCAAAGAGCTGGAAGCAAGATGCTGTGGGGCCCAACTCGCCCTTTGGAAAGAAGCCTGCACGTTGTGCCTTTCAGCTCTAGGGCAATGTAGCACACCCAGAGCAGAAGTCCTACTTCAGCCAGATCAGGCCTGCAAAGAAACTGTGTTTCACACGCCTTTGGAAGAGATGATCCCCGTATGCTGTAAGGGCACTGTGCAGAGCGAGTTGTTTCTTAGCTTCCCAAAGAGCTGGAAGCAAGATGCTGTGGGGCCCAACTCGCCCTTTGGAAAGAAGCCTGCACGTTGGACCTTTCAGCTCTAGGGCAATGTAGCACACCCAGAGCAGAAGTCCTACTTCAGCCAGATCAGGCCTGCAAAGAAACTGCGTTTCACAGGCCTTTGGAAGAGATGGTCCCCGTAGGCTGTAAGAGCACTGTGCAGAGCGAGTTGTTTCTTAGCTTCCCAAAGAGCTGGAAGCAAGATGCTGTGGGGCCCAACTCGCCCTTTGGAAAGAAGCCTGCACGTTGTGCCTTTCATCTCTAGGGCAATGTAGCACACCCAGAGCAGAAGTCCTACTTCAGCCAGATCAGGCCTGCAAAGAAACTGCGTTTGACAGGCATTTGGAAGAGATGTTCCCGGTAGGCTGTAAGAGCACTGTGCAGAGCGAGTTGTTTCTTAGCTTCCCAAAGAGCTGGAAGCAAGATGCTGTGGGGCCCAACTCGCCCTTTGGAAAGAAGCCTGCACGTTGTGCCTTTCAGCTCTAGGGCAATGTAGCACACCCAGAGCAGAAGTCCTACTTCAGCCAGATCAGGCCTGCAAAGAAACTGCGTTACACTGGCCTTTTTAAGAGATGTTCCCGGGAGGCTGTAAGAGCACTGTGCAGAGCGAGTTGTTTCTTAGGTTCCCAAAGAGCTGTAAGCAAGATGCTGTGGGGCCCAACTCGCCCTTTGGAAAGAAGCCTGCACGTTGTACCTTTCAGCTCTAGGGCAATGTAGCACACCCAGAGCAGAAGTCCTACTTCAGCCAGATCAGCCCTGCAAAGAAACTGTGTTTCATAGGCCTTTGGAAGAGATTATCCCCGTAGGCTGTAAGGGCACTGTGCAGAGTGAGTTGTTTCTTAGCTTCCGAAAGAGCTGGAAGCAAGATGCTGTGGGGCCCAAGTCGCCCTTTGGAAGGAAGCCTGCACGTTGGACCTTTCAGCTCTAGGGCAATGTAGCAAACTCAGAGCAGAAGTCCTACTTCAGCCAGATCAGGCCTGCAAAGAAACTGCGTTTCGCAGGCCTTTGGAAGAGATGTTCCCGGTAAGCTGTAAGAGCACTGTGCAGAGCGAGTTGTTTCTTAGCTTCCCAAAGAGCTGGAAGCAAGATGCTGTGGGGCCCAACTCGCCCTTTGGAAGGAAGCCTGCACGTTGGACCTTTCAGCTCTAGGGCAATGTAGCACACCCAGAGCAGAAGTCCTACTTCAGCCAGATCAGGCCTGCAAAGAAATTGCGTTTCACAGGACTTTGGAAGAGATGGTCCCCGTAGGCTGTAAGAGCACTGTGCAGAGTGAGTTGTTTCTTAGCTTCCCAATGAGCTGGAAGCAAGAGGCTGTGGGGCCCAACTCGCCCTTTGGAAAGAAGCCTGCACGTTGGACCTTTCAGCTCTAGGGCAATGTAGCACACCCAGAGCAGAAGTCCTACTTCAGCCAGATCAGGCCTGCAAAGAAACTGCGTTTCACAGGCCTTTGGAAGAGATGGTCCCCGTAGGCTGTAAGAGCACTGTGCAGAGCGAGTTGTTTCTTAGCTTCCCAAAGAGCTGGAAGCAAGATGCTGTGGGGCCCAACTCGCCCTTTGGAAAGAAGCCTGCACGTTGTGCCTTTCAGCTCTAGGGCAATGTAGCACACCCAGAGCAGAAGTCCTACTTCAGCCAGATCAGGCCTGCAAAGAAACTGCGTTTGACAGGCATTTGGAAGAGATGTTCCCGGTAGGCTGTAAGAGCACTGTGCAGAGCGAGTTGTTTCTTACCTTCCCAAAGAGCTGGAAGCAAGATGCTGTGGGGCCCAACTCGCCCTTTGGAAAGAAGCCTGCACGTTGTGACATTCAGCTCTAGGGCAATGTAGCACACCCAGAGCAGAAGTCCTACTTCAGCCAGATCAGGCCTGCAAAGAAACTGCGTTACACTGGCCTTTTTAAGAGATGTTCCCGGGAGGCTGTAAGAGCACTGTGCAGAGCGAGTTGTTTCTTAGGTTCCCAAAGAGCTGTAAGCAAGATGCTGTGGGGCCCAACTCGCCCTTTGGAAAGAAGCCTGCACGTTGTGCCTTTCAGCTCTAGGGCAATGTAGCACACCCAGAGCAGAAGTCCTACTTCAGCCAGATCAGGCCTGCAAAGAAACTGCGTTTCACAGGCCTTTGGAAGAGATGTTCCCGGTAGGCTGTAAGAGCACTGTGCAGAGCGAGTTGTTTCTTAGGTTCCCAAAGAGCTGGAAGCAAGATGCTGTGGGGCCCAACTCGCCCTTTGGAAAGAAGCCTGCACGTTGTGCCTTTCAGCTCTAGGGCAATGTAGCACACCCAGAGCAGAAGTCCTACTTCAGCCAGATCAGGCCTGCAAAGAAACTGTGTTTCACACGCCTTTGGAAGAGATGATCCCCGTATGCTGTAAGGGCACTGTGCAGAGCGAGTTGTTTCTTAGCTTCCCAAAGAGCTGGAAGCAAGATGCTGTGGGGCCCAACTCGCCCTTTGGAAAGAAGCCTGCACGTTGGACCTTTCAGCTCTAGGGCAATGTAGCACACCCAGAGCAGAAGTCCTACTTCAGCCAGATCAGGCCTGCAAAGAAACTGCGTTTCACAGGCCTTTGGAAGAGATGGTCCCCGTAGGCTGTAAGAGCACTGTGCAGAGCGAGTTGTTTCTTAGCTTCCCAAAGAGCTGGAAGCAAGATGCTGTGGGGCCCAACTCGCCCTTTGGAAAGAAGCCTGCACGTTGTGCCTTTCATCTCTAGGGCAATGTAGCACACCCAGAGCAGAAGTCCTACTTCAGCCAGATCAGGCCTGCAAAGAAACTGCGTTTGACAGGCATTTGGAAGAGATGTTCCCGGTAGGCTGTAAGAGCACTGTGCAGAGCGAGTTGTTTCTTAGCTTCCCAAAGAGCTGGAAGCAAGATGCTGTGGGGCCCAACTCGCCCTTTGGAAAGAAGCCTGCACGTTGTGCCTTTCAGCTCTAGGGCAATGTAGCACACCCAGAGCAGAAGTCCTACTTCAGCCAGATCAGGCCTGCAAAGAAACTGCGTTACACTGGCCTTTTTAAGAGATGTTCCCGGGAGGCTGTAAGAGCACTGTGCAGAGCGAGTTGTTTCTTAGGTTCCCAAAGAGCTGTAAGCAAGATGCTGTGGGGCCCAACTCGCCCTTTGGAAAGAAGCCTGCACGTTGTACCTTTCAGCTCTAGGGCAATGTAGCACACCCAGAGCAGAAGTCCTACTTCAGCCAGATCAGCCCTGCAAAGAAACTGTGTTTCATAGGCCTTTGGAAGAGATTATCCCCGTAGGCTGTAAGGGCACTGTGCAGAGTGAGTTGTTTCTTAGCTTCCGAAAGAGCTGGAAGCAAGATGCTGTGGGGCCCAAGTCGCCCTTTGGAAGGAAGCCTGCACGTTGGACCTTTCAGCTCTAGGGCAATGTAGCAAACTCAGAGCAGAAGTCCTACTTCAGCCAGATCAGGCCTGCAAAGAAACTGCGTTTCGCAGGCCTTTGGAAGAGATGTTCCCGGTAAGCTGTAAGAGCACTGTGCAGAGCGAGTTGTTTCTTAGCTTCCCAAAGAGCTGGAAGCAAGATGCTGTGGGGCCCAACTCGCCCTTTGGAAGGAAGCCTGCACGTTGGACCTTTCAGCTCTAGGGCAATGTAGCACACCCAGAGCAGAAGTCCTACTTCAGCCAGATCAGGCCTGCAAAGAAATTGCGTTTCACAGGACTTTGGAAGAGATGGTCCCCGTAGGCTGTAAGAGCACTGTGCAGAGTGAGTTGTTTCTTAGCTTCCCAATGAGCTGGAAGCAAGAGGCTGTGGGGCCCAACTCGCCCTTTGGAAAGAAGCCTGCACGTTGGACCTTTCAGCTCTAGGGCAATGTAGCACACCCAGAGCAGAAGTCCTACTTCAGCCAGATCAGGCCTGCAAAGAAACTGCGTTTCACAGGCCTTTGGAAGAGATGGTCCCCGTAGGCTGTAAGAGCACTGTGCAGAGCGAGTTGTTTCTTAGCTTCCCAAAGAGCTGGAAGCAAGATGCTGTGGGGCCCAAGTCGCCCTTTGGAAAGAAGCCTGCACGTTGTGCCTTTCAGCTCTAGGGCAATGTAGCACACCCAGAGCAGAAGTCCTACTTCAGCCAGATCAGGCCTGCAAAGAAACTGCGTTTGACAGGCATTTGGAAGAGATGTTCCCGGTAGGCTGTAAGAGCACTGTGCAGAGCGAGTTGTTTCTTACCTTCCCAAAGAGCTGGAAGCAAGATGCTGTGGGGCCCAACTCGCCCTTTGGAAAGAAGCCTGCACGTTGTGACATTCAGCTCTAGGGCAATGTAGCACACCCAGAGCAGAAGTCCTACTTCAGCCAGATCAGGCCTGCAAATAAACTGCGTTACACTGGCCTTTTTAAGAGATGTTCCCGGGAGGCTGTAAGAGCACTGTGCAGAGCGAGTTGTTTCTTAGGTTCTCAAAGAGCTGTAAGCAAGATGCTGTGGGGCCCATCTCGCCCTTTGGAAAGAAGCCTGCACGTTGTGCCTTTCAGCTCTAGGGCAATGTAGCACACCCAGAGCAGAAGTCCTACTTCAGCCAGATCAGGCCTGCAAAGAAACTGCGTTTCACAGGCCTTTGGAAGAGATGTTCCCGGTAGGCTGTAAGAGCACTGTGCAGAGCGAGTTGTTTCTAAGCTTCCCAAAGAGCTGGAAGCAAGATGCTGTGGGGCCCAACTTGCCCTTTGGAAAGAAGACTGCACGTTGTGCCTTTCAGCTCTAGCGGAATATAGCACACCCAGAGCAGAAGTCCTACTTCAGCCAGATCAGGCCTGCAAAGAAACAGCGTTTCACAGGCCTTTGGAAGAGATGTTCCCGGTAGGCTGTAAGAGCACTGTGCAGAGCGAGTTGTTTCTTAGCTTCCCAAAGAGCTGGAAGCAAGATGCTGTGGGGCCCAACTCGCCCTTTGGAAAGAAGCCTGCACGTTGTGCCTTTCAGCTCTAGGGCAATGTAGCACACCCAGAGCAGAAGTCCTACTTCAGCCAGATCAGGCCTGCAAAGAAACTGTGTTTCACAGGCCTTTGGAAGAGATGATCCCCGTATGCTGTAAGGGCACTGTGCAGAGTGAGTTGCTTCTTAGCTTCCCAATGAGCTGGAAGCAAGATGCTGTGGGGCCCAACTCGCCCTTTGGAAAGAAGCCTGCACGTTGGACCTTTCAGCTCTAGGGCAATGTAGCACACCCAGAGCAGAAGTCCTACTTCAGCCAGATCAGGCCTGCAAAGAAACTGCGTTTCACAGGCCTTTGGAAGAGATGGTCCCCGTAGGCTGTAAGAGCACTGTGCAGAGCGAGTTGTTTGTTAGCTTCCCAAAGAGCTGGAAGCAAGATGCTGTGGGGCCCAACTCGCCCTTTGGAAAGAAGCCTGCACGTTGTGCCTTTCAGCTCTAGGGCAATGTAGCACACCCAGAGCAGAAGTCCTACTTCAGCCAGATCAGGCCTGCAAAGAAACTGCGTTTGACAGGCATTTGGAAGAGATGTTCCCGGTAGGCTGTAAGAGCACTGTGCAGAGCGAGTTGTTTCTTACCTTCCCAAAGAGCTGGAAGCAAGATGCTGTGGGGCCCAACTCGCCCTTTGGAAAGAAGCCTGCACGTTGTGACATTCAGCTCTAGGGCAATGTAGCACACCCAGAGCAGAAGTCCTACTTCAGCCAGATCAGGCCTGCAAAGAAACTGCGTTACACTGGCCTTTTTAAGAGATGTTCCCGGGAGGCTGTAAGAGCACTGTGCAGAGCGAGTTGTTTCTTAGGTTCCCAAAGAGCTGTAAGCAAGATGCTGTGGGGCCCAACTCGCCCTTTGGAAAGAAGCCTGCACGTTGTGCCTTTCAGCTCTAGGGCAATGTAGCACACCCAGAGCAGAAGTCCTACTTCAGCCAGATCAGGCCTGCAAAGAAACTGCGTTTCACAGGCCTTTGGAAGAGATGTTCCCGGTAGGCTGTAAGAGCACTGTGCAGAGCGAGTTGTTTCTTAGGTTCCCAAAGAGCTGGAAGCAAGATGCTGTGGGGCCCAACTCGCCCTTTGGAAAGAAGCCTGCACGTTGTGCCTTTCAGCTCTAGGGCAATGTAGCACACCCAGAGCAGAAGTCCTACTTCAGCCAGATCAGGCCTGCAAAGAAACTGTGTTTCACACGCCTTTGGAAGAGATGATCCCCGTATGCTGTAAGGGCACTGTGCAGAGCGAGTTGTTTCTTAGCTTCCCAAAGAGCTGGAAGCAAGATGCTGTGGGGCCCAACTCGCCCTTTGGAAAGAAGCCTGCACGTTGTGCCTTTCAGCTCTAGGGCAATGTAGCACACCCAGAGCAGAAGTCCTACTTCAGCCAGATCAGGCCTGCAAAGAAACTGCGTTACACTGGCCTTTTTAAGAGATGTTCCCGGGAGGCTGTAAGAGCACTGTGCAGAGCGAGTTGTTTCTTAGGTTCCCAAAGAGCTGTAAGCAAGATGCTGTGGGGCCCAACTCGCCCTTTGGAAAGAAGCCTGCACGTTGTACCTTTCAGCTCTAGGGCAATGTAGCACACCCAGAGCAGAAGTCCTACTTCAGCCAGATCAGCCCTGCAAAGAAACTGTGTTTCATAGGCCTTTGGAAGAGATTATCCCCGTAGGCTGTAAGGGCACTGTGCAGAGTGAGTTGTTTCTTAGCTTCCGAAAGAGCTGGAAGCAAGATGCTGTGGGGCCCAAGTCGCCCTTTGGAAAGAAGCCTGCACGTTGTGCCATTCAGCTCTAGGGCAATGTAGCACACCCAGAGCAGAAGTCCTACTTCAGCCAGATCAGGCCTGCAAAGAAACTGCGTTTCACAGGCATTTGGAAGAGATGTTCCCGGTAGGCGGTAAGAGCACTGTGCAGAGCGAGTTGTTTCTTAGCTTCCCAAAGATCAGGAAGCAAGATGCTGTGGGGCCCAACTCGCCCTTTGGAAAGAAGCCTGCACGTTGGGCCTTTCAGCTTTAGGGCAATGTAGCACACCCAGAGCAGAAGTCCTACTTCAGCCAGATCAGGCCTGCAAAGAAACTGCGTTTCACAGGCCTTTGGAAGAGATGCTCCCGGTAAGCTGTAAGAGCACTGTGCAGAGCGAGTTGTTTCTTAGCTTCCCAAAGAGCTGTAAGCAAGATGCTGTGGGGCCCAACTCGCCCTTTGGAAAGAAGCCTGCACGTTGTGCCTTTCAGCTCTAGGGCAATGTAGCACACCCAGAGCAGAAGTCCTACTTCAGCCAGATCAGGCCTGCAAAGAAACTGCGTTTCACAGGCCTTTGGAAGAGATGGTCCCCGTAGGCTGTAAGAGCACTGTGCAGAGCGTGTTGTTTCTTAGCTTCCCAAAGAGCTGGAAGCAAGATGATGTGGGGCCCAACTCGCCCTTTGGAAAGAAGCCTGCACGTTGTGCCTTTCAGCTTAGGGCAATGTAGCACACCCAGAGCAGAAGTCCTACTTCAGCCAGATCAGGCCTGCAAATAAACTGCGTTACACTGGCCTTTTTAAGAGATGTTCCCGGTAGGCTGTAAGAGCACTGTGCAGAGCGAGTTGTTTCTTAGGTTCCCAAAGAGCTGGAAGCAAGTTGCGGTGGGGCCCAACTCGCCCTTTGGAAAGAAGCCTGTACGTTGTGCCTTTCAGCTCTAGGGCAATGTAGCACACCCAGAGCAGAAGTCCTACTTCAGCCAGATCACGCCTGCAAAGAAACTGCGTTTCACAGGCCTTTGGAAGAGATGTTCCCTCTAGGCTGTAAGAGCGCTGTGCAGAGCGAGTTGTTTCTTAGCTTCCCAAAGAGCTGGAAGCAAGATGCTGTGGGGCCCAACTCGCCCTTTGGAAAGAAGCCTGCACGTTGTGCCTTTCATCTCTAGGGCAATGTAGCACACCCAGAGCAGAAGTCCTACTTCAGCCAGATCAGGCCTGCAAAGAAACTGCGTTTGACAGGCATTTGGAAGAGATGTTCCCGGTAGGCTGTAAGAGCACTGTGCAGAGCGAGTTGTTTCTTAGCTTCCCAAAGAGCTGGAAGCAAGATGCTGTGGGGCCCAACTCGCCCTTTGGAAAGAAGCCTGCACGTTGTGCCTTTCAGCTCTAGGGCAATGTAGCACACCCAGAGCAGAAGTCCTACTTCAGCCAGATCAGGCCTGCAAAGAAACTGCGTTACACTGGCCTTTTTAAGAGATGTTCCCGGGAGGCTGTAAGAGCACTGTGCAGAGCGAGTTGTTTCTTAGGTTCCCAAAGAGCTGTAAGCAAGATGCTGTGGGGCCCAACTCGCCCTTTGGAAAGAAGCCTGCACGTTGTACCTTTCAGCTCTAGGGCAATGTAGCACACCCAGAGCAGAAGTCCTACTTCAGCCAGATCAGCCCTGCAAAGAAACTGTGTTTCATAGGCCTTTGGAAGAGATTATCCCCGTAGGCTGTAAGGGCACTGTGCAGAGTGAGTTGTTTCTTAGCTTCCGAAAGAGCTGGAAGCAAGATGCTGTGGGGCCCAAGTCGCCCTTTGGAAAGAAGCCTGCACGTTGTGCCATTCAGCTCTAGGGCAATGTAGCACACCCAGAGCAGAAGTCCTACTTCAGCCAGATCAGGCCTGCAAAGAAACTGCGTTTCACAGGCATTTGGAAGAGATGTTCCCGGTAGGCGGTAAGAGCACTGTGCAGAGCGAGTTGTTTCTTAGCTTCCCAAAGAGCAGGAAGCAAGATGCTGTGGGGCCCAACTCGCCCTTTGGAAAGAAGCCTGCACGTTGGGCCTTTCAGCTCTAGGGCAATGTAGCACACCCAGAGCAGAAGTCCTACTTCAGCCAGATCAGGCCTGCAAAGAAACTGCGTTTCACAGGCCTTTGGAAGAGATGCTCCCGGTAAGCTGTAAGAGCACTGTGCAGAGCGAGTTGTTTCTTAGCTTCCCAAAGAGCTGTAAGCAAGATGCTGTGGGGCCCAACTCGCCCTTTGGAAAGAAGCCTGCACGTTGTGCCTTTCAGCTCTAGGGCAATGTAGCACACCCAGAGCAGAAGTCCTACTTCAGCCAGATCAGGCCTGCAAAGAAACTGCGTTTCACAGGCCTTTGGAAGAGATGGTCCCCGTAGGCTGTAAGAGCACTGTGCAGAGCGTGTTGTTTCTTAGCTTCCCAAAGAGCTGGAAGCAAGATGATGTGGGGCCCAACTCGCCCTTTGGAAAGAAGCCTGCACGTTGTGCCTTTCAGCTTAGGGCAATGTAGCACACCCAGAGCAGAAGTCCTACTTCAGCCAGATCAGGCCTGCAAATAAACTGCGTTACACTGGCCTTTTTAAGAGATGTTCCCGGTAGGCTGTAAGAGCACTGTGCAGAGCGAGTTGTTTCTTAGGTTCCCAAAGAGCTGGAAGCAAGTTGCGGTGGGGCCCAACTCGCCCTTTGGAAAGAAGCCTGTACGTTGTGCCTTTCAGCTCTAGGGCAATGTAGCACACCCAGAGCAGAAGTCCTACTTCAGCCAGATCACGCCTGCAAAGAAACTGCGTTTCACAGGCCTTTGGAAGAGATGTTCCCTCTAGGCTGTAAGAGCGCTGTGCAGAGCGAGTTGTTTCTTAGCTTCCCAAAGAGCTGGAAGCAAGATGCTGTGGGGCCCAACTCGCCCTTTGGAAAGAAGCCTGCACGTTGTGCCTTTCAGCTCTAGGGCAATGTAGCACACCCAGAGCAGAAGTCCTACTTCAGCCAGATCAGGCCTGCAAAGAAACTGCGTTTCACAGGCCTTTGGAAGAGATGTTCCCGGTAGGCTGTAAGAGCACTGTGCAGAGCGAGTTGGTTCTTAGCTTCCCAAAGAGCTGGAAGCAAGATGCCGTGGGGATCAACACGCCCCTTGGAAAGAAGCCTGCACGTTGTGCCTTTCAGCTCTAGGGCAGTGTAGAACACCCAGAGCAGAAGTCCTACTTCAGCCAGATCAGGCCTGCAAAGAAACTGCGTTTCACAGGCCTTTGGAAGAGATGTTCCCGGTAGGCTGTAAGAGCACTGTGCAGAGCGAGTTGTTTCTTAGGTTCCCAAAGAGCTGGAAGCAAGATGCTGTGAGGCCCAACTCGCCCTTTGGAAAGAAGATTTCACGTTGTGCCTTTCAGTTCTAGGCCAATGTAGCACACCAAGAGCAGAAGTCCTACTTCAGCCAGATCAGGCCTGCAAAGAAACTGCATTTCACAGGCCTTTGGAAGAGATGTTCCCGGTAGGCTGTAAGAGCACTGTGCAGAGCGAGTTGTTTCTTAGCTTCCCAAAGAGCTGGGAGCAAGATGCTGTGGGGCCCAACTCGCCCTTTGGAAAGAAGCCTGCACGTTGTGCCTTTCAGCTCTAGGGCAATGTAGCACACCCAGAGCAGAAGTCCTACTTCAGCCAGATCAGGCCTGCAAAGAAACTGCGTTTCACAGGCCTTTGGAAGAGATGTTCCGGGTAGGCGGTAAGAGCACTGTGCAGCGCGAGTTGTTTCTTAGCTTCCCAAAGAGCTGGAAGCAAGATGCCGTGGGGATCAACTCGCCCCTGGGAAAGAAGCCTGCACAGTGTGCCTTTCAGCTCTAGGGCAGTGTAGAACACCCAGAGCAGAAGTCCTACTTCAGCCAGATCAGGCCTGCAAAGAAACTGCGTTTCACAGGCCTTTGGAAGAGATGTTCCCGGTAGGCTGTAAGAGCACTGTGCAGAGCGAGTTGTTTCTTAGCTTCCCAAAGATCTGGAAGCAAGATGCTCTGGGGCCCAACCCGCCCTTTGTGAAGAAGCCTGTACGTTGTGCCTTTCAACTCTAGGGCAAGGTAGCACACCCAGAGCAGAAGTCCTACTTCAGCCAGATCAGGCCTGCAAAGAAACTGCGTTTCACAGGCCTTTGGAACAGATGTTCCCGGTAGGCTGTAAGAGCACTGTGCAGAGCGAGTTGTTTCTTAGCTTCCCAAAGAGCTGGAAGCAAGATGCTGTGGGGCCCAACTCGCCCTTTGGAAAGAAGCCTGCACGTTGTGCCTTTCAGCTCTAGGGCAAAGTAGCACAGCCAGAGCAGAAGTCCTACTTCAGCCAGATCAGGCCTGCAAAGAAACTGCGTTTCACAGGCCTTTGGAAGAGATGCTCCCGATAGGCTGTAAGAGCACTGTGCAGAGCGAGTTGTTTCTTAGCTTCCCAAAGAGCTGGAAGCAAGATGCCGTGTGGATCAACTCACCCCTTGGAAAGAAGCCTGCACGTTGTGCCTTTCAGCTCTAGGGCAGTGTAGAACTCCCAGAGCAGAAGTCCTACTTCAGCCAGATCAGGCCTGCAAAGAAACTGCGTTTCGCAGGCCTTTGGAAGAGATGTTCCCGGTAGGCTGTAAGAGCACTGTGCAGAGCGAGTTGTTTCTTAGCTTCCCAAAGAGCTGGAAGCAAGATGCTGTGGGGCCCAACTCGCCCTTTGGAAAGAAGCCTGCACGTTGTGCCTTTCAGATCTAGGCCAATGTAGCACACCCAGAGCAGAAGTCCTACTTCAGCCAGATCAGGCCTGCGAAGAAACTGCGTTTCACAGGCCTTTGGAAGAGATGTTCCCGGTAGGCTGTAAGAGCACTGTGCAGAGCGAGTTGTTTCTTAGCTTCCCAAAGAGCTGGAAGCAAGATGCTGAGGGGCCCAACTCGCCCTTTGGAAAGAAGCCTGCACGTTGTGCCTTTCAGCTCTAGGGCAATGTAGCACACCCAGAGCAGAAGTCCTACTTCAGCCAGATCAGGAATGCAAAGAAACTGCGTTTCACAGGCCTTTGGAAGAGATGTTCCCGGTAGGCTGTAAGAGCACTGTGCAGAGCGAGTTGTTTCTTAGCTTCCCAAAGAGCTGGAAGCAAGATGCTGTGGGGCCCAACTCGCCCTTTGGAAAGAAGCCTGCACGTTGTGCCATTCAGCTCTAGGGCAATGTAGCACACCCAGAGCAGAAGTCCTACTTCAGCCAGATCAGGCCTGAAAAGAAACTGCGTTTCACAGGCCTTTGGAAGAGATGTTCCCGGTAGGCTGCAAGAGCACTGTGCAGAGCGAGTTGTTTCTTAGCATCCCAAAGAGCTGGAAGCAAGATGCTGTGGGGCCCAACTCGCCCTTTGGAAAGAAGCCTGCACGTTGTGCCTTTCAGCTCTAGGGCAATGTAGCACACACAGAGCAGAAGTCCTACTTCAGCCAGATCAGGCCTGCAAAGAAACTGCGTTTCACAGGCCTTTGGAAGAGATGTTCCCGGTAGGCTGTAAGAGCACTGTGCAGAGTGAGTTGTTTCTTAGCTTCCCAAAGAGCTGGAAGCAAGATGCTGTGGGGCCCAACTCGCCCTTTGGAAAGAAGCCTGCACGTTGTGCCTTTCAGCTCTAGGGCAATGTGGCACACCCAGAGCAGAAGTCCTACTTCAGCCAGATCAGGCCTGCAAAGAAACTGCGTTACACTGGCCTTTTTAAGAGATGTTCCCGGTAGGCTGTAAGAGCACTGTGCAGAGCGAGTTGTTTCTTAGGTTCCCAAAGAGCTGTAAGCAAGATGCTGTGGGGCCCAACTTGCCCTGTGGAAAGAAGCCTGCACGTTGGGCCTTTCAGCTCTAGGGCAATGTAGCACACCCAGAGCAGAAGTCCTACTTCAGCCAGATCAGCCCTGCAAAGAAACTGTGTTTCATAGGCCTTTGGAAGAGATGATCCCCGTAGGCTGTAAGGGCACTGTGCAGAGTGAGTTGTTTCTTAGCTTCCGAAAGATTTGGAAGCAAGATGCTGTGGGGCCCAAGTCGCCCTTTGGAAAGAAGCCGGCACGTTGTGCCTTTCAGCTCTAGGGCAAAGTAGCACACCCAGAGCTGAAGTCCTACTTCAGCCAGATCAGGCCTGCAAAGAAACTGCGTTTCACAGGCCTTTGGAACATATGTTCCCAGTAGGCTGTAAGAGCACTGTGCAGAGCGAGTTGTTTCTTAGCTTCCCAAAGAGCTGGAAGCAAGATGCTGTGGGGCCCAACTCGCCCTTTGGAAAGAAGCCTGCACGATGTGCCTTTCAGCTCTAGGGCAATGTAGCACACCCAGAGCAGAAGTCCTACTTCAGCAAGATCAGGCCTGCAAAGAAACTGCGTTTCGCAGGCCTTTGGAAGAGATGTTCCCGGTTGGCTGTAAGAGCACAGTGCAGAGCGAGTTGTTTCTTAGGTTCCCAAAGAGCTGGAAGCAAGATGCTGTGGGGCCCAACTCGCCCTTTGGAAATAAGCCTGCACGTTGTGCCTTTCAGCTCTAGGGCAATGTAGCACACCCAGAGCAGAAGTCCTACTTCAGCCAGATCAGGCCTGCAAAGAAACTGCGTTTCACAGGCCTTTGGAAGAGGTGTTCCCGGTAGGCTGTAAGAGCACTGTGCAGAGCGAGTTGTTTCTTAGGTTCCCAAAGAGCTGTAAGCAAGATGCTGTGGGGCCCAACTCGCCCTTTGGAAAGAAGCCTGCACGTTGGACCTTTCAGCTCTAGGGCAATGTAGCACACCCAGAGCAGAAGTCCTACTTCAGCCAGATCAGGCCTGCAAAGAAACTGCGTTTCGCAGGCCTTTGGAAGAGATGTTCCCGGTAAGCTGTAAGAGCACTGTGCAGAGCGAGTTGTTTCTTAGCTTCCCAAAGAGCTGGAAGCAAGATGCTGTGGGGCCCAACTCGCCCTTTGGAAAGAAGCCTGCACGTTGGACCTTTCAGCTCTAGGGCAATGTAGCACACCCAGAGCAGAAGTCCTACTTCAGCCAGATCAGGCCTGCAAAGAAATTGCGTTTCACAGGACTTTGGAAGAGATGGTCCCCGTAGGCTGTATGAGCACTGTGCAGAGCGAGTTGTTTCTTAGCTTCCCAAAGAGCTGGAAGCAAGATGCTGTGGGGCCCAACTCGCCCTTTGGAAAGAAGCCTGCACGTTGTGCCTTTCAGCTCTAGGGCAATGTAGCACACCCAGAGCAGAAGTCCTACTTCAGCCAGATCAGGCCTGCAAAGAAACTGCGTTTCACAGGCCTTTGGAAGAGATGTTCCCGGTAGGCTGTATGAGCACTGTGCAGAGCGAGTTGTTTCTTAGGTTCCCAAAGAGCTGGAAGCAAGATGCTGTGGGGCCCAACTCGCCCTTTGGAAAGAAGCCTGCACGTTGTGCCTTTCAGCTCTAGGGCAATGTAGCACACCCAGAGCAGAAGTCCTACTTCAGCCAGATCAGGCCTGCAAAGAAACTGTGTTTCACAGGCCTTTGGAAGAGATGATCCCCGTATGCTGTAAGGGCACTGTGCAGAGTGAGTTGTTTCTTAGCTTCCCAAAGACCTGGAAGCAAGATGCTGTGGGGCCCAACTCGCCCTTTGGAAAGAAGCCTGCACGTTGTGCCTTTCAGCTCTAGGGCAATGTAGCACACCCAGAGCAGAAGTCCTACTTCAGCCAGATCAGGCCTGCAAAGAAACTGCGTTTCACAGGCATTTGGAAGAGATGTTCCCGGTAGGCTGTAAGACCACTGTGCAGAGCGAGTTGTTTCTTACCTTCCCAAAGAGCTGGAAGCAAGATGCTGTGGGGCCCAACTCGCCCTTTGGAAAGAAGCCTGCACGTTGTGACATTCAGCTCTAGGGCAATGTAGCACACCCAGAGCAGAAGTCCTACTTCAGCCAGATCAGGCCTGAAAAGAAACTGCGTTTCACAGGCCTTTGGAAGAGATGTTCCCGGTAGGCTGCAAGAGCACTGTGCAGAGCGAGTTGTTTCTTAGCTTCCCAAAGAGCTGGAAGCAAGATGCTGTGGGGCCCAACTCGCCCTGTGGAAAGAAGCCTGCACGTTGGGCCTTTCAGCTCTAGGGCAATGTAGCACACCCAGAGCAGAAGTCCTACTTCAGCCAGATCAGCCCTGCAAAGAAACTGTGTTTCATAGGCCTTTGGAAGAGATGATCCCCGTAGGCTGTAAGGGCACTGTGCAGAGTGAGTTGTTTCTTAGCTTCCGAAAGATTTGGAAGCAAGATGCTGTGGGGCCCAAGTCGCCCTTTGGAAAGAAGCCGGCACGTTGTGCCTTTCAGCTCTAGGGCCATGTAGCACACCCAGAGCAGAAGTCCTACTTCAGCCAGATCAGGCCTGCAAACAAACTGCGTTTCACAGGCCTTTGGAACATATGTTCCCAGTAGGCTGTAAGAGCACTGTGCAGAGCGAGTTGTTTCTTAGCTTCCCAAAGAGCTGGAAGCAAGATGCTGTGGGGCCCAACTCGCCCTTTGGAAAGAAGCCTGCACGTTGGGCCTTTCAGCTCTAGGGCAATGTAGCACACCCAGAGCAGAAGTCCTACTTCAGCCAGATCAGGCCTGCAAAGAAACTGCGTTTCACAGGCCTTTGGAAGAGATGTTCCCGGTTGGCTGTAAGAGCACAGTGCAGAGCGAGTTGTTTCTTAGGTTCCCAAACAGCTGGAAGCAAGATGCTGTGGGGCCCAACTCGCCCTTTGGAAAGAAGCCTGCACGTTGTGCCTTTCAGCTGTAGGGCAATGTAGCACACCCAGAGCAGAAGTCCTACTTCAGCCAGATCAGGCCTGCAAAGAAACTGCGTTTCACAGGCCTTTGGAAGAGATGTTCCCGGTAGGCTGTAAGAGCACTGTGCAGAGCGAGTTGTTTCTTAGCTTCCCAAAGAGCTGGAAGCAAGATGCTGTGGGGCCCAACTCGCCCTTTGGAAAGAAGCCTGCACGTTGTGCCATTCAGCTCTAGGGCAATGTAGCACACCCAGAGCAGAAGTCCTACTTCAGCCAGATCAGGCCTGCAAAGAAACTGCGTTTCGCAGGCCTTTGGAAGAGATGTTCCCGGTAAGCTGTAAGAGTACTGTGCAGAGCGAGTTGTTTCTTAGCTTCCCAAAGAGCTGGAAGCAAGATTCTGTGGGGCCCAACTCGCCCTTTGGAAAGAAGCCTGCACGTTGGAGCTTTCAGCTCTAGGGCAATGTAGCACACCCAGAGCAGAAGTCCTACTTCAGCCAGATCAGGCCTGCAAATAAACTGCGTTACACTGGCCTTTTTAAGAGATGTTCCCGGGAGGCTGTAAGAGCACTGTGCAGAGCGAGTTGTTTCTTAGGTTCCCAAAGAGCTGTAAGCAAGATGCTGTGAGGCCCAACTCGCCCTTTGGAAAGAAGCCTGCACGTTGTGCCTTTCAGCTCTAGGGCAATGTAGCACACCCAGAGCAGAAGTCCTACTTCAGCCAGATCAGGCCTGCAAAGAAACTGTGTTTCATAGGCCTTTGGAAGAGACTATCCCCGTAGGCTGTAAGGGCACTGTGCAGAGTGAGTTGTTTCTTAGCTTCCCAAAGAGCTGGAAGCAAGATGCTGTGCGGCCCAAGTCGCCCTTAGGAAAGAAGCCTGCACGTTGTGCCTTTCAGCTCTAGGGCAGTGTAGAACACCCAGAGCAGAAGTCCTACTTCAGCCAGATCAGGCCTGAAAAGAAACTGCGTTTCACAGGCCTTTGGAAGAGATGTTCCCGGTAGGCTGTAAGAGCACTGTGCAGAGCGAGTTGTTTCTTAGCTTCCCAAAGATCTGGAAGCAAGATGCTCTGGGGCCCAACCCGCCCTTTGTGAAGAAGCCTGTACGTTGTGCCTTTCAACTCTAGGGCAAGGTAGCACACCCAGAGCAGAAGTCCTACTTCAGCCAGATCAGGCCTGCAAACAAACTGCGTTTCACAGGCCTTTGGAACAGATGTTCCCGGTAGGCTGTAAGAGCAATGTGCAGAGCGAGTTGTTTCTTAGCTTCCCAAAGAGCTGGAAGCAAGATGCTGTGGGGCCCAACTCGCCCTTTTGAAAGAAGCCTGCGGTTGTGCCTTTCAGCTCTAGGGCAAAGTAGCACAGCCAGAGCAGAAGTCCTACTTCAGCCAGATCAGGCCTGCAAAGAAACTGCGTTTCACAGGCCTTTGGAAGACATGTTCCCGGTAGGCTGTAAGAGCACTGTGCAGAGCGAGTTGTTTCTTAGCTTCCCAAAGAGCTGGAAGCAAGATGCCGTGGGGATCAACTAGCCCCTTGGAAAGAAGCCTGCACGTTGTGCCTTTCAGCTCTAGGGCAGTGTAGAACTCCCAGAGCAGAAGTCCTACTTCAGCCAGATCAGGCCTGAAAAGAAACTGCGTTTCACAGGCCTTTGGAAGAGATGTTCCCGGTAGGCTGTAAGAGCACTGTGCAGAGCGAGTTGTTTCTTAGCTTCCCAAAGAGCTGGAAGCAAGATGCTGTGGGGCCCAACTCGCCCTTTGGAAAGAAGCCTGCACGTTGTGCCTTTCAGATCTAGGCCAATGTAGCACACCCAGAGCAGAAGTCCTACTTCAGCCAGATCAGGCCTGCGAAGAAACTGCGTTTCACAGGCCTTTGGAAGAGATGTTCCCGGTAGGCTGTAAGAGCACTGTGCAGAGCGAGTTGTTTCTTAGCTTCCCAAAGAGCTGGAAGCAAGATGCTGTGGGGCCCAACTCGCCCTTTGGAAAGAAGCCTGCACGTTGTGCCTTTCAGCTCTAGGGCAATGTAGCACACCCAGAGCAGAAGTCCTACTTCAGCCAGATCAGGCCTGCAAATAAACTGCGTTACACTGGCCTTTTTAAGAGATGTTCCCGGTAGGCTGTAAGAGCACTGTGCAGAGCGAGTTGTTTATTAGGTTCCCAAAGAGCTGTAAGCAAGATGCTGTGGGGCCCAACTCGCCCTGTGGAAAGAAGCCTGCACGTTGGGCCTTTCAGCTCTAGGGCAATGTAGCACACCCAGAGCAGAAGTCCTACTTCAGCCAGATCAGCCCTGCAACGAAACTGTGTTTCATACGCCTTTGGAAGAGATGATCCCCGTAGGCTGTAAGGGCACTGTGCAGAGTGAGTTGTTTCTTAGCTTCCGAAAGATTTGGAAGCAAGATGCTGTGGGGCCCAAGTCGCCCTTTGGAAAGAAGCCGGCACGTTGTGCCTTTCAGCTCTAGGGCAATGTAGCACACCCAGAGCAGAAGTCCTACTTCAGCCAGATCAGGCCTGCAAACAAACTGCGTTTCACAGGCCTTTGGAACATATGTTCCCAGTAGGCTGTAAGAGCACTGTGCAGAGCGAGTTGTTTCTTAGCTTCCCAAAGAGCTGGAAGCAAGATGCTGTGGGGCCCAACTCGCCCTTTGGAAAGAAGCCTGCACGCTGGACCTTTCAGCTCTAGGGCAATGTAGCACACCCAGAGCAGAAGTCCTACTTCAGCAAGATCAGGCCTGCAAAGAAACTGCGTTTCGCAGGCCTTTGGAAGAGATGTTCCCGGTTGGCTGTAAGAGCACAGTGCAGAGCGAGTTGTTTCTTAGGTTCCCAAACAGCTGGAAGCAAGATGCTGTGGGGCCCAACTCGCCCTTTGGAAAGAAGCCTGCACGTTGTGCCTTTCAGCTGTAGGGCAATGTAGCACACCCAGAGCAGAAGTCCTACTTCAGCCAGATCAGGCCTGCAAAGAAACTGCGTTTCACAGGCCTTTGGAAGAGGTGTTCCCGGTAGGCTGTAAGAGCACTGTGCAGAGCGAGTTGTTTCTTAGCTTCCCAAAGAGCTGGAAGCAAGATGCTGTGGGGCCCAACTCGCCCTTTGGAAAGAAGCCTGCACGTTGGACCTTTCAGCTCTAGGGCAATGTAGCACACCCAGAGCAGAAGTCCTACTTCAGCCAGATCAGGCCTGCAAAGAAACTGCGTTTCGCAGGCCTTTGGAAGAGATGTTCCCGGTAAGCTGTAAGAGCACTGTGCAGAGCGAGTTGTTTCTTAGCTTCCCAAAGAGCTGGAAGCAAGATGCTGTGGGGCCCAACTCGCCCTTTGGAAAGAAGCCTGCACGTTGGACCTTTCAGCTCTAGGGCAATGTAGCACACCCAGAGCAGAAGTCCTACTTCAGCCAGATCAGGCCTGCAAAGAAATTGCGTTTCACAGGACTTTGGAAGAGATGGTCCCCGTAGGCTGTATGAGCACTGTGCAGAGCGAGTTGTTTCTTAGCTTCCCAAAGAGCTGGAAGCAAGATGCTGTGGGGCCCAACTCGCCCTTTGGAAAGAAGCCTGCACGTTGTGCCTTTCAGCTCTAGGGCAATGTAGCACACCCAGAGCAGAAGTCCTACTTCAGCCAGATCAGGCCTGCAAAGAAACTGCGTTTCACAGGCCTTTGGAAGAGATGTTCCCGGTAGGCTGTATGAGCACTGTGCAGAGCGAGTTGTTTCTTAGGTTCCCAAAGAGCTGGAAGCAAGATGCTGTGGGGCCCAACTCGCCCTTTGGAAAGAAGCCTGCACGTTGTGCCTTTCAGCTCTAGGGCAATGTAGCACACCCAGAGCAGAAGTCCTACTTCAGCCAGATCAGGCCTGCAAAGAAACTGTGTTTCACAGGCCTTTGGAAGAGATGATCCCCGTATGCTGTAAGGGCACTGTGCAGAGTGAGTTGTTTCTTAGCTTCCCAAAGACCTGGAAGCAAGATGCTGTGGGGCCCAACTCGCCCTTTGGAAAGAAGCCTGCACGTTGGACCATTCAGCTCTAGGGCAATGTAGCACACCCAGAGCAGAAGTCCTACTTCAGCCAGATCAGGCCTGCAAAGAAACTGCGTTTCACAGGCCTTTGGAAGAGATGGTCCCCGTAGGCTGTAAGAGCACTGTGCAGAGCGAGTTGTTTCTTAGCTTCCCAAAGAGCTGTAAGCAAGATGCTGTGGGGCCCAACTCGCCCTTTGGAAAGAAGCCTGCACGTTGTGCCTTTCAGCTCTAGGGCAATGTAGCACACCCAGAGCAGAAGTCCTACTTCAGCCAGATCAGGCCTGCAAAGAAACTGCGTTTCACAGGCATTTGGAAGAGATGTTCCCGGTAGGCTGTAAGACCACTGTGCAGAGCGAGTTGTTTCTTACCTTCCCAAAGAGCTGGAAGCAAGATGCTGTGGGGCCCAACTCGCCCTTTGGAAAGAAGCCTGCACGTTGTGACATTCAGCTCTAGGGCAATGTAGCACACCCAGAGCAGAAGTCCTACTTCAGCCAGATCAGGCCTGCAAATAAACTGCGTTACACTGGCCTTTTTAAGAGATGTTCCCGGGAGGCTGTAAGAGCACTGTGCAGAGCGAGTTGTTTCTTAGGTTCCCAAAGAGCTGTAAGCAAGATGCTGTGGGGCCCAACTCGCCCTTTAGAAAGAAGCCTGCACGTTGTGCCTTTCAGCTCTAGGGCAATGTAGCACACCCAGAGCAGAAGTCCTACTTCAGCCAGATCAGCCCTGCAAAGAAACTGTGTTTCATAGGCCTTTGGAAGAGATTATCCCCGTAGGCTGTAAGGGCACTGTGCAGAGTGAGTTGTTTCTTAGCTTCCGAAAGAGCTGGAAGCAAGATTCTGTGGGGCCCAAGTCGCCCTTTGGAAACAAGCCTGCACGTTGTGCCTTTCAGCTCTAGGGCAATGTAGCACACCCAGAGCAGAAGTCCTACTTCAGCCAGATCAGGCCTGCAAAGAAACTGCGTTTCACGGGCCTTTGGAAGAGATGTTCCCGGTAGGCTGTAAGAGCACTGTGCAGAGCGAGTTGTTTCTTAGCTTCCCAAAGAGCTGGAAGCAAGATGCTGTGGGGCCCAACTCGCCCTTTGGAAAGAAGCCTGCACGTTGGGCCTTTCAGCTCTAGGGCAATGTAGCACACCCAGAGCAGAAGTCCTACTTCAGCCAGATCAGGCCTGCAAAGAAACTGCGTTTCACAGGCCTTTGGAAGAGATGTTCCCGGTAGGCTGTAAGAGCACTGTGCAGAGCGAGTTGTTTCTAAGCTTCCCAAAGAGCTGGAAGCAAGATGCTGTGGGGCCCAACTCGCCCTTTGGAAAGAAGCCTGCACGTTGTGCCTTTCAGCTCTATGGCAATGTAGCACACCCAGAGCAGAAGTCCTACTTCAGCCAGATCAGGCCTGCAAAGAAACTGCGTTTCACAGGCCTTTGGAAGAGATGTTCCCGGTAGGCTGTAAGAGCACTGTGCAGAGCGAGTTGTTTCTTAGCTTCCCAAAGAGCTGGAAGCAAGATGCTGTGGGGCCCAACTCGCCCTTTGGAAAGAAGCCTGCACGTTGTGCCATTCAGCTCTAGGGCAATGTAGCACACCGAGAGCAGAAGTCCTACTTCAGCCAGATCAGGCCTGAAAAGAAACTGCGTTTCACAGGCCTTTGGAAGAGATGTTCCCGGTAGGCTGCAAGAGCACTGTGCAGAGCGAGTTGTTTCTTAGCTTCCCAAAGAGCTGGAAGCAAGATGCTGTGGGGCCCAACTCGCCCTGTGGAAAGAAGCCTGCACGTTGGGCCTTTCAGCTCTAGGGCAATGTAGCACACCCAGAGCAGAAGTCCTACTTCAGCCAGATCAGCCCTGCAAAGAAACTGTGTTTCATAGGCCTTTGGAAGAGATGATCCCCGTAGGCTGTAAGGGCACTGTGCAGAGTGAGTTGTTTCTTAGCTTCCGAAAGATTTGGAAGCAAGATGCTGTGGGGCCCAAGTCGCCCTTTGGAAAGAAGCCGGCACGTTGTGCCTTTCAGCTCTAGGGCCATGTAGCACACCCAGAGCAGAAGTCCTACTTCAGCCAGATCAGGCCTGCAAACAAACTGCGTTTCACAGGCCTTTGGAACATATGTTCCCAGTAGGCTGTAAGAGCACTGTGCAGAGCGAGTTGTTTCTTAGCTTCCCAAAGAGCTGGAAGCAAGATGCTGTGGGGCCCAACTCGCCCTTTGGAAAGAAGCCTGCACGTTGGGCCTTTCAGCTCTAGGGCAATGTAGCACACCCAGAGCAGAAGTCCTACTTCAGCCAGATCAGGCCTGCAAAGAAACTGCGTTTCACAGGCCTTTGGAAGAGATGTTCCCGGTTGGCTGTAAGAGCACAGTGCAGAGCGAGTTGTTTCTTAGGTTCCCAAACAGCTGGAAGCAAGATGCTGTGGGGCCCAACTCGCCCTTTGGTAAGAAGCCTGCACGTTGTGCCTTTCAGCTGTTGGGCAATGTAGCACACCCAGAGCAGAAGTCCTACTTCAGCCAGATCAGGCCTGCAAAGAAACTGCGTTTCACAGGCCTTTGGAAGAGATGTTCCCGGTAGGCTGTAAGAGCACTGTGCAGAGCGAGTTGTTTCTTAGCTTCCCAAAGAGCTGGAAGCAAGATGCTGTGGGGCCCAACTCGCCCTTTGGAAAGAAGCCTGCACGTTGTGCCATTCAGCTCTAGGGCAATGTAGCACACCCAGAGCAGAAGTCCTACTTCAGCCAGATCAGGCCTGCAAAGAAACTGCGTTTCGCAGGCCTTTGGAAGAGATGTTCCCGGTAAGCTGTAAGAGCACTGTGCAGAGCGAGTTGTTTCTTAGCTTCCCAAAGAGCTGGAAGCAAGATGCTGTGGGGCCCAACTCGCCCTTTGGAAAGAAGCCTGCACGTTGGAGCTTTCAGCTCTAGGGCAATGTAGCACACCCAGAGCAGAAGTCCTACTTCAGCCAGATCAGGCCTGCAAATAAACTGCGTTACACTGGCCTTTTTAAGAGATGTTCCCGGGAGGCTGTAAGAGCACTGTGCAGAGCGAGTTGTTTCTTAGCTTCCCAAAGAGCTGGAAGCAAGATGCTGTGAGGCCCAACTCGCCCTTTGGAAAGAAGCCTGCACGTTGTGCCTTTCAGCTCTAGGGCAATGTAGCACACCCAGAGCAGAAGTCCTACTTCAGCCAGATCAGGCCTGCAAAGAAACTGTGTTTCATAGGCCTTTGGAAGAGATTATCCCCGTAGGCTGTAAGGGCACTGTGCAGAGTGAGTTGTTTCTTAGCTTCCCAAAGAGCTGGAAGCAAGATGCTGTGCGGCCCAAGTCGCCCTTAGGAAAGAAGCCTGCGCGTTGTGCCTTTCAGCTCTAGGGCAGTGTAGAACACCCAGAGCAGAAGTCCTACTTCAGCCAGATCAGGCCTGAAAAGAAACTGCGTTTCACAGGCCTTTGGAAGAGATGTTCCCGGTAGGCTGTAAGAGCACTGTGCAGAGCGAGTTGTTTCTTAGCTTCCCAAAGATCTGGAAGCAAGATGCTCTGGGGCCCAACCCGCCCTTTGTGAAGAAGCCTGTACGTTGTGCCTTTCAACTCTAGGGCAAGGTAGCACACCCAGAGCAGAAGTCCTACTTCAGCCAGATCAGGCCTGCAAACAAACTGCGTTTCACAGGCCTTTGGAACAGATGTTCCCGGTAGGCTGTAAGAGCAATGTGCAGAGCGAGTTGTTTCTTAGCTTCCCAAAGAGCTGGAAGCAAGATGCTGTGGGGCCCAACTCGCCCTTTTGAAAGAAGCCTGCGGTTGTGCCTTTCAGCTCTAGGGCAAAGTAGCACAGCCAGAGCAGAAGTCCTACTTCAGCCAGATCAGGCCTGCAAAGAAACTGCGTTTCACAGGCCTTTGGAAGACATGTTCCCGGTAGGCTGTAAGAGCACTGTGCAGAGCGAGTTGTTTCTTAGCTTCCCAAAGAGCTGGAAGCAAGATGCCGTGGGGATCAACTAGCCCCTTGGAAAGAAGCCTGCACGTTGTGCCTTTCAGCTCTAGGGCAGTGTAGAACTCCCAGAGCAGAAGTCCTACTTCAGCCAGATCAGGCCTGAAAAGAAACTGCGTTTCACAGGCCTTTGGAAGAGATGTTCCCGGTAGGCTGTAAGAGCACTGTGCAGAGCGAGTTGTTTCTTAGCTTCCCAAAGAGCTGGAAGCAAGATGCTGTGGGGCCCAACTCGCCCTTTGGAAAGAAGCCTGCACGTTGTGCCTTTCAGATCTAGGCCAATGTAGCACACCCAGAGCAGAAGTCCTACTTCAGCCAGATCAGGCCTGCGAAGAAACTGCGTTTCACAGGCCTTTGGAAGAGATGTTCCCGGTAGGCTGTAAGAGCACTGTGCAGAGCGAGTTGTTTCTTAGCTTCCCAAAGAGCTGGAAGCAAGATGCTGTGGGGCCCAACTCGCCCTTTGGAAAGAAGCCTGCACGTTGTGCCTTTCAGCTCTAGGGCAATGTAGCACACCCAGAGCAGAAGTCCTACTTCAGCCAGATCAGGCCTGCAAATAAACTGCGTTACACTGGCCTTTTTAAGAGATGTTCCCGGTAGGCTGTAAGAGCACTGTGCAGAGCGAGTTGTTTATTAGGTTCCCAAAGAGCTGTAAGCAAGATGCTGTGGGGCCCAACTCGCCCTGTGGAAAGAAGCCTGCACGTTGGGCCTTTCAGCTCTAGGGCAATGTAGCACACCCAGAGCAGAAGTCCTACTTCAGCCAGATCAGCCCTGCAACGAAACTGTGTTTCATACGCCTTTGGAAGAGATGATCCCCGTAGGCTGTAAGGGCACTGTGCAGAGTGAGTTGTTTCTTAGCTTCCGAAAGATTTGGAAGCAAGATGCTGTGGGGCCCAAGTCGCCCTTTGGAAAGAAGCCGGCACGTTGTGCCTTTCAGCTCTAGGGCAATGTAGCACACCCAGAGCAGAAGTCCTACTTCAGCCAGATCAGGCCTGCAAACAAACTGCGTTTCACAGGCCTTTGGAACATATGTTCCCAGTAGGCTGTAAGAGCACTGTGCAGAGCGAGTTGTTTCTTAGCTTCCCAAAGAGCTGGAAGCAAGATGCTGTGGGGCCCAACTCGCCCTTTGGAAAGAAGCCTGCACGCTGGACCTTTCAGCTCTAGGGCAATGTAGCACACCCAGAGCAGAAGTCCTACTTCAGCAAGATCAGGCCTGCAAAGAAACTGCGTTTCGCAGGCCTTTGGAAGAGATGTTCCCGGTTGGCTGTAAGAGCACAGTGCAGAGCGAGTTGTTTCTTAGGTTCCCAAACAGCTGGAAGCAAGATGCTGTGGGGCCCAACTCGCCCTTTGGAAAGAAGCCTGCACGTTGTGCCTTTCAGCTGTAGGGCAATGTAGCACACCCAGAGCAGAAGTCCTACTTCAGCCAGATCAGGCCTGCAAAGAAACTGCGTTTCACAGGCCTTTGGAAGAGATGTTCCCGGTAGGCTGTAAGAGCACTGTGCAGAGCGAGTTGTTTCTTAGCTTCCCAAAGAGCTGGAAGCAAGATGCTGTGGGGCCCAACTCGCCCTTTGGAAAGAAGCCTGCACGTTGTGCCATTCAGCTCTAGGGCAATGTAGCACACCCAGAGCAGAAGTCCTACTTCAGCCAGATCAGGCCTGCAAAGAAACTGCGTTTCGCAGGCCTTTGGAAGAGATGTTCCCGGTAAGCTGTAAGAGCACTGTGCAGAGCGAGTTGTTTCTTAGCTTCCCAAAGAGCTGGAAGCAAGATGCTGTGGGGCCCAACTCGCCCTTTGGAAAGAAGCCTGCACGTTGGAGCTTTCAGCTCTAGGGCAATGTAGCACACCCAGAGCAGAAGTCCTACTTCAGCCAGACAGGCCTGCAAATAAACTGCGTTACACTGGCCTTTTTAAGAGATGTTCCCGGGAGGCTGTAAGAGCACTGTGCAGAGCGAGTTGTTTCTTAGGTTCCCAAAGAGCTGTAAGCAAGATGCTGTGAGGCCCAACTCGCCCTTTGGAAAGAAGCCTGCACGTTGTGCCTTTCAGCTCTAGGGCAATGTAGCACACCCAGAGCAGAAGTCCTACTTCAGCCAGATCAGGCCTGCAAAGAAACTGTGTTTCATAGGCCTTTGGAAGAGATTATCCCCGTATGCTGTAAGGGCACTGTGCAGAGTGAGTTGTTTCTTAGCTTCCCAAAGAGCTGGAAGCAAGATGCTGTGCGGCCCAAGTCGCCCTTAGGAAAGAAGCCTGCACGTTGTGCCTTTCAGCTCTAGGGCAGTGTAGAACACCCAGAGCAGAAGTCCTACTTCAGCCAGATCAGGCCTGAAAAGAAACTGCGTTTCACAGGCCTTTGGAAGAGATGTTCCCGGTAGGCTGTAAGAGCACTGTGCAGAGCGAGTTGTTTCTTAGCTTCCCAAAGATCTGGAAGCAAGATGCTCTGGGGCCCAACCCGCCCTTTGTGAAGAAGCCTGTACGTTGTGCCTTTCAACTCTAGGGCAAGGTAGCACACCCAGAGCAGAAGTCCTACTTCAGCCAGATCAGGCCTGCAAACAAACTGCGTTTCACAGGCCTTTGGAACAGATGTTCCCGGTAGGCTGTAAGAGCAATGTGCAGAGCGAGTTGTTTCTTAGCTTCCCAAAGAGCTGGAAGCAAGATGCTGTGGGGCCCAACTCGCCCTTTTGAAAGAAGCCTGCGGTTGTGCCTTTCAGCTCTAGGGCAAAGTAGCACAGCCAGAGCAGAAGTCCTACTTCAGCCAGATCAGGCCTGCAAAGAAACTGCGTTTCACAGGCCTTTGGAAGACATGTTCGCGGTAGGCTGTAAGAGCACTGTGCAGAGCGAGTTGTTTCTTAGCTTCCCAAAGAGCTGGAAGCAAGATGCCGTGGGGATCAACTAGCCCCTTGGAAAGCAGCCTGCACGTTGTGCCTTTCAGCTCTAGGGCAGTGTAGAACTCCCAGAGCAGAAGTCCTACTTCAGCCAGATCAGGCCTGAAAAGAAACTGCGTTTCACAGGCCTTTGGAAGAGATGTTCCCGGTAGGCTGTAAGAGCACTGTGCAGAGCGAGTTGTTTCTTAGCTTCCCAAAGAGCTGGAAGCAAGATGCTGTGGGGCCCAACTCGCCCTTTGGAAAGAAGCCTGCACGTTGTGCCTTTCAGATCTAGGCCAATGTAGCACACCCAGAGCAGAAGTCCTACTTCAGCCAGATCAGGCCTGCGAAGAAACTGCGTTTCACAGGCCTTTGGAAGAGATGTTCCCGGTAGGCTGTAAGAGCACTGTGCAGAGCGAGTTGTTTCTTAGCTTCCCAAAGAGCTGGAAGCAAGATGCTGTGGGGCCCAACTCGCCCTTTGGAAAGAAGCCTGCACGTTGTGCCTTTCAGCTCTAGGGCAATGTAGCACACCCAGAGCAGAAGTCCTACTTCAGCCAGATCAGGCCTGCAAATAAACTGCGTTACACTGGCCTTTTTAAGAGATGTTCCCGGTAGGCTGTAAGAGCACTGTGCAGAGCGAGTTGTTTATTAGGTTCCCAAAGAGCTGTAAGCAAGATGCTGTGGGACCCAACTCGCCCTGTGGAAAGAAGCCTGCACGTTGGGCCTTTCAGCTCTAGGGCAATGTAGCACACCCAGAGCAGAAGTCCTACTTCAGCCAGATCAGCCCTGCAACGAAACTGTGTTTCATACGCCTTTGGAAGAGATGATCCCCGTAGGCTGTAAGGGCACTGTGCAGAGTGAGTTGTTTCTTAGCTTCCGAAAGATTTGGAAGCAAGATGCTGTGGGGCCCAAGTCGCCCTTTGGAAAGAAGCCGGCACGTTGTGCCTTTCAGCTCTAGGGCAATGTAGCACACCCAGAGCAGAAGTCCTACTTCAGCCAGATCAGGCCTGCAAACAAACTGCGTTTCACAGGCCTTTGGAACATATGTTCCCAGTAGGCTGTAAGAGCACTGTGCAGAGCGAGTTGTTTCTTAGCTTCCCAAAGAGCTGGAAGCAAGATGCTGTGGGGCCCAACTCGCCCTTTGGAAAGAAGCCTGCACGATGTGCCTTTCAGCTCTAGGGCAATGTAGCACACCCAGAGCAGAAGTCCTACTTCAGCCAGATCAGGCCTGCAAAGAAACTGCGTTTCGCAGGCCTTTGGAAGAGATGTTCCCGGTTGGCTGTAAGAGCACAGTGCAGAGCGAGTTGTTTCTTAGGTTCCGAAAGAGCTGGAAGCAAGATGCTGTGTGGCCCAACTCGCCCTTTGGAAAGAAGCCTGCACGATGTGCCTTTCAGCTCTAGGCCAATGCAGCACACCCAGAGCAGAAGTCCTACTTCAGCCAGATCAGGCCTGCAAAGAAACTGCGTTTCACAGGCCTTTGGAAGAGGTGTTCCCGGTAGGCTGTAAGAGCACTGTGCAGAGCGAGTTGTTTCTTAGCTTCCCAAAGAGCTGGAAGCAAGATGCTGTGAGGCCCAACTCGCCCTTTGGAAAGAAGCCTGCACGTTGTGCCTTTCAGCTCTAGGGCAATGTAGCACACCCAGAGCAGAAGTCCTACTTCAGCCAGATCAGGCCTGCAAAGAAACTGTGTTTCATAGGCCTTTGGAAGAGATTATCCCCGTAGGCTGTAAGGGCACTGTGCAGAGTGAGTTGTTTCTTAGCTTCCCAAAGAGCTGGAAGCAAGATGCTGTGCGGCCCAAGTCGCCCTTAGGAAAGAAGCCTGCACGTTGTGCCTTTCAGCTCTAGGGCAGTGTAGAACACCCAGAGCAGAAGTCCTACTTCAGCCAGATCAGGCCTGAAAAGAAACTGCGTTTCACAGGCCTTTGGAAGAGATGTTCCCGGTAGGCTGTAAGAGCACTGTGCAGAGCGAGTTGTTTCTTAGCTTCCCAAAGATCTGGAAGCAAGATGCTCTGGGGCCCAACCCGCCCTTTGTGAAGAAGCCTGTACGTTGTGCCTTTCAACTCTAGGGCAAGGTAGCACACCCAGAGCAGAAGTCCTACTTCAGCCAGATCAGGCCTGCAAACAAACTGCGTTTCACAGGCCTTTGGAACAGATGTTCCCGGTAGGCTGTAAGAGCAATGTGCAGAGCGAGTTGTTTCTTAGCTTCCCAAAGAGCTGGAAGCAAGATGCTGTGGGGCCCAACTCGCCCTTTGGAAAGAAGCCTGCGGTTGTGCCTTTCAGCTCTAGGGCAAAGTAGCACAGCCAGAGCAGAAGTCCTACTTCAGCCAGATCAGGCCTGCAAAGAAACTGCGTTTCACAGGCCTTTGGAAGACATGTTCCCGGTAGGCTGTAAGAGCACTGTGCAGAGCGAGTTGTTTCTTAGCTTCCCAAAGAGCTGGAAGCAAGATGCCGTGGGGATCAACTAGCCCCTTGGAAAGAAGCCTGCACGTTGTGCCTTTCAGCTCTAGGGCAGTGTAGAACTCCCAGAGCAGAAGTCCTACTTCAGCCAGATCAGGCCTGAAAAGAAACTGCGTTTCACAGGCCTTTGGAAGAGATGTTCCCGGTAGGCTGTAAGAGCACTGTGCAGAGCGAGTTGTTTCTTAGCTTCCCAAAGAGCTGGAAGCAAGATGCTGTGGGGCCCAACTCGCCCTTTGGAAAGAAGCCTGCACGTTGTGCCTTTCAGATCTAGGCCAATGTAGCACACCCAGAGCAGAAGTCCTACTTCAGCCAGATCAGGCCTGCGAAGAAACTGCGTTTCACAGGCCTTTGGAAGAGATGTTCCCGGTAGGCTGTAAGAGCACTGTGCAGAGCGAGTTGTTTCTTAGCTTCCCAAAGAGCTGGAAGCAAGATGCTGTGGGGCCCAACTCGCCCTTTGGAAAGAAGCCTGCACGTTGTGCCTTTCAGCTCTAGGGCAATGTAGCACACCCAGAGCAGAAGTCCTACTTCAGCCAGATCAGGCCTGCAAATAAACTGCGTTACACTGGCCTTTTTAAGAGATGTTCCCGGTAGGCTGTAAGAGCACTGTGCAGAGCGAGTTGTTTATTAGGTTCCCAAAGAGCTGTAAGCAAGATGCTGTGGGGCCCAACTCGCCCTGTGGAAAGAAGCCTGCACGTTGGGCCTTTCAGCTCTAGGGCAATGTAGCACACCCAGAGCAGAAGTCCTACTTCAGCCAGATCAGCCCTGCAACGAAACTGTGTTTCATACGCCTTTGGAAGAGATGATCCCCGTAGGCTGTAAGGGCACTGTGCAGAGTGAGTTGTTTCTTAGCTTCCGAAAGATTTGGAAGCAAGATGCTGTGGGGCCCAAGTCGCCCTTTGGAAAGAAGCCGGCACGTTGTGCCTTTCAGCTCTAGGGCAATGTAGCACACCCAGAGCAGAAGTCCTACTTCAGCCAGATCAGGCCTGCAAACAAACTGCGTTTCACAGGCCTTTGGAACATATGTTCCCAGTAGGCTGTAAGAGCACTGTGCAGAGCGAGTTGTTTCTTAGCTTCCCAAAGAGCTGGAAGCAAGATGCTGTGGGGCCCAACTCGCCCTTTGGAAAGAAGCCTGCACGCTGGACCTTTCAGCTCTAGGGCAATGTAGCACACCCAGAGCAGAAGTCCTACTTCAGCAAGATCAGGCCTGCAAAGAAACTGCGTTTCGCAGGCCTTTGGAAGAGATGTTCCCGGTTGGCTGTAAGAGCACAGTGCAGAGCGAGTTGTTTCTTAGGTTCCCAAACAGCTGGAAGCAAGATGCTGTGGGGCCCAACTCGCCCTTTGGAAAGAAGCCTGCACGTTGTGCCTTTCAGCTGTAGGGCAATGTAGCACACCCAGAGCAGAAGTCCTACTTCAGCCAGATCAGGCCTGCAAAGAAACTGCGTTTCACAGGCCTTTGGAAGAGATGTTCCCGGTAGGCTGTAAGAGCACTGTGCAGAGCGAGTTGTTTCTTAGCTTCCCAAAGAGCTGGAAGCAAGATGCTGTGGGGCCCAACTCGCCCTTTGGAAAGAAGCCTGCACGTTGTGCCATTCAGCTCTAGGGCAATGTAGAACACCCAGAGCAGAAGTCCTACTTCAGCCAGATCAGGCCTGCAAAGAAACTGCGTTTCGCAGGCCTTTGGAAGAGATGTTCCCGGTAAGCTGTAAGAGCACTGTGCAGAGCGAGTTGTTTCTTAGCTTCCCAAAGAGCTGGAAGCAAGATGCTGTGGGGCCCAACTCGCCCTTTGGAAAGAAGCCTGCACGTTGGAGCTTTCAGCTCTAGGGCAATGTAGCACACCCAGAGCAGAAGTCCTACTTCAGCCAGACAGGCCTGCAAATAAACTGCGTTACACTGGCCTTTTTAAGAGATGTTCCCGGGAGGCTGTAAGAGCACTGTGCAGAGCGAGTTGTTTCTTAGGTTCCCAAAGAGCTGTAAGCAAGATGCTGTGGGGCCCAACTCGCCCTTTGGAAAGAAGCCTGCACGTTGTGCCTTTCAGCTCTAGGGCAATGTAGCACACCCAGAGCAGAAGTCCTACTTCAGCCAGATCAGGCCTGCAAAGAAACTGTGTTTCATAGGCCTTTGGAAGAGATTATCCCCGTAGGCTGTAAGGGCACTGTGCAGAGTGAGTTGTTTCTTAGCTTCCCAAAGAGCTGGAAGCAAGATGCTGTGCGGCCCAAGTCGCCCTTAGGAAAGAAGCCTGCACGTTGTGCCTTTCAGCTCTAGGGCAGTGTAGAACACCCAGAGCAGAAGTCCTACTTCAGCCAGATCAGGCCTGAAAAGAAACTGCGTTTCACAGGCCTTTGGAAGAGATGTTCCCGGTAGGCTGTAAGAGCACTGTGCAGAGCGAGTTGTTTCTTAGCTTCCCAAAGATCTGGAAGCAAGATGCTCTGGGGCCCAACCCGCCCTTTGTGAAGAAGCCTGTACGTTGTGCCTTTCAACTCTAGGGCAAGGTAGCACACCCAGAGCAGAAGTCCTACTTCAGCCAGATCAGGCCTGCAAACAAACTGCGTTTCACAGGCCTTTGGAAGAGATGTTCCCGGTAGGCTGTAAGAGCAATGTGCAGAGCGAGTTGTTTCTTAGCTTCCCAAAGAGCTGGAAGCAAGATGCTGTGGGGCCCAACTCGCCCTTTTGAAAGAAGCCTGCGGTTGTGCCTTTCAGCTCTAGGGCAAAGTAGCACAGCCAGAGCAGAAGTCCTACTTCAGCCAGATCAGGCCTGCAAAGAAACTGCGTTTCACAGGCCTTTGGAAGACATGTTCCCGGTAGGCTGTAAGAGCACTGTGCAGAGCGAGTTGTTTCTTAGCTTCCCAAAGAGCTGGAAGCAAGATGCCGTGGGGATCAACTAGCCCCTTGGAAAGCAGCCTGCACGTTGTGCCTTTCAGCTCTAGGGCAGTGTAGAACTCCCAGAGCAGAAGTCCTACTTCAGCCAGATCAGGCCTGAAAAGAAACTGCGTTTCACAGGCCTTTGGAAGAGATGTTCCCGGTAGGCTGTAAGAGCACTGTGCAGAGCGAGTTGTTTCTTAGCTTCCCAAAGAGCTGGAAGCAAGATGCTGTGGGGCCCAACTCGCCCTTTGGAAAGAAGCCTGCACGTTGTGCCTTTCAGATCTAGGCCAATGTAGCACACCCAGAGCAGAAGTCCTACTTCAGCCAGATCAGGCCTGCGAAGAAACTGCGTTTCACAGGCCTTTGGAAGAGATGTTCCCGGTAGGCTGTAAGAGCACTGTGCAGAGCGAGTTGTTTCTTAGCTTCCCAAAGAGCTGGAAGCAAGATGCTGTGGGGCCCAACTCGCCCTTTGGAAAGAAGCCTGCACGTTGTGCCTTTCAGCTCTAGGGCAATGTAGCACACCCAGAGCAGAAGTCCTACTTCAGCCAGATCAGGCCTGCAAATAAACTGCGTTACACTGGCCTTTTTAAGAGATGTTCCCGGTAGGCTGTAAGAGCACTGTGCAGAGCGAGTTGTTTATTAGGTTCCCAAAGAGCTGTAAGCAAGATGCTGTGGGGCCCAACTCGCCCTGTGGAAAGAAGCCTGCACGTTGGGCCTTTCAGCTCTAGGGCAATGTAGCACACCCAGAGCAGAAGTCCTACTTCAGCCAGATCAGCCCTGCAACGAAACTGTGTTTCATACGCCTTTGGAAGAGATGATCCCCGTAGGCTGTAAGGGCACTGTGCAGAGTGAGTTGTTTCTTAGCTTCCGAAAGATTTGGAAGCAAGATGCTGTGGGGCCCAAGTCGCCCTTTGGAAAGAAGCCGGCACGTTGTGCCTTTCAGCTCTAGGGCAATGTAGCACACCCAGAGCAGAAGTCCTACTTCAGCCAGATCAGGCCTGCAAACAAACTGCGTTTCACAGGCCTTTGGAACATATGTTCCCAGTAGGCTGTAAGAGCACTGTGCAGAGCGAGTTGTTTCTTAGCTTCCCAAAGAGCTGGAAGCAAGATGCTGTGGGGCCCAACTCGCCCTTTGGAAAGAAGCCTGCACGATGTGCCTTTCAGCTCTAGGGCAATGTAGCACACCCAGAGCAGAAGTCCTACTTCAGCCAGATCAGGCCTGCAAAGAAACTGCGTTTCGCAGGCCTTTGGAAGAGATGTTCCCGGTTGGCTGTAAGAGCACAGTGCAGAGCGAGTTGTTTCTTAGGTTCCGAAAGAGCTGGAAGCAAGATGCTGTGTGGCCCAACTCGCCCTTTGGAAAGAAGCCTGCACGATGTGCCTTTCAGCTCTAGGCCAATGCAGCACACCCAGAGCAGAAGTCCTACTTCAGCCAGATCAGGCCTGCAAAGAAACTGCGTTTCACAGGCCTTTGGAAGAGGTGTTCCCGGTAGGCTGTAAGAGCACTGTGCAGAGCGAGTTGTTTCTTAGCTTCCCAAAGAGCTGGAAGCAAGATGCTGTGGGGCCCAACTCGCCCTTTGGAAAGAAGCCTGCACGTTGTGCCATTCAGCTCTAGGGCAATGTAGCACACCCAGAGCAGAAGTCCTACTTCAGCCAGATCAGGCCTGCAAAGAAACTGCGTTTCGCAGGCCTTTGGAAGAGATGTTCCCGGGAAGCTGTAAGAGCACTGTGCAGAGCGAGTTGTTTCTTAGCTTCCCAAAGAGCTGGAAGCAAGATGCTGTGGGGCCCAACTCGCCCTTTGGAAAGAAGCCTGCACGTTGGAGCTTTCAGCTCTAGGGCAATGTAGCACACCCAGAGCAGAAGTCCTACTTCAGCCAGATCAGGCCTGCAAAGAAACTGCGTTTCGCAGGCCTTTGGAAGAGATGTTCCCGGTAGGCTGTAAGAGCACTGTGCAGTGCGAGTTGTTTCTTAGCTTCCCAAAGAGCTGGAAGCAAGATGCTATGGGGCCCAACTCGCCCTTTGGAAAGAAGCCTGCACGTTGTGCCATTCAGCTCTAGGGCAATGTAGCACACCCAGAGCAGAAGTCCTACTTCAGCCAGCACAGGCCTGCAAAGAAACTGCGTTTCGCAGGCCTTTGCAAGAGATGTTCCCGGTAAGCTGTAAGAGCACTGTGCAGAGCGAGTTGTTTCTTAGCTTCCCAAAGAGCTGGAAGCAAGATGCTGTGGGGCCCAACTCGCCCTTTGGAAAGAAGCCTGCACGTTGGACCTTTCAGCTCTAGGGCAATGTAGCACACCCAGAGCAGAAGTCCTACTTCAGCCAGATCAGGCCTGCAAAGAAATTGCGTTTCACAGGACTTTGGAAGAGATGGTCCGGGTAGGCTGTAAGAGCACTGTGCAGAGCGAGTTGTTTCTTAGCTTCCCAAAGAGCTGGAAGCAAGATGCTGTGGGTCCCAACTCGCCCTTTGGAAAGAAGCCTGCACGTTGGGCCTTTAAGCTCTAGGGCAATGTAGCACACCCAGAGCAGAAGTCCTACTTCAGCCAGATCAGGCCTGCAAATAAACTGCGTTAAACTGGCCTTTTTAAGAGATGTTCCCGGGAGGCTGTAAGAGCACTGTGCAGAGCGAGTTGTTTCTTAGGTTCCCAAAGAGCTGTAAGCAAGATGCTGTGGGGCCCAACTTGCCCTGTGGAAAGAAGCCTGCACGTTGGGCCTTTCAGCTCTAGGGCAATGTAGCACACCCAGAGCAGAAGTCCTACTTCAGCCAGATCAGCCCTGCAAAGAAACTGTGTTTCATAGGCCTTTGTAAGAGATGATCCCCGTAGGCTGTAAGGGCACTGTGCAGAGTGAGTTGTTTCTTAGCTTCCGAAAGATTTGGAAGCAAGATGCTGTGGGGCCCAAGTCGCCCTTTGGAAAGAAGCCGGCACGTTGTGCCTTTCAGCTGTAGGGCAATGTAGCACACCCAGAGCAGAAGTCCTACTTCAGCCAGATCAGGCCTGCAAACAAACTGCGTTTCACAGGCCTTTGGAACATATGTTCCCAGTAGGCTGTAAGAGCACTGTGCAGAGCGAGTTGTTTCTTAGCTTCCCAAAGAGCTGGAAGCAAGATGCTGTGGGGCCCAACTCGCCCTTTGGAAAGAAGCCTGCACGATGTGCCTTTCAGCTATAGGGCAATGTAGCACACCCAGAGCAGAAGTCCTACTTCAGCCAGATCAGGCCTGCAAAGAAACTGCGTTTCACAGGCCTTTGGAAGAGATGTTCCCGGTAGGCTGTAAGAGCACTGTGCAGAGCGAGTTGTTTCTTAGCTTCCCAAAGAGCTGGAAGCAAGATGCTGTGGGGCCCAACTCGCCCTTTGGAAAGAAGCCTGCACGTTGTGCCATTCAGCTCTAGGGCAATGTAGCACACCCAGAGCAGAAGTCCTACTTCAGCCAGATCAGGCCTGCAAAGAAACTGCGTTTCGCAGGCCTTTGGAAGAGATGTTCCCGGTAAGCTGTAAGAGCACTGTGCAGAGCGAGTTGTTTCTTAGCTTCCCAAAGAGCTGGAAGCAAGATGCTGTGGGGCCCAACTCGCCCTTTGGAAAGAAGCCTGCACGTTGGAGCTTTCAGCTCTAGGGCAATGTAGCACACCCAGAGCAGAAGTCCTACTTCAGCCAGATCAGGCCTGCAAAGAAACTGCGTTTCGCAGGCCTTTGGAAGAGATGTTCCCGGTAGGCTGTAAGAGCACTGTGCAGTGCGAGTTGTTTCTTAGCTTCCCAAAGAGCTGGAAGCAAGATGCTATGGGGCCCAACTCGCCCTTTGGAAAGAAGCCTGCACGTTGTGCCATTCAGCTCTAGGGCAATGTAGCACACCCAGAGCAGAAGTCCTACTTCAGCCAGATCAGGCCTGCAAAGAAACTGCGTTTCGCAGGCCTTTGCAAGAGATGTTCCCGGTAAGCTGTAAGAGCACTGTGCAGAGCGAGTTGTTTCTTAGCTTCCCAAAGAGCTGGAAGCAAGATGCTGTGGGGCCCAACTCGCCCTTTGGAAAGAAGCCTGCACGTTGGACCTTTCAGCTCTAGGGCAATGTAGCACACCCAGAGCAGAAGTCCTACTTCAGCCAGATCAGGCCTGCAAAGAAATTGCGTTTCACAGGACTTTGGAAGAGATGGTCCGGGTAGGCTGTAAGAGCACTGTGCAGAGCGAGTTGTTTCTTAGCTTCCCAAAGAGCTGGAAGCAAGATGCTGTGGGTCCCAACTCGCCCTTTGGAAAGAAGCCTGCACGTTGGGCCTTTCAGCTCTAGGGCAATGTAGCACACCCAGAGCAGAAGTCCTACTTCAGCCAGATCAGGCCTGCAAATAAACTGCGTTAAACTGGCCTTTTTCAGAGATGTTCCCGGGAGGCTGTAAGAGCACTGTGCAGAGCGAGTTGTTTCTTAGGTTCCCAAAGAGCTGTAAGCAAGATGCTGTGGGGCCCAACTCGCCCTGTGGAAAGAAGCCTGCACGTTGGGCCTTTCAGCTCTAGGGCAATGTAGCACACCCAGAGCAGAAGTCCTACTTCAGCCAGATCAGCCCTGCAAAGAAACTGTGTTTCATAGGCCTTTGGAAGAGATGATCCCCGTAGGCTGTAAGGGCACTGTGCAGAGTGAGTTGTTTCTTAGCTTCCGAAAGATTTGGAAGCAAGATGCTGTGGGGCCCAAGTCGCCCTTTGGAAAGAAGCCGGCACGTTGTGCCTTTCAGCTCTAGGGCAATGTAGCACACCCAGAGCAGAAGTCCTACTTCAGCCAGATCAGGCCTGCAAACAAACTGCGTTTCACAGGCCTTTGGAACATATGTTCCCAGTAGGCTGTAAGAGCACTGTGCAGAGCGAGTTGTTTCTTAGCTTCCCAAAGAGCTGGAAGCAAGATGCTGTGGGGCCCAACTCGCCCTTTGGAAAGAAGCCTGCACGATGTGCCTTTCAGCTCTAGGGCAATGTAGCACACCCAGAGCAGAAGTCCTACTTCAGCCAGATCAGGCCTGCAAAGAAACTGCGTTTCGCAGGCCTTTGGAAGAGATGTTCCCGGTTGGCTGTAAGAGCACAGTGCAGAGCGAGTTGTTTCTTAGGTTCCCAAAGAGCTGGAAGCAAGATGCTGTGTGGCCCAACTCGCCCTTTGGAAAGAAGCCTGCACGATGTGCCTTTCAGCTCTAGGGCAATGTAGCACACCCAGAGCAGAAGTCCTACTTCAGCCAGATCAGGCCTGCAAAGAAACTGCGTTTCGCAGGCCTTTGGAAGAGATGTTCCCGGTAGGCTGTAAGAGCACTGTGCAGAGCGAGTTGTTTCTTAGCTTCCCAAAGAGCTGGAAGAAGATGCTGTGGGGCCCAACTCGCCCTTTGGAAAGAAGCCTGCACGTTGTGACATTCAGCTCTAGGGCAATGTAGCACACCCAGAGCAGAAGTCCTACTTCAGCCAGATCAGGCCTGCAAAGAAACTGCGTTTCGCAGGCCTTTGGAAGAGATGTTCCCGGTAAGCTGTAAGAGCACTGTGCAGAGCGAGTTGTTTCTTAGCTTCCCAAAGAGCTGGAAGCAAGATGCTGTGGGGCCCAACTCGCCCTTTGGAAAGAAGCCTGCACGTTGGACCTTTCAGCTCTAGGGCAATATAGCACACCCAGAGCAGAAGTCCTACTTCAGCCAGATCAGGCCTGCAAAGAAATTGCGTTTTACAGGACTTTGGAAGAGATGGTCCGGGTAGGCTGTAAGAGCACTGTGCAGAGCGAGTTGTTTCTTAGCTTCCCAAAGAGCTGGAAGCAAGATGCTGTGGGTCCCAACTCGCCCTTTGGAAAGAAGCCTACACGTTGGGCCTTTAAGCTCTAGGGCAATGTAGCACACCCAGAGCAGAAGTCCTACTTCAGCCAGATCAGGCCTGCAAAGAAACTGCGTTTCACAGGCCTTTGGAAGAGATGTTCCCGGTAGGCTGTAAGAGCACTGTGCAGAGCGAGTTGTTTCTTAGGTTCCCAAAGAGATGGAAGCAAGATGCTGTGGGGCCCAACTCGCCCTTTGGAAAGAAGCCTGCACGTTGTACCTTTCAGCTCTAGGGCAATGTAGCACACCCAGAGCAGAAGTCCTACTTCAGCCAGATCAGGCCTGCAAAGAAACTGCGTTTCACAGGCATTTGGAAGAGATGTTCCCGGTAGGCTGTAAGAGCACTGTGCAGAGCGAGTTGTTTCTTAGCTTCCCAAAGAGCTGGAAGCAAGATGCTGTGGGGCCCAACTCGCCCTTTGGAAAGAAGCCTGCACGTTGTGACATTCAGCTCTAGGGCAATGTAGCACACCCAGAGCAGAAGTCCTACTTCAGCCAGATCAGGCCTGCAAATAAACTGCGTTACACTGGCCTTTTTAAGAGATGTTCCCGGGAGGCTGTAAGAGCACTGTGCAGAGCGAGTTGTTTCTTAGGTTCCCAAAGAGCTGTAAGCAAGATGCTGTGGGGCCCAACTCGCCCTTTGGAAAGAAGCCTGCACGTTGTGCCTTTCAGCTCTAGGGCAATGTAGCACACCCAGAGCAGAAGTCCTACTTCAGCCAGATCAGCCCTGCAAAGAAACTGTGTTTCATAGGCCTTTGGAAGAGATTATCCCCGTAGGCTGTAAGGGCACTGTGCAGAGTGAGTTGTTTCTTAGCTTTCGAAAGAGCTGGAAGCAAGATGCTGTACGGCCCAAGTCGCCCTTTGGAAAGAAGCCTGCACGTTGTGCCTTTCAGCTCTAGGGCAATGTAGCACACCCAGAGCAGAAGTCCTACTTCAGCCACATCACGCCTGCAAAGAAACTGCGTTTCACAGGCATTTGGAAGAGATGTTCCCGGTAGGCGGTAAGAGCACTGTGCAGAGCGAGTTGTTTCTTAGCTTCCCAAAGAGCAGGAAGCAAGATGCTGTGGGGCCCAACTCGCCCTTTGGAAAGAAGCCTGCACGTTGGGCCTTTCAGCTCTAGGGCAATGTAGCACACCCAGAGCAGAAGTCCTACTTCAGCCAGATCAGGCCTGCAAAGAAACTGCGTTTCACAGGCCTTTGGAAGAGATGTTCCCGGTAAGCTGTAAGAGCACTGTGCAGAGCGAGTTGTTTCTTAGCTTCCCAAAGAGCTGTAAGCAAGATGCTGTGGGGCCCAACTCGCCCTTTGGAAAGAAGCCTGCACGTTGGACCTTTCAGCTCTAGGGCAATGTAGCACACCCAGAGCAGAAGTACTACTTCAGCCAGATCAGGCCTGCAAAGAAACTGCGTTTCACAGGCCTTTGGAAGAGATGGTCCCCGTAGCCTGTAAGAGCACTGTGCAGAGCGTGTTGTTTCTTAGCTTCCCAAAGAGCTGGAAGCAATATGCTGTGCGGCCCAACTCGCCCTTTGGAAAGAAGCCTGCACGTTGTGCCTTTCAGCTCTAGGGCAATGTAGCACACCCAGAGCAGAAGTCCTACTTCAGCCAGATCAGGCCTGCAAATAAACTGCGTTACACTGGCCTTTTTAAGAGATGTTCCCGGTAGGCTGTAACAGCACTGTGCAGAGCGAGTTGTTTCTTAGGTTCCCAAAGAGCTGTAAGCAAGATGCTGTGGGGCCCAACTCGCCCTTTGGAAAGAAGCCTGTACGTTGTGCCTTTCAGCTCTAGGGCAATGTAGCACACCCAGAGCAGAAGTCCTACTTCAGCCAGATCAGGCCTGCAAAGAAACTGTGTTTCACAGGCCTTTGGAAGAGATGATCCCCGTAGGCTGTAAGGGCACTGTGCAGAGTGAGTTGTTTCTTAGCTTCCGAAACAGCTGGAAGCAAGATGCTGTGCGGCGAAGTCGCCCTTTGGAAGGAAGCCTGCACGTTGTGCCTTTCAGCTCTAGGACAATGTAGCACACCCAGAGCAGAAGTCCTACTTCAGCCAGATCAGGCCTGCAAAGAAACTGCGTTTCACAGGCATTTGGAAGAGATGTTCCCGGTAGGCGGTAAGAGCACTGTGCAGAGCGAGTTGTTTCTTAGCTTCCCAAAGAGCTGGAAGCAAGATGCTGTGGAGCCCAACTCGCCCTTTGGAAAGAAGCCTGCACGTTGTGCCTTTCAGCTCTAGGGCAATGTAGCACACCCAGAGCAGAAGTCCTACTTCAGCCAGATCAGGCCTGCAAAGAAACTGCGTTTCACAGGCCTTTGGAACAGATGTTCCCGGTAGGCTGTAAGAGCAATGTGCAGAGCGAGTTGTTTCTTAGCTTCCCAAAGAGCTGGAAGCAAGATGCTGTGGGGCCCAACTCGCCCTTTTGAAAGAAGCCTGCACGTTGTGCCTTTCAGCTCTAGGGCAAAGTAGCACAGCCAGAGCAGAAGTCCTACTTCAGCCAGATCAGGCCTGCAAAGAAACTGCGTTTCACAGGCCTTTGGAAGACATGTTCCCGGTAGGCTGTAAGAGCACTGTGCAGAGCGAGTTGTTTCTTAGCTTCCCAAAGAGCTGGAAGCAAGATGCCGTGGGGATCAACTAGCCCCTTGGAAAGAAGCCTGCACGTTGTGCCTTTCAGCTCTAGGGCAGTGTAGAACTCCCAGAGCAGAAGTCCTACTTCAGCCAGATCAGGCCTGAAAAGAAACTGCGTTTCACAGGCCTTTGGAAGAGATGTTCCCGGAAAGCTGTTAGAGCACTGTGCAGAGCGAGTTGTTTCTTAGCTTCCCAAAGAGCTGGAAGCAAGATGCTGTGGGGCCCAACTCGCCCTTTGGAAAGAAGCCTGCACGTTGTGCCTTTCAGATCTAGGCCAATGTAGCACACCCAGAGCAGAAGTCCTACTTCAGCCAGATCAGGCCTGCGAAGAAACTGCGTTTCACAGGCCTTTGGAAGAGATGTTCCCGGTAGGCTGTAAGAGCACTGTGCAGAGCGAGTTGTTTATTAGGTTCCCAAAGATCTGTAAGCAAGATGCTGTGGGGCCCAACTCGCCCTGTGGAAAGAAGCCTGCACGTTGGGCCTTTCAGCTCTAGGGCAATGTAGCACACCCAGAGCAGAAGTCCTACTTCAGCCAGATCAGACCTGCAACGAAACTGTGTTTCATACGCCTTTGGAAGAGATGATCCCCGTAGGCTGTAAGGGCACTGTGCAGAGTGAGTTGTTTCTTAGCTTCCGAAAGATTTGGAAGCAAGATGCTGTGGGGCCCAAGTCGCCCTTTGGAAAGAAGCCGGCACGTTGTGCCTTTCAGCTCTAGGGCAATGTAGCACACCCAGAGCAGAAGTCCTACTTCAGCCAGATCAGGCCTGCAAACAAACTGCGTTTCACAGGCCTTTGGAACATATGTTCCCAGTAGGCTGTAAGAGCACTGTGCAGAGCGAGTTGTTTCTTAGCTTCCCAAAGAGCTGGAAGCAAGATGCTGTGGGGCCCAACTCGCCCTTTGGAAAGAAGCCTGCACGTTGTGCCTTTCAGCTCTAGGGCAATGTAGCACACCCAGAGCAGAAGTCCTACTTCAGCCAGATCAGCCCTGCAAAGAAACTGTGTTTCATAGGCCTTTGGAAGAGATTATCCCCGTAGGCTGTAAGGGCACTGTGCAGAGTGAGTTGTTTCTTAGCTTCCGAAAGAGCTGGAAGCAAGATGCTGTACGGCCCAAGTCGCCCTTTGGAAAGAAGCCTGCACGTTGTGCCTTTCAGCTCTAGGGCAATGTAGCACACCCAGGGCAGAAGTCCTACTTCAGCCACATCAGGCCTGCAAAGAAACTGCGTTTCACAGGCATTTGGAAGAGATGTTCCCGGTAGGCGGTAAGAGCACTGTGCAGAGCGAGTTGTTTCTTAGCTTCCCAAAGAGCAGGAAGCAAGATGCTGTGGGGCCCAACTCGCCCTTTTGAAAGAAGCCTGCACGTTGGGCCTTTCAGCTCTAGGGCAATGTAGCACACCCAGAGCAGAAGTCCTACTTCAGCCAGATCAGGCCTGCAAAGAAACTGCGTTTCACAGGCCTTTGGAAGAGATGTTCCCGGTAAGCTGTAAGAGCACTGTGCAGAGCGAGTTGTTTCTTAGCTTCCCAAAGAGCTGTAAGCAAGATGCTGTGGGGCCCAACTCGCCCTTTGGAAAGAAGCCTGCACGTTGGACCTTTCAGCTCTAGGGCAATGTAGCACACCCAGAGCAGAAGTCCTACTTCAGCCAGATCAGGCCTGCAAAGAAACTGCGTTTCACAGGCCTTTGGAAGAGATGGTCGCCGTAGCCTGTAAGAGCACTGTGCAGAGCGTGTTGTTTCTTAGCTTCCCAAAGAGCTGGAAGCAAGATGCTGTGGGGCCCAACTCGCCCTTTGGAAAGAAGCCTGCACGTTGTGCCTTTCAGCTCTAGGGCAATGTAGCACACCCAGAGCAGAAGTCCTACTTCAGCCAGATCAGGCCTGCAAATAAACTGCGTTACACTGGCCTTTTTAAGAGATGTTCCCGGTAGGCTGTAACAGCACTGTGCAGAGCGAGTTGTTTCTTAGGTTCCCAAAGAGCTGGAAGCAAGATGCTGTGGGGCCCAACTCGCCCTTTGGAAAGAAGCCTGTACGTTGTGCCTTTCAGCTCTAGGGCAATGTAGCACACCCAGAGCAGAAGTCCTACTTCAGCCAGATCAGGCCTGCAAAGAAACTGTGTTTCACAGGCCTTTGGAAGAGATGATCCCCGTAGGCTGTAAGGGCACTGTGCAGAGTGAGTTGTTTCTTAGCTTCCGAAACAGCTGGAAGCAAGATGCTGTGCGGCGAAGTCGCCCTTTGGAAGGAAGCCTGCACGTTGTGCCTTTCAGCTCTAGGACAATGTAGCACACCCAGAGCAGAAGTCCTACTTCAGCCAGATCAGGCCTGCAAAGAAACTGCGTTTCACAGGCATTTGGAAGAGATGTTCCCGGTAGGCGGTAAGAGCACTGTGCAGAGCGAGTTGTTTCTTAGCTTCCCAAAGAGCTGGAAGCAAGATGTTGTGGAGCCCAACTCGCCCTTTGGAAAGAAGCCTGCACGTTGTGCCTTTCAGCTCTAGGGCAATGTAGCACACCCAGAGCAGAAGTCCTACTTCAGCCAGATCAGGCCTGAAAATAAACTGCGTTACACTGGCCTTTTTCAGAGATGTTCCCGGTAGGCTGTACAGGCACTGTGCAGAGCAAGTTGTTTCTTAGGTTCCCAAAGAGCTGGAAGCAAGATGCTGTGGGGCCCAAGTCGCCCTTTTTAAAGAAGCCTGCACGTTGTGCCATTCAGCACTATGGCAATGTAGCACACCCAGAGCAGAAGTCCTACTTCAGCCAGATCAGGCCTGCAAAGAAACTGCGTTTCACAGGCCTTTGGAAGAGATGTTCCCGGTAGGCTGTAAGAGCACTGTGCAGAGCGAGTTGTTTCTAAGCTTCCCAAAGAGCTGGAAGCAAGATGCTGTGGGGCCCAACTCGCCCTTTGGAAAGAAGCCTGCACGTTGTGCCTTTCAGCTCTATGGCAATGTAGCACACCCAGAGCAGAAGTCCTACTTCAGCCAGATCAGGCCTGCAAAGAAACTGCGTTTCACAGGCCTTTGGAAGAGATGTTCCCGGTAGGCTGTAAGAGCACTGTGCAGAGCGAGTTGTTTCTTAGCTTCCCAAAGAGCTGGAAGCAAGATGCTGTGGGGCCCAACTCGCCCTTTGGAAAGAAGCCTGCACGTTGGACCTTTCAGCTCTAGGGCAATGTAGCACACCCAGAGCAGAAGTCCTACTTCAGCCAGATCAGGCCTGCAAAGAAACTGCGTTTCACAGGCCTTTGGAAGAGATGATCCCCGTAGGCTGTAAGAGCACTGTGCAGAGCGAGTTGTTTCTAAGCTTCCCAAAGAGCTGGAAGCAAGATGCTGTGGGGCCCAACTCGCCCTTTGGAAAGAAGCCTGCACGTTGGGCCTTTCAGCTCTAGGGCAATGCAGCACAACCAGAGCAGAAGTCCTACTTCAGCCAGATCAGGACTGAAAATAAACTGCGTTACACTGGCCTTTTTAAGAGATGTTCCCGGTAGGCTGTAAGAGCACTGTGCAGAGCAAGTTGTTTCTTAGGTTCCCAAAGAGCTGGAAGCAAGATGCTGTGGGGCCCAAGTCGCCCTTTTTTAAAGAAGCCTGCACGTTGCGCCTTTCAGCTCTAGGGCAATGTAGCACACCCATAGCAGAAGTCCTACTTCAGCCAGATCAGGCCCTCAAAGAAACTGTGTTTCACAGGCCTTTGGAAGAGATGATCCCCGTAGGCTGTAAGGGCACTGTGCAGAGTGAGTTGTTTCTTAGCTTCCCAAAGAGCTGGAAGCAAGATGCTGTGGGGCCCAACTCGCCCTTTGGAAAGAAGCCTGCACGTTGTGCCTTTCAGCTCTAGGGCAAAGTAGCACAGCCAGAGCAGAAGTCCAACTTCTGCCAGATCAGACCTGCAAAGAAACTGCGTTTCACAGGCCTTTGGTAGAGATGTTCCCGGTAGGCTGTAAGAGCACTGTGCAGAGCGAGTTGTTTCTAAGCTTCCCAAAGAGCTGGAAGCAAGATGCTGTGGGACCCAACTCGCCCTTTGGAAAGAAGCCTGCACGTTGGGCCTTTCAGCTCTATGGCAATGTAGCGCACCCAGAGCAGAAGTCCTACTTCAGCCAGATCAGGACTGAAAATAAACTGCGTTACACTGGCCTTTTTAAGAGATGTTCCCGGTAGGCTGTAACAGCACTGTGCAGAGCGAGTTGTTTCTTAGGTTCCCAAAGAGCTGGAAGCAAGATGCTGTGGGGCCCAACTCGCCCTTTGGAAAGAAGCCTGTACGTTGTGCCTTTCAGCTCTAGGGCAATGTAGCACACCCAGAGCAGAAGTCCTACTTCAGCCAGATCAGGCCTGCAAAGAAACTGTGTTTCACAGGCCTTTGGAAGAGATGATCCCCGTAGGCTGTAAGGGCACTGTGCAGAGTGAGTTGTTTCTTAGCTTCCGAAACAGCTGGAAGCAAGATGCTGTGCGGCGAAGTCGCCCTTTGGAAGGAAGCCTGCACGTTGTGCCTTTCAGCTCTAGGACAATGTAGCACACCCAGAGCAGAAGTCCTAATTCAGCCAGATCAGGCCTGCAAAGAAACTGCGTTTCACAGGCATTTGGAAGAGATGTTCCCGGTAGGCGGTAAGAGCACTGTGCAGAGCGAGTTGTTTCTTAGCTTCCCAAAGAGCTGGAAGCAAGATGCTGTGGAGCCCAACTCGCCCTTTGGAAAGAAGCCTGCACGTTGTGCCTTTCAGCTCTAGGGCAATGTAGCACACCCAGAGCAGAAGTCCTACTTCAGCCAGATCAGGCCTGAAAATAAACTGCGTTACACTGGCCTTTTTCAGAGATGTTCCCGGTAGGCTGTAAAGGCACTGTGCAGAGCAAGTTGTTTCTTAGGTTCCCAAAGAGCTGGAAGCAAGATGCTGTGGGGCCCAAGTCGCCCTTTTTAAAGAAGCCTGCACGTTGTGCCATTCAGCTCTATGGCAATGTAGCACACCCAGAGCAGAAGTCCTACTTCAGCCAGATCAGGCCTGCAAAGAAACTGCGTTTCACAGGCCTTTGGAAGAGATGTTCCCGGTAGGCTGTAAGAGCACTGTGCAGAGCGAGTTGTTTCTAAGCTTCCCAAAGAGCTGGAAGCAAGATGCTGTGGGGCCCAACTCGCCCTTTGGAAAGAAGCCTGCACGTTGTGCCTTTCAGCTCTATGGCAATGTAGCACACCCAGAGCAGAAGTCCTACTTCAGCCAGATCAGGCCTGCAAAGAAACTGCGTTTCACAGGCCTTTGGAAGAGATGTTCCCGGTAGGCTGTAAGAGCACTGTGCAGAGCGAGTTGTTTCTTAGCTTCCCAAAGAGCTGGAAGCAAGATGCTGTGGGGCCCAACTCGCCCTTTGGAAAGAAGCCTGCACGTTGGACCTTTCAGCTCTAGGGCAATGTAGCACACCCAGAGCAGAAGTCCTACTTCAGCCAGATCAGGCCTGCAAAGAAACTGCGTTTCACAGGCCTTTGGAAGAGATGATCCCCGTAGGCTGTAAGAGCACTGTGCAGAGCGAGTTGTTTCTAAGCTTCCCAAAGAGCTGGAAGCAAGATGCTGTGGGGCCCAACTCGCCCTTTGGAAAGAAGCCTTCACGTTGGGCCTTTCAGCTCTAGGGCAATGCAGCACAACCAGAGCAGAAGTCCTACTTCAGCCAGATCAGGACTGAAAATAAACTGCGTTACACTGGCCTTTTTAAGAGATGTTCCCGGTAGGCTGTAAGAGCACTGTGCAGAGCAAGTTGTTTCTTAGGTTCCCAAAGAGCTGGAAGCAAGATGCTGTGGGGCCCAAGTCGCCCTTTTTTAAAGAAGCCTGCACGTTGCGCCTTTCAGCTCTAGGGCAATGTAGCACACCCATAGCAGAAGTCCTACTTCAGCCAGATCAGGCCCTCAAAGAAACTGTGTTTCACAGGCCTTTGGAAGAGATGATCCCCGTAGGCTGTAAGGGCACTGTGCAGAGTGAGTTGTTTCTTAGCTTCCCAAAGAGCTGGAAGCAAGATGCTGTGGGGCCCAACTCGCCCTTTGGAAAGAAGCCTGCACGTTGTGCCTTTCAGCTCTAGGGCAAAGTAGCACAGCCAGAGCAGAAGTCCAACTTCTGCCAGATCAGGCCTGCAAAGAAACTGCGTTTCACAGGCCTTTGGTAGAGATGTTCCCGGTAGGCTGTAAGAGCACTGTGCAGAGCGAGTTGTTTCTAAGCTTCCCAAAGAGCTGGAAGCAAGATGCTGTGGGACCCAACTCGCCCTTTGGAAAGAAGCCTGCACGTTGGGCCTTTCAGCTCTAGGGCAATGTAGCGCACCCAGAGCAGAAGTCCTACTTCAGCCAGATCAGGACTGAAAATAAACTGCGTTACACTGGCCTTTTTAAGAGATGTTCCCGGTAGGCTGTAACAGCACTGTGCAGAGCGAGTTGTTTCTTAGGTTCCCAAAGAGCTGGAAGCAAGATGCTGTGGGGCCCAACTCGCCCTTTGGAAAGAAGCCTGTACGTTGTGCCTTTCAGCTCTAGGGCAATGTAGCACACCCAGAGCAGAAGTCCTACTTCAGCCAGATCAGGCCTGCAAAGAAACTGTGTTTCACAGGCCTTTGGAAGAGATGATCCCCGTAGGCTGTAAGGGCACTGTGCAGAGTGAGTTGTTTCTTAGCTTCCGAAACAGCTGGAAGCAAGATGCTGTGCGGCGAAGTCGCCCTTTGGAAGGAAGCCTGCACGTTGTGCCTTTCAGCTCTAGGACAATGTAGCACACCCAGAGCAGAAGTCCTACTTCAGCCAGATCAGGCCTGCAAAGAAACTGCGTTTCACAGGCATTTGGAAGAGATGTTCCCGGTAGGCGGTAAGAGCACTGTGCAGAGCGAGTTGTTTCTTAGCTTCCCAAAGAGCTGGAAGCAAGATGCTGTGGAGCCCAACTCGCCCTTTGGAAAGAAACCTGCACGTTGTGCCTTTCAGCTCTAGGGCAATGTAGCACACCCAGAGCAGAAGTCCTACTTCAGCCAGATCAGGCCTGAAAATAAACTGCGTTACACTGGCCTTTTTCAGAGATGTTCCCGGTAGGCTGTAAAGGCACTGTGCAGAGCAAGTTGTTTCTTAGGTTCCCAAAGAGCTGGAAGCAAGATGCTGTGGGGCCCAAGTCACCCTTTTTTAAAGAAGCCTGCACGTTGTGCCATTCAGCTCTAGGGCAATGTAGCACACCCAGAGCAGAAGTCCTACTTCAGCCAGATCAGGCCTGCAAAGAAACTGCGTTTCACAGGCCTTTGGAAGAGATGTTCCCGGTAGGCTGTAAGAGCACTGTGCAGAGCGAGTTGTTTCTAAGCTTCCCAAAGAACTGGAAGCAAGATGCTGTGGGACCCAACTCGCCCTTTGGAAAGAAGCCTGCACGTTGGGCCTTTCAGCTCTATGGCAATGTAGCGCACCCAGAGCAGAAGTCCTACTTCAGCCAGATCAGGACTGAAAATAAACTGCGTTACACTGGCCTTTTTAAGAGATGTTCCCGGTAGGCTGTAACAGCACTGTGCAGAGCGAGTTGTTTCTTAGGTTCCCAAAGAGCTGGAAGCAAGATGCTGTGGGGCCCAACTCGCCCTTTGGAAAGAAGCCTGTACGTTGTGCCTTTCAGCTCTAGGGCAATGTAGCACACCCAGAGCAGAAGTCCTACTTCAGCCAGATCAGGCCTGCAAAGAAACTGTGTTTCACAGGCCTTTGGAAGAGATGATCCCCGTAGGCTGTAAGGGCACTGTGCAGAGTGAGTTGTTTCTTAGCTTCCGAAACAGCTGGAAGCAAGATGCTGTGCGGCGAAGTCGCCCTTTGGAAGGAAGCCTGCACGTTGTGCCTTTCAGCTCTAGGACAATGTAGCACACCCAGAGCAGAAGTCCTACTTCAGCCAGATCAGGCCTGCAAAGAAACTGCGTTTCACAGGCATTTGGAAGAGATGTTCCCGGTAGGCGGTAAGAGCACTGTGCAGAGCGAGTTGTTTCTTAGCTTCCCAAAGAGCTGGAAGCAAGATGCTGTGGAGCCCAACTCGCCCTTTGGAAAGAAACCTGCACGTTGTGCCTTTCAGCTCTAGGGCAATGTAGCACACCCAGAGCAGAAGTACTACTTCAGCCAGATCAGGCCTGAAAATAAACTGCGTTACACTGGCCTTTTTCAGAGATGTTCCCGGTAGGCTGTAAAGGCACTGTGCAGAGCAAGTTGTTTCTTAGGTTCCCAAAGAGCTGGAAGCAAGATGCTGTGGGGCCCAAGTCGCCCTTTTTTAAAGAAGCCTGCACGTTGTGCCATTCAGCTCTAGGGCAATGTAGCACACCCAGAGCAGAAGTCCTACTTCAGCCAGATCAGGCCTGCAAAGAAACTGCGTTTCACAGGCCTTTGGAAGAGATGTTCCCGGTAGGCTGTAAGAGCACTGTGCAGAGCGAGTTGTTTCTAAGCTTCCCAAAGAGCTGGAAGCAAGATGCTGTGGGGCCCAACTCGCCCTTTGGAAAGAAGCCTGCACGTTGGGCCTTTCAGCTCTATGGCAATGTAGCACACCCAGAGCAGAAGTCCTACTTCAGCCAGATCAGGCCTGCAAAGAAACTGCGTTTCACAGGCCTTTGGAAGAGATGATCCCCGTAGGCTGTAAGAGCACTGTGCAGAGCGAGTTGTTTCTAAGCTTCCCAATTGCTGGAAGCAAGATGCTGTGGGGCCCAACTCGCCCTTTGGAAAGAAGCCTGCACGTTGGGCCTTTCAGCTCTAGGGCAATGCAGCACAACCAGAGCAGAAGTCCTACTTCAGCCAGATCAGGACTGAAAATAAACTGCGTTACACTGGCCTTTTTAAGAGATGTTCCCGGTAGGCTGTAAGAGCACTGTGCAGAGCAAGTTGTTTCTTAGGTTCCCAAAGAGCTGGAAGCAAGATGCTGTGGGGCCCAAGTCGCCCTTTTTTAAAGAAGCCTGCACGTTGCGCCTTTCAGCTCTAGGGCAATGTAGCACACCCATAGCAGAAGTCCTACTTCAGCCAGATCATGCCCTCAAAGAAACTGTGTTTCACAGGCCTTTGGAAGAGATGATCCCCGTAGGCTGTAAGGGCACTGTGCAGAGTGAGTTGTTTCTAAGCTTCCGAAAGAGCTGGAAACAAGATGATGCGGGGCCCAAGTTGCCCTTTGGAAAGAAGCCTGCACGTTGTGCCATACAGCTCTAGGGCAATGTAGCACACCCAGAGCCGAAGTCCTACTTCAGCCAGATCAGGCCTGCAAAGAAACTGCGTTTCACAGGCATTTGGAAGAGATGTTCCCGGTAGGCTGTAAGAGCACTGTGCAGAGCGAGTTGTTTCTTAGCTTCCCAAAGAGCTAGAAGCAAGATGCTGTGGGGCCCAACTCGCCCTTTGGAAAGAAGCCTGCACGTTGTGCCTTTCAGCTCTAGGGCAATGTAGCACACCCAGAGCAGAAGTCCTACTTCAGCCAGAACAGGCCTGCAAAGAAACTCTGTTTCACAGGCCTTTGGAAGAGATGTTCCCGGTGGCTGTAAGAGCACTGTGCAGAGCGAGTTGTTTCTAAGCTTCCCAAAGAGCTGGAAGCAAGATGCTGTGGGGCCCAACTCGCCCTTTGGAAAGAAGCCTGCACGTTGGGCCTTTCAGCTCTAGGGCAATGTAGCACACCCAGAGCAGAAGTCCTACTTCAGCCAGATCAGGCCTGCAAAGAAACTGCGTTTCACAGGCCTTTGGAAGAGATGTTCCCGGTAGGCTGTAAGAGCACTGTGCAGAGCGAGTTGTTTCTTAGCTTCCCAAAGAGCTGGAAGCAAGATGCTGTGGGGCCCAACTCGCCCTTTGGAAAGAAGCATGCACGTTGGACCTTTCAGCTCTAGGGCAATGTAGCACACCCAGAGCAGAAGTCCTACTTCAGCCAGATCAGGCCTGCAAAGAAACTGCGTTTCACAGGCCTTTGGAAGAGATGATCCCCGTAGGCTGTAAGAGCACTGTGCAGAGCGAGTTGTTTCTAAGCTTCCCAAAGAGGTGGAAGCAAGATGCTGTGGGGCCCAACTCGCCCTTTGGAAAGAAGCCTGCACGTTGGGCCTTTCAGCTCTAGGGCAATGCAGCACACCCAGAGCAGAAGTCCTACTTCAGCCAGATCAGGACTGAAAATAAACTGCGTTACACTGGCCTTTTTAAGAGATGTTCCCGGTAGGCTGTAAGAGCACTGTGCAGAGCGAGTTGTTTCTAAGCTTCCCAATGAGCTGGAAGCAAGATGCTGTGGGACCCAACTCGCCCTTTGGAAAGAAGCCTGCACGTTGGGCCTTTCAGCTCTATGGCAATGTAGCGCACCCAGAGCAGAAGTCCTACTTCAGCCAGATCAGCCCTGCAAAGAAACTGCGTTTCACAGGATTTTGGAAGACATGTTCCCGGTAGGCTGTAAGAGCACTGTGCAGAGCGAGTTGTTTCTTAGCTTCCCAAAGAGCTGGAACCAAGAGGCTGTGGGGCCCAACTCGCCCTTTGGAAAGAAGCCTGCACGTTGTGCCTTTCAGCTCTAGGGCAATGTAGCACACCCAGAGCAGAAGTCCTACTTCAGCCACAACAGGCCTGCAAAGAAGCTGCGTTTCACAGGCCTTTGGAAGAGATGCTCCCGGTTGGCTGTAAGAGCACAGTGCAGAGCGAGTTGTCTCTTAGCTTCCCAAAGAGCTGGAAGCAAGATGCTGTGGGGCCCAACTCGCCCTTTGGAAAGAAGCCTGCACGTTGTGCCTTTCAGCTCTAGGGCAATGTAGCACACCCAGAGCAGAAGTCCTACTTCAGCCAGATCAGGCCTGCAAAGAAACTGCGTTTCACAGGCCTTTGGAAGAGATGTTCCCGGTACGCTGTAAGAGCACTGTGCAGAGCGAGTTGTTTCTTAGCTTCCCAAAGAGCTGGAAGCAAGATGCTGTGGGGCCCAACTCGCCCTTTGGAAAGAAGCCTGCACGTTGTGCCTTTCAGCTCTAGGGCAATGTAGCACACCCAGAGCAGAAGTCCTACTTCAGCCAGATCAGGCCTGCAAAGAAACTGCGTTTCACAGGCCTTTGGAAGAGATGTTCCCGGTAGGCTGTAAGAGCACTGTGCAGAGCGAGTTGTTTCTTAGCTTCCCAAAGAGCTGGAAGCAAGATGCTGTGGGGCCCAACTCGCCCTTTGGAAAGAAGCCTGCACGGTTTGCCATTCAGCTCTAGGGCAATGTAGCACACCCAGACAGAAGTCCTACTTCAGCCAGATCAGACCTGCAAAGAAACTGCGTTTCACAGGCCTTTGCAAGAGATGTTCCCGGTAGGCTGTAAGAGCACTGTGCAGAGCGAGTTGTTTCTTAGCTTCCCAAAGAGCTGTAAGCAAGATGCTGTGGGGCCCAACTCGCCCCTTGGAAAGAAGCCTGCACGTTGGGCCTTTCAGCTCTAGGGCAATGTAGCACACCCAGAGCAGAAGTCCTACTTCAGCCAGATCAGGCCTGAAAGAAACTGCGTTTCACAGGCCTTTGGAAGAGATGTTCCTGGTTGGCTGTAAGAGCACAGTGCTGAGAGAGTTGTCTCTTAGCTTCCCAAAGAGCTGGAAGCAAGATGCTGTGGGGCCCAACTCGCCCTTTGGAAAGAAGCCTGCACGTTGTGCCATTCAGCTCTAGGGCAATGTAGCACACCCAGAGAGAAGTCCTACTTCAGCCAGATCAGGCCTGCAAAGAAACTGCGTTTCACAGGCCTTTGGAAGAGATGATCCCCGTAGGCTGTAAGAGCACTGTGCAGAGCGAGTTGTTTCTTAGCTTCCCAAAGAGCTGGAAGCAAGATGCTGTAGGGCCCAACTCGCCCTTTGGAAAGAAACCTGCACGTTGTGCCTTTCAGCTCTAGGGCAATGTAACACACCCAGAGCAGAAGTCCTACTTCAGCCAGATCAGGCCTGCAAAGAAACTGCGTTTCACAGGCCTTTGGAAGAGATGTTCCCGGTAGGCTGTATGAGCACTGTGCAGAGCCAGTTGTTTCTTAGCTTCCCAAATAGCTGGAAGCAAGATGCTGTGGGGCCCAACTCGCCCTTTGGAAAGAAGCCTGCACGTTGTGCCTTTCAGCTGTAGGGCAATGTAGCACACCCAGAGAAGAAGTCCTACATCAGCCAGATCAGGTCTGCAAAGAAACTGCGTTTCGCAGGCCTTTGAAAGAGATGTTCCCGGTTGGCTGTAAGAGCACAGTGCAGAGCGAGTTGTTTCTTAGGTTCCAAAAGAGCTGGAAGCAAGATGCTGTGGGGCCCAACTCGCCCTTCGGAAAGAAGCCTGCACGTTGTGCCTTTCAGCTCTAGGGCAATGTAGCACACCCAGAGCAGAAGTCCTACTTCTACCAGATCAGGCCTGCAAAGAAACTGCGTTTCACAGGCCTTTGGAAGAGATGTTCCCGGTAGGCTGTAAGAGCACTGTGCAGAGCGAGTTGTTCCTTAGCTTCCCAAAGAGCTGGAAGCAAGATGCTGTGGGGCCCAACTCGCCCTTTGGAAAGAAGCCTGCACGTTGTGCCATTCAGCTCTAGGGCAATGTAGCACACCCAGACAGAAGTCCTACTTCAGCCAGATCAGGCCTGCAAAGAAACTGCGTTTCACAGGCCTTTGGGAGAGATGTTCCCGGTAGGCTGTAAGAGCACTGTGCAGAGCGAGTTGTTTCTTAGCTTCCCAAACAGCTGGAAGCAAGATGCTGTGGGGCCCAACTCGCCCTTTGGAAAGAAACCTGCACGTTGTGCCTTTCAGCTTTAGGGCAATGTAACACACCCAGAGCAGAAGTCCTACTTCAGCCAGATCAGGCCTGCAAAGAAACTGCGTTTCACAGGCCTTTGGAACAGATGTTCCCGGTAGGCTGTAAGAGCACTGTGCAGAGCGAGTTGTTTCTTAGCTTCCCAAAGAGCTGGAAGCAAGATGCTGTGGGGCCCAACTCGCCCTTTGGAAAGAAGCCTGCACGTTGTGCCTTTCAGCTGTAGGGCAATGTAGCACACCCAGAGCAGAAGTCCTACTTCAGCCAGAGCAGGCCTGCAAAGAAACTGCGTTTCGCAGGCCTTTGAAAGTGATGTTCCCGGTTGGCTGTAAGAGCACAGTGCAGAGCGAGTTGTTTCTTAGGTTCCCAAAGAGCTGGAAGCAAGATGCTGTGGGGCCCAACTCGCCATTCGGAAAGAAGCCTGCACGTTGTGCCTTTCAGCTCTAGGGCAATGTAGCACACCCAGAGCAGAAGTCCTACTTCTGCCAGATCAGGCCTGCAAAGAAACAGCGTTTCACAGGCCTTTGGAAGAGATGTTCCCGGTAAGCTGTAAGAGCAATGTGAAGAGCGAGTTGTTTCTTAGCTTCCCAAAGAGCTGGAAGCAAGATGCTGTGGGGCCCAACTCGCCCTTTGGAAAGGAGCCTGCACGTTGGGCCTTTCAGCTCTAGGGCAATGTAGCACACCCAGAGCAGAAGTCCTACTTCAGCCAGATCAGGCCTGCAAAGAAACTGCATTTCACAGGCCTTTGGAAGAGATGTTCCCGGTAGGCTGTAAGAGCACTGTGCAGAGCGCGTTGTTTCTTAGCTTCCCAAAGAGCTGGAAGCAAGATGCTGTGGGGCCCAACTCGCCCTTTGGAAATAAGCCTGCACGTTGTGCCTTTCAGCTGTAGGGCAATGTAGCACACCCAGAGCAGAAGTCCTACTTCAGCCAGATCAGGCCTGCAAAGAAACTGCGTTTCACAGGCCTTTGGAAGAGATGTTCCCAGTAGGCTGTAAGAGCACTGTGCAGAGCGAGTTGTTTCTTAGCTTCCCAAAGAGCTGGAAGCAAGATGCTGTGGGGCCCAACTCGCCCTTTGGAAGGAAGCCTGCACGATGTGCCTTTCAGCTCTAGGGCAATGTAGCACACCCAGAGCAGAAGTCCTACTTCAGCCAGATCAGGCCTGCAAAGAAACTGCGTTTCGCAGGCCTTTGGAAGAGATGTTCCCGGTTGGCTGTAAGAGCACAGTGCAGAGCGAGTTGTTTCTTAGGTTCCCAAAGAGCTGGAAGCAAGATGCTGTGGGGCCCAACTCGCCCTTTGGAAAGAAGCCTGCACGTTGTGCCTTTCAGCTCTAGGGCAATGTAGCACACCCAGAGCAGAAGTCCTACTTCTGCCAGATCAGGCCTGCAAAGACACTGCGTTTCACAGGCCTTTGGAAGAGATGTTCCCGGTAAGCTGTAAGAGCACTGTGCAGAGCGAGTTGTTTCTTAGCTTCCCAAAGAGCTGGAAGCAAGATGCTGTGGGGCCCAACTCGCCCTTTGGAAAGAAGCCTGCACGTTGTGCCATTCAGCTCTAGGGCAATGTAGCACACCCAGACAGAAGTCCTACTTCAGCCAGATCAGACCTGCAAAGAAACTGCGTTTCACAGGCCTTTGCAAGAGATGTTCCCGGTAGGCTGTAAGAGCACTGTGCAGAGCGAGTTGTTTCTTAGCTTCCCAAAGAGCTGGAAGCAAGATGCTGTGGGGCCCAACTCGCCCCTTGGAAAGAAGCCTGCACGTTGTGCCTTTCAGCTCTAGGGCAATGTAGCACACCCAGAGCAGAAGTCCTACTTCAGCCAGATCAGGCCTGAAAGAAACTGCGTTTCACAGGCCTTTGGAAGAGATGTTCCTGGTTGGCTGTAAGAGCACAGTGCTGAGAGAGTTGTCTCTTAGCTTCCCAAAGAGCTGGAAGCAAGATGCTGTGGGGCCCAACTCGCCCTTTGGAAAGAAGCCTGCACGTTGTGCCATTCAGCTCTAGGGCAATGTAGCACACCCAGACAGAAGTCCTACTTCAGCCAGATCAGGCCTGCAAAGAAACTGCGTTTCACAGGCCTTTGGAAGAGATGTTCCCGGTAGGCTGTAAGAGCACTGTGCAGAGCGAGTTGTTTCTTAGCTTCCCAAAGAGCTGGAAGCAAGATGCTGTGGGGCCCAACTCGCCCTTAGGAAAGAAACCTGCACGTTGTGCCTTTCAGCTCTAGGGCAATGTAACACACCCAGAGCAGAAGTCCTACTTCAGCCAGATCAGGCCTGCAAAGAAACTGCGTTTCACAGGCCTTTGGAAGAGATGTTCCCGGTAGGCTGTATGAGCACTGTGCAGAGCCAGTTGTTTCTTAGCTTCCCAAATAGCTGGAAGCAAGATGCTGTGGGGCCCAACTCGCCCTTTGGAAAGAAGCCTGCACGTTGTGCCTTTCAGCTGTAGGGCAATGTAGCACACCCAGAGAAGATGTCCTACATCAGCCAGATCAGGTCTGCAAAGAAACTGCGTTTCGCAGGCCTTTGAAAGAGATGTTCCCGGTTGGCTGTAAGAGCACAGTGCAGAGAGAGTTGTTTCTTAGGTTCCAAAAGAGCTGGAAGCAAGATGCTGTGGGGCCCAACTCGCCCTTCGGAAAGAAGCCTGCACGTTGTGCCTTTCAGCTCTAGGGCAATGTAGCACACCCAGAGCAGAAGTCCTACTTCTTCCAGATCAGGCCTGCAAAGAAACTGCGTTTCACAGGCCCTTGGAAGAGATGTTCCCGGTAGGCTGTAAGAGCACGGTGCAGAGCGAGTTGTTCCTTAGCTTCCCAAAGAGCTGGAAGCAAGATGCTGTGGGGCCCAACTCGCCCTTTGGAAAGAAGCCTGCACGTTGTGCCATTCAGCTCTAGGGCAATGTAGCACACCCAGACAGAAGTCCTACTTCAGCCAGATCAGGCCTGCAAAGAAACTGCGTTTCACAGGCCTTTGGGAGAGATGTTCCCGGTAGGCTGTAAGAGCACTGTGCAGAGCGAGTTGTTTCTTAGCTTCCCAAAGAGCTGGAAGCAAGATGCTGTGGGGCCCAACTCGCCCTTTGGAAATAAGCCTGCACGTTGTGCCTTTCAGCTGTAGGGCAATGTAGCACACCCAGAGCAGAAGTCCTACTTCTGCCAGATCAGGCCTGCAAAGAAACTGCGTTTCACAGGCCTTTGGAACAGATGTTCCCGGTAGGCTGTAAGAGCACTGTGCAGAGCGAGTTGTTTCTTAGCTTCCGAAAGAGCTGGAAGCAAGATGCTGTGGGGCCCAACTCGCCCTTTGGAAAGAAGCCTGCACGTTGTGCCTTTCAGCTGTAGGGCAATGTAGCACACCCAGAGCAGAAGTCCTACTTCAGCCAGAGCAGGCCTGCAAAGAAACTGCGTTTCGCAGGCCTTTGAAAGTGATGTTCCCGGTTGGCTGTAAGAGCACAGTGCAGAGCGAGTTGTTTCTTAGGTTCCCAAAGAGCTGGAAGCAAGATGCTGTGGGGCCCAACTCGCCATTCGGAAAGAAGCCTGCACGTTGTGCCTTTCAGCTCTAGGGCAATGTAGCACACCCAGAGCAGAAGTCCTACTTCTGCCAGATCAGGCCTGCAAAGAAACAGCGTTTCACAGGCCTTTGGAAGAGATGTTCCCGGTAAGCTGTAAGAGCAATGTGAAGAGCGAGTTGTTTCTTAGCTTCCCAAAGAGCTGGAAGCAAGATGCTGTGGGGCCCAACTCGCCCTTTGGAAAGGAGCCTGCACGTTGGGCCTTTCAGCTCTAGGGCAATGTAGCACACCCAGAGCAGAAGTCCTACTTCAGCCAGATCAGGCCTGCAAAGAAACTGCATTTCACAGGCCTTTGGAAGAGATGTTCCCGGTAGGCTGTAAGAGCACTGTGCAGAGCGCGTTGTTTCTTAGCTTCCCAAAGAGCTGGAAGCAAGATGCTGTGGGGCCCAACTCGCCCTTTGGAAATAAGCCTGCACGTTGTGCCTTTCAGCTGTAGGGCAATGTAGCACACCCAGAGCAGAAGTCCTACTTCAGCCAGATCAGGCCTGCAAAGAAACTGCGTTTCACAGGCCTTTGGAAGAGATGTTCCCAGTAGGCTGTAAGAGCACTGTGCAGAGCGAGTTGTTTCTTAGCTTCCCAAAGAGCTGGAAGCAAGATGCTGTGGGGCCCAACTCGCCCTTTGGAAGGAAGCCTGCACGATGTGCCTTTCAGCTCTAGGGCAATGTAGCACACCCAGAGCAGAAGTCCTACTTCAGCCAGATCAGGCCTGCAAAGAAACTGCGTTTCGCAGGCCTTTGGAAGAGATGTTCCCAGTTGGCTGTAAGAGCACAGTGCAGAGCGAGTTGTTTCTTAGGTTCCCAAAGAGCTGGAAGCAAGATGCTGTGGGGCACAACTCGCCCTTTGGAAAGAAGCCTGCACGTTGTGCCTTTCAGCTCTAGGGCAATGTAGCACACCCAGAGCAGAAGTCCTACTTCTGCCAGATCAGGCCTGCAAAGACACTGCGTTTCACAGGCCTTTGGAAGAGATGTTCCCGGTAAGCTGTAAGAGCACTGTGCAGAGCGAGTTGTTTCTTAGCTTCCCAAAGAGCTGGAAGCAAGATGCTGTGGGGCCCAACTCGCCCTTTGGAAAGAAGCCTGCACGTTGGACCTTTCAGCTCTAGGGCAATGTAGCACACCCAGAGCAGAAGTCCTACTTCAGCCAGATCAGGCCTGCAAAGAAACTGCGTTTCACAGGCCTTTGGAAGAGATGGTCCCCGTAGGTTGTAAGAACACTGTGCAGAGCGAGTTGTTTCTTAGCTTCCCAAAGAGCTGGAAGCAAGATGCTGTGGGGCCCAACTCGCCCTTTGGAAAGAAGCCTGCACGTTGTGCCTTTCAGCTCTAGGGCAATGTAGCACACCCAGAGCAGAAGTCCTACTTCAGCCAGATCAGGCCTGCAAAGAAACTGCGTTTGACAGGCATTTGGAAGAGATGTTCCCGGTAGGCTGTAAGAGCACTGTGCAGAGCGAGTTGTTTCTTAGCTTCCCAAAGAGCTGGAAGCAAGATGCTGTGGGGCCCAACTCGCCCTTTGGAAAGAAGCCTGCACTTTATGCCTTTCAGCTCTAGGGCAATGTAGGACACCCAGAGCAGAAGTCCTACTTCAGCCAGATGAGGCCTGCAAATAAACTGCGTTACACTGGCCTTTTTAAGAGATGTTCCCGGTAGGCTGTAAGAGCACTGTGCAGAGCGAGTTGTTTCTTAAGTTCCCAAAGAGCTGGAAGCAAGATGCTGTGGGGCCCAACTCGCGCTTTGGAAAGAAGCCTGTACGTTGTGCCTTTCAGCTCTAGGGCAATGTAGCACACCCAGAGCAGAAGTCCTACTTCAGCCAGATCAGGCCTGCAAAGAAACTGTGTTTCACAGGCCTTTGGAAGAGATGATCCCCGTAGGCTGTAAGGGCACTGTGCAGAGTGAGTTGTTTCTTAGTTTCCGAAACAGCTGGAAGCAAGATGCTGTGCGGCCTAAGTCGCCCTTTGGAAAGAAGCCTGCACGTTGTGCCTTTCAGCTCTAGAACCATGTAGCACACCCAGAGCAGAAGTCCTACTTCAGCCAGATCAGGCCTGCAAAGAAAATGCGTTTCACAGGCATTTGGAAGAGATGTTCCCGGTAGGCGGTAAGAGCACTGTGCAGAGCGAGTTGTTTCTTAGCTTCCCAAAGAGCTGGAAGCAAGATGCTGTGGAGCCCAACTCGCCCTTTGTAAAGAAGCCTGCACGTTGTGCCTTTCAGCTCTAGGGCAATGTAGCACACCCAGAGCAGAAGTCCTACTTCAGCCAGATCAGGCCTGAAAATAAACTGCGTTACACTGGCCTTTTTAAGAGATGTTCCCGGTAGGCTGTAAGAGCACTGTGCAGAGCAAGTTGTTTCTTAGGTTCCCAAAGAGCTGGAAGCAAGATGCTGTGGGGCCCAAGTTGCCCTT